>NC_068375.1:25791711-26156086 GCF_023724105.1 Carassius gibelio | reverse complement strand
CTACACGGGGTATGACAGCCTCCAAGGCCTTTCTGGCAGATGTGTTCATGCTGGACATCTGCAATGCTGCGGGGTGGTCCACGCCTTTCACTTTTGCAAAGTTCTATGGCTTAGATTTGCCACTAACTCCAGCCGCTTCAGTCTTCTCGTCCTAAGCTGTGCTCTTTGGATACACACTAGGCAGGGATTTGGTAGTCTGGCAACGTGGGTACATCGTTCCCCCTAGCGCTTCGATGCATCTCAAGTTTGTGTGCATTTTATGATGAGCTTGGTCAGACAACACACTTTACAAACCACTCACCACTACACGCAGATCCTGCTTGGAACATTTCAGTGGTCAGCAGCACAATACCATAATATGAAAAAGCATTACAAAACCTGTGTTCACAAAACAAACAAAGTAGATTTTTTTAGTTTTATATATACATTTTTAAGTTTTATATGCAAGGATTTGACATTTTGAACATACCAGATAATCCAGACCAAAAGTGTTGTTTTGCGGTATTCTGGAATAAAAAGATCTCTAATTCTTCCGCGCTCAGTCTAAAATACATAAACACAAATCAAATGCAACTAGACTTTACAAAATAAACATGAAAACCCCAAATTTGAAATTCTTCAATAATGTGTGAGTAGGAAATTTTGGGACTGTTAGCCCCACATACCTGAGTGTTGGCTATAAGTCTTCCAGTAGGCATAGAACTCCCATTATCTGCTGCTATGTATTTCAAAGTGTCCAGGGCCTTGTCTTCTCTGCCCCTCAGTACATCAAATCTAGCACTTTCTGGTAACCACTACATGACAAATATGCACAATTCATAATCACACAGTAGAATCCATAGGAATTCTAGGGATGCACCGATATGGAAGTTTTGGCCGATACTGATAACTGATAATTATTTAAATATGAAAGCTGATAACCAATATGTTGGCCGATAAATCTTAATCCACATTTTGACATAATTATCGAGAGCCTGATGAAAATGTTGAAGCTGAAGAGCTAAATGAAAACCGGTAAACTGAAGTGCTGCCATCTTATTTAACACAGGAAAACGCATCATATATTCAGATATTTATACAACATAAATATAATATTACAACTTATATAAGTACAAAAATACCAAATGCACACGTGAAGTCGAACTAAGTGACGTGCTAATCAGAATGTGTAACTTCTGTTGTGCATGCGCTCTTGGCACTTCATGCAACAATGCGCTGAATCACGGAAACCAAATCAAACTAATTCATAACGTTTTATTATAATAGTGTTCTCATTAAAATGTTATATATATGACAATCTCAATCATAGTCATTGTTGTAAGCTGCTGTTTGAGCTGTGTGCACTGAGCTAAAGATGATCACCAGCAAACTGAAGCACTCTATTATCCCTCCATAGGCTATAGCTTAACCAAACGCATTCTATATGAGAAAAATCTGATTTATATGCATAAAATAATCACAATATTACAATGTACAATTACACAAAAGACTGTAAATGCACAAGCAAACTGATGAACAAAGATTCCGTTACATTATTTTACAGTAGCTAATAATCTCATTATTATATGACAGACTTGACCGCACATATTGCAGTTCACTGTATTTTCATTTTCTAAGTGTTTCCAATGATGTTTCAAGCAATTAAAAATCATCATGGTGAACAGTGCACATCTGAAGTGTCTCTGCCAGAAATAATGGATTATTTATCGTCTCTAAGATATCGGCCAAATTCTCTTATCGGTTTTACGACGATGACAGAAAAATTTACATTTATAGGCCGATATCTATATGGTGGCCGATATATCATGCATCCCTAATGAACTGTATTGTAATTTAAGGCCCCTGAACATGAGCCTTGTGTCCAGTAAGAGTTTAAACATTGTCACAGCCATACATACACAGCAGAAGGCAGCAAAGATAACAAGAGGAAAGGTGGAGAAAGCTAGCAGCCATTTCCAGCCTAATGTGGGCATGACCACCATAGCCAGTAACACTTCAAACACAGCACCCAGGGCCCAGAACACCTATTAGCACAGAAGATTGTAAAATTAAAACAGAAGAATGTAAAATGTCAAATGTATAATATAATTGCATTAAAAAAAAAATATGGGTTATAGTTGAATAAACAGTCATCTGAATTACCCCTAACAGGATTATAGATATCCCTCTGGATTTTATCGGGAGGAATTCAGTATATAATGTCACTCTGTAAGGGAATGAATGAAATTTTATCAAAAAACCACGATGCTTCACAAATCCTTTATATATTCTGATTTGTTGCTAGAGAAACTTGTTGAAAACACTTAATATTTTTGTAGAAACTGTGATACATTTTCTTTTAGGATTCTATGATGAATATAAAGTTTAAAAAACAGTGTTTATTTAAAATATACATTTAGTAACATTCTGGGATTTGTATCAATGTGTCCTAGTTGAATAAAAGCATTCTTTTAATTAAACTGATTACAGATTAAATGACTTGGGAAGTTATTTGTAGTAGTGAGCAACTGAACAGGTTTAATGATTTCTGAGGAAAATATGTCAGTTACATTTTTTTTTGTCAAATTCATGTAAAAGATGTAAAAGCAGTGTCCAAAACATGTAGACATTAATTAGAACTTAATATCTAGAAAATTAATAAAAAGTTCCATAAAGAAGACTTCACATTCTGAGTGTTGTTCAGCTGAATGTGAATTATGAGTTTGCAATAAACCCCACTTCATTCATTGCTCATTGATGGAAAAACTCACGACTGAGGGGCTCCTCCTAAGCCAAATCCCACAAGGCATCGCAAGACTAAGATCCAGCTGTAAACAGGTGTGAAAGCACTGAGAAGCCCATAGTGCAATGTCCACAGCAGGCACAGTATTAAACTCTAAAAGATGGAGATGGAGATGGCGAGGCTGTCAGTGAGGCAACAATGACTGCTTTATGTTCTTATAAAGAATGCTACTGTTGACATTATTTATTTACTCATTTCACTTGTGATAGATTTAAACCAAACATACCACTTTTCGGCCATATTTATCTGAAATGTTCCCCCAAAGTGAGGAGCTGACCATCATTCCAATGAACACTATCTGGCAAGGTACGAAATTTCAACAACACATTTAAAATTCAAAAGATTAAATTCAAATATTATAAAAGTCTTCACAACACTACACACTACACCTTTTCAGAAAGCTATAACCAAATGTAACCCCATTAGGTGTTTAAACATGTTCAACAGTGAATATACCGACCGCTGTTATGAATGCCACTTTCCAGCTCGAGAGCCTCCACTCACAGCGCAGTTGAGGAGTTACAATACTAAGGAGCATCATTTCCATAGAATCGGCCATCTTAAGCATGCAAATATGAAACAATTTTCAGTAAACAGTAAAAAGCTTTTAAGCAAACCGAATGAGCTGAACAAACTGATGATATTTGTTCAGTAACCATCAATTGTATTTAAAATACTACAGTATAATGCAGAATGTCTTACCCACGCAACTCCTGTTAGCATTGAGAGTTTCCACTGAAACCGTCCGAAACCGACAGCCTCAATTGCTTCTTCCACAGTAAAGGATTCTGAAGAAATTCATATTTATTGAATGATGAGAGGATATTGTATACAAGCTAAGCACAAATCACCAAATAGACATTAGAGTTATCTCCTTAAGACTGAGCCATGCAGAAATGAATTATGACAAGGGCTGTGAATTCTTCTGAGCTTGTACCTATTCAGCAAAAAGCATAATGTCAATCCTGTGAGGAATTTAAATTCTGCTGACAGAGTATCTGGAACTACAATTAATAATTCTGACTGCAATAAAGATGGAATATGCAAAAAAGCCTCAAAACTATAATTCATTAGTCTTTCTGTTTGCATATTTGTGTCTACTGTACTTACTGTACTTTTTGTTATGCTCTATAGACAGAAAAGCCTTATGCTCTCTTTAATAGTATTCAGTAGCATACATGAGGATACATAATGTTATTTTTTTAACAAGATTTTTTTTTTAGCATTCTAATCTAACCTGCACCTCCTAAAGTCCTTAAACGACATGCATTCATTACACCACAAGTCTGACCTTAATCACTGTTTTAGAATTTAATTGAACATTCTACTCTATCCTGGAATAAAGAGAATGTTCTAATTGCACATTCATCTACAAATGTAGATGTTGGATATAGATGCCAACCTGACATTCCAGAGCTTCTGTTCTTGCTGCAAACTCCTTCATCGATAGGCTCATCTTTCCCGGGCTGCTCCTCATGAACAGTAAGGACACTTTTATCATCTGTCTGGGATGTCACAAAACTAAACAAATATATAGACTTTAGCTTTTGTACTGTTTACAATGCAAATCTGAAACAATATTGTAGTCGGTTTTACATTTCACAAACTAAACATAATTTAAAACTGTCATTTGTCTGACATTTCAAGGCTTCGGTTTTCAAGTAAACTTAAAGTAAACCAGCACAGGTGTAAATCATTCTTATTAGCCACAACAATTTTATGAGTAAATACAAAACACATTTATTACCTGATATTGCTGTCTTTCCTGCGTTTGTAAGCCATTTGCAATGATCTTTTCAATGCACTCATTTCACTCTGCTATGATGGAACGCTAAACCAAAAAAAGTGTTCTCAGCTATAGAACGTGTTAGACTGGCATGCGTCTCTGACTACATCAACACAATCTGAAGGATGGTAAACTAAGAAAGTAGGCTTGGCCTCAAGCAAACACACAGTCCTCCAGAGTACAACCCACAAGGCATCATGTCATCCCTAAACAAGATACGCAGTGATAAAAGGAAGAGAAGGAATTATTTCATAAAATCGTATTCATTTCCATAAGAAACATTTGTTAGATAGAAGTATTAGAGATGCTGAGATAAGGGGAAATAACTGGTTTTCATAAACAAGAAATTTTTAGAATTTGTTTACCCACATCATCTTTCGAATGAATTCATTGTAAGCACTCTTTTTTAATTCAGATTCATTGGTACCCTTACCACTAGTAAAAATAGTATACTTCAAGTTTATTTTACTAAGTATACTTAGGTAAAGTTCAAGTATATTTTTAAGTATACTTTATGTAGCAAGTATACAAATAGAAGTGTTCTAGTAGTATCCTTCTAAGTGTACTGTTTCAATACTCCTTGGGACTAAATTAGCCCACTTTCTAGTATAGAAATGTATACTTTTAAGTATACTACTATGTCCCTATTTAGGCTTGAATTTTATATATTTTGTTATATGAATATCTGAACATACAAAACATCCAAAGAAAGAACAGGGTATCTGTTTGTAAACAAATACATTTTATTCTACTGTAGCTTCATGCATTCTTTTTTTAAACACTTTAATGTGGGTAAGTTTCATAAAAAATAAAGAAATAACATTTTGAACAAAAAGCTAAAAAAAGAGTAAGAATTGGATTCAGAATGATTGTCAAAATGTAGATGGTCTAAATCTTGACTGTAATTATTACCTCTTCATTGGTCGACATTTTATTCCATAACGTTACAGTTTTGATGCTGTTTCATATCAAATGATCTTGTTAGATTACATGTGTTAGTATCTGTAGTTTATTTTATTCTTCACTTGTGTTTTTTTGGAAATTCGGTGCAGAAGATGTGTACTAGCGCCCTCTACAGTATAATAATTAAAACATGGATTCTAGGAGTATAGCTCCAATATATTTAGAATTTTTGTAAGCATAAATCAAGTATACTTAAATGTCATTTTAAGTATATTTCTGAGTACATAAAGCCCATTTCTGAGAAGTACATAAAAAGTAAACTTAATGCTTACTTTCCTATTTTTAGTTTAAAAGAAGTAAACTAATAGCACACTTGAATAAACTTCTTTTTTGTAAGGGTATACACACACATCAACCTTCTAATTCTATGTCCAAACAGAAAAGTTAAATAAGTTAGATGAGTTGAGCACCACAGAAGTGGCATAAAATAACTAAGGAAGTAGTTGTCAACCAGGAAGCTAATGAACAATACTACGGGAGTTGCAGGATGACTTTAAAGTATGTAAATACATGCAAATATACAAAATAGTGTGTTGGAAAAAAAATTATCTGAAGGAAGCAAAAATTCTGTCTAACGTTATAATGCGGTACCAGCCTCGGCCACCAGGTGCCATGTTTATGTTTCACATGGCATTCGTGTGGAAGGGGGCCTTTGAATATTGTCCTGGACAGTGAAGTTAAACTTCTCTGTACCATGCAATGCCTTCCCCTTGTAATGTTAATATGTTATGAATGTCAAAGTTTACATTTTTCTTTTTAAAATAATAGCTGTAGCTAAAAAAAAATGATATAAAAATGAGAAGGAAATACCACCTGATTTGAAATTTTATTTGTTAACAGTTAAGAGTCATGGTTAAGGAAACATGTTTTAGAGTTTGTCTTGCAAATGGTTGAACAAACTTGCATTTGCATGAAATGGCAGCATAACGGTGATACAGCAGTATTTGTGAAAGGGTCTGACTCTGAGAAACAACAGCCAGTACTGTGTACACAGTTTTTCTTAATTTACAAATGTCTAAAGGTAGGTTAAGTGTCTGAATGAGTTCAGTAAACTCTGCATTTATCTGACTATTTTAGGTAATTATTGAAAAAAGAATATATTCAAACCTTTCCTGCATTTCCTGTTCATTTCATGAACAGTCCTGTATCTAATAAGTGTGTGCTATTCCTATAATTTCTTTGCTTAAATGACTATGCATCCTGCAAAGAGCAAGTGAGTGCTGAGAACATGCCGCTCAGTGAGGAACAGCTGCATCAGATAGAGCAGAACAGATGTGCCCCACTGACACGACTGACCAGTTGAAATATACCTCTACCCGTTGGTGAAAGCTGGCGAAGTAAAATCGGGATGGAATTTACGAAACCTTATTTTACAAAAGTAAGTGAAACTCAGTTTGAGACATAATCAAAATAACAATGAAAAGATGAAGTAAAAAAAAAATTTTTTCCTGTTTTTTCTTTTTTCAGCTAATGTCTTTTGTTACAATGGAGAGGAAATACTTTACTGTTTATCCAAGCCCTGAGCATGTGTTTTTTGGCACAACATTGTACACAATTCAAGATGTAAGTTCTTTAATATTCTAAAAAAGGAAGAGGTATAAAAGATCTGTGGATTTCAATAGACTACATATCATATTTTGACAGGTAAAAGTGGTCATTCTTGGGCAAGACCCCGATCACCATGCAGGTCAGGCTCATGGTTTGGCCTTGATTGTGCTGAGGCCTAAACCTCCTCCTCCTAGGTACCACATGTACTGAACTGTGGAAATAATTATATATCGATCATCTCACCACAGTGACATCTTACAGTACATCTCTACTGACAACTCTGCATGTTGATCTGCTTCACTTATTGCAGTTTGGAAAACAGTCCTCGTCCTCCGTAAAATGCGCTGCACACATCTGAATATGTGGGTTGAACTGTTCTGGAACTGTATTGTAAATACAACTTAACCACTGATTTCTAGTTGTGTCCTCTTTTCGAAGACCAAACAAAGTAGTTTCGCTTTCACAAACGAAACAAACAGCGTCTCCACGACATGTTGATGGCGGCAAAAGCGAAAATGAAAAAATATGCCTTCTTTCTTTGCGTGAACATTAGGGCGATGTTATGCAAATCTTCCCACATTGTGACTTAGACGTGGGGGTGTGTTAGAACGAGCTGTTTTAAGTAGGCGTGGTTGACTCTTAAAGGGATAGTTCACTCAAAAATGAAAATTAGATTTGTATCTGCTTACTCCCAGGGCATCCAAGATGTACAGTAGGTGAATTTGTTTCTTCAGTAGAATACAAACTAAGATTTCTAAATGAAACCGTTGCAGTTTATCACTTGAGTGAATAGGAATCATGGCTAAAACAAACAACAAAACTAAAAAAACATACACAAACAAAACCAAATTAAACCCTGTGGCTCGTGATGATACACTGATGTGTAAAGACACAAAATTATCAGTCAAGAAACTGAACAGTACTTATATAGTTTTTTCCCCTCTGTTTCACGCAGTGTGCAAACTCTCCTAAGCAGATCCTCCTGAGTGCGTTCTCAAACAGGTGCGTGAGGAGGCTTCTTCTTCTTGCTTTACAGCGGATGCAGACTTATAAGTGCATTACCACCACCTATCTCTCAAATGGACCATTGAGACTCCTAACTGAGATTGTAGATAGAGTGTCAATGGTACATTTGAGAGAAATACTGAAATACTGTTCAGTTTCTTGGACAGACCGATTGTTTTTTTTACTTTTTTGTCTTTACACATCATTGTATCATCACAAGCCGCAGGGTTTAATTTGGTTTAGTTTGTGTTCTACTGAAGAAACAGTGTCACCTACATCTTGAATGCCCTGTGGGTAAGTAGATAAACATCAAATCTTCATTTTTGGGTGAACTATCCCTTTAACTTTTATAAAGAATATCTGTTTGGATTTGAGACTTTAGTCTTTGCAACTTTACAGATCTTCTTTATGAACCAAGAGCTTGTAACAGTCCAAAGAGAAAGGAAAAATTTAAATCGCATCATATAACCCCTTTAAAAATATTACTGAGCCCAAACTTTTGAATGGTAGTGTATGTGCCTGTATATGAGTGCTCCATCAAGGTGTTTCGAGTTATAACATAATTTTAAAGCTGTTTTATTATGTTTAATGTCAATATTCTTTCCATTGTCAGGTTTTCTGCTGCTGAATTCTGTGTTGACAGTGAGAGCTCATCAACCCACCTCTCATGAGTGTCAAGGCTCAGAGATTTTCACAGATGCTGTGGTCCTGTGGCTCAGCAGGAATCTCCATGGCCTGGTCTTTCTACTTTGGGGCTCTTATGCTCAGAGGAAAGGCAGAGAATTGAGCTAGAATTATAAAATGTAAATATATTTATCAGGAATAAATGTGCACTTAGTTATTTATTTATTACTAAAGTTTACACAGAGTTAAAATAAAACTTTAAATGTATGTTCAAAATCACATACACTCAATAAGACATTTAAGCGGTTTTATTTTACATTGAGCAGTTGTCTCTGAGGGCCAGTGTTTCTGACCACCTGAATGCTACTGAATGATCATGGTTACTGTGAATATTGCAACTAAAAACTGCACCTTTAAAATACATTACGATACAGTAGTTAAAGAAATATATGACTGGCTGTTTTTTTCTTTTCTGGAAACGTCATCATGTCCTTGAGACTCACATCCAGCACCAAACTCAGCACATTTAGGCTTCTTTGGATGTAGGCACTTTTCTAAAACTAACATGCTACTTAAAGCATCAGGAAAGAAACCAGTTGACTGGACTGATCTCTCAAATGACATCATGCTATTTATTATTTATTAACAATGTTATTGTTAAAGGGTTAGTTCACCCCAAAATGAAAATGATGTCATTAATTACTCACCCTCATGTCGTTCCAAACCTGTAAGACCTTGTAAATCAGTCCTTGACCTTGTAAATCAGACCTTGTAAATTGAGGGAACGCAATAGTAATCGTTTACACATTTTAGTACATTGAGGGAATACTGATTTTAAATTACTTCATTTGACTTTTGCAAAAATAAATAACTAAAAAGAAAAATAAACACACTATATTTAGATCACAACACTGTATAGTCTGCCTTGAGCATCTGGGAATGAGGCCAGTCTCAATAAAAAAAAGAAAAGAAAAAAAAAATTAGTACACTACGACAGCCCATGTAGAGCATGTTTCATAGTGGGAAGTCCATAAATCCAGGGGATACAGCCATAATAAGCAGTGTCCCACTTCAACTCTTCCTGAACCTTGTCTTTTTTTATGCTGGACACCAATGCACACAGGACGCTATACTCTCTGTGCCACTGGCACTGCCCCATTCTCTCTTGGGACTCCCAATTGAAACAAACCAAACATCATGCAAATTTTGTCTTGCTCTCATCAAAACATGAACTGCCTGAACTCTAAGGTAAGATCTACCTACTGTCCATAGTAACGCTTATGCTCTGGAGAGAGTTTGCAGTTAATTTCTTAACACTGGAAATTAGCTGTAGACCTTAACCTGTACTGGATGATCTATCTATCTATCTATCTATCTATCTATATCTATCTATCTTTTTATCTGAAGAGCATCTGTTTCATCACTGTATCGCCTTGCACCACTAACCTATAAATTAGATTAAAGGTGTAGTCGGGGACAGTAATTAGGGCTATGAATATTATCGTGGCCAATTTTTTGCTGTGGAATTTCCGATCTCTGAGCTGTGCTTTGATTCCATTGATCATTTTACACTGTCGTATATTTCAGAACTTTATTTTTACAGCGATTTTGTTTATTTGTTTGTGTTTTCACAGCATATATTCTTTTTTTTTTTTATTAATTCCTTTATTATCTTAAAGGAAATCAACAAATCTGAAACTAGGCTTTGTCAAAAGCTTAGTTATTAGTATCCAGACAAAGATTGTGGGATGGTATACCTTTGGAAGTTCACCTTTGGAATCGTGTGAACTGCAAAGTCAAGGTTTGTGTAAAACTCTGAACAAAAATTATGAATTGAAAATAGCAAACACTGTGTATGGCACCAATCTCGTCAGCACAGCAACCTTAGTTCAACCAATGATGTGAGTTTTGGGGCAGGACTATTTATTGGCCTGCCCAATGGGAAATGATCAGGAAACATGTTTGAAAACAAGCAGGAATTAGTTTTGCAGCTGGTGGTGCTATATTGACACAGAAACTACTAATTTTATTTATTTATTTATTTACTTTTTCTTAAGACAAAAAGTAGTAGATAAGTGATGATATGTGTGGAAGAGATGAAGGACAAATTATTATAGCGAGTCAGGCTTCGTAACTGATAAGAATCTTGTTGATTTGGAATTCCCAAGGAAGGGCGACATTTAAGTGTTGTGAATGTGTAAGCGTATGTAAATATGTGAGCATAAGTAAATATGATTTACCTCAAGCGCATGGTACATATCACACATGAAATGGAAATCTGATTACAGTTTTTCTCAGACACTTTGGTACATTTCTCAGATCAGAATTGAAATTCTCAAAACTACCTGTTCAATTCTCACATCAAAAAAGCAGTTTCTCATTTCTTTGAACAAGTTGCAAATGCTTTGGTCCATCCATGCAAATGATTATGTACAATTTTCTGTTGTTTCGTACATTATCAGTTGCTAATGTCATGTTGCTCAAAGTGTATTATATAGTTTTCTGTGCAATAGTCTTACCCCTCAAAACATCTAGTCTTTAGTTCATCGTATAAGTCATTAAATGCAAAATGGTTAATCTAGTTGTCATAAACTGCAAAGCACACTTTTTCTTTTCTTTTTTTACACATTATTATTAGACTTTTTGTCAATTTGGCATGAATTGTGCAAGTGAATATTTACTGATGAACAGAAAGTAGATGATAAACCAATGATAAACCATTTCTCTGAAATAGCTCAAAGGTTCATCTCATGAATCTTCAGTTGAAAAGCTTATACTGTATAGACAAAGGACAACACAAGAGTTACAAATTCTGAAAATGGACTTATTTTCATCTTTGTGCCCATATTTCTTTTTCCTTTTCTATATCACAATGACATTGTAAAGTTTTTTTTTTTTTTGGCCAGACCACTAGGAAAAGTGTAACTGGGAATTCAATCCAGTCTCTTTCAGTCAATACCCCACATACAGTAATGTGTAAATGTGTACTTTTGAAATGGATATATGGCATACATAAGCAAATGACATACTGTTCAATACAGTATCTGTCATTCAAAATGTTGCTATAGTTTCCATCAGAACATCCCTCCAGAGTAAACTGTTATATTGACAACATGACTAAACAATTTGACTGTCTTATCCGTACACAATGACACAAGGACTTGTCATTCTGATGGCATTGACATGTTCATTGACACAGATATTTATTTTTGAGAGATGAACTAAGGATTCTGAGTAAGAGACTGGCTTTTGCAGGAGATCCATGGTGTTTTGCTATTTGTACAAATTGTTTTGAGAAATCCACTTACTGTTTTGCAAATTGTGAGTTTGATTCGAGAAATGTACCAAAGCGACTGAGAAACACTGTAATATCTGAAAATTGCAAACATTCTTTTAGATGTTAATTTCTGCGAACCAGTTAAAACGGTTCATAAACCAGTAATTTTTTACATCTTAGCAATCTGACAACATTCATCATTCAAATTATCTATAAACTCATGCCATTTTATCAGTTAACTCAGTTCGAACTGGTTCAACCGGTTCACTGAAAAAATCATTCACGAACTAGACAGTGTTTACACAGTGACATTGACAATTGCATGATTTCCTTTAGAGTCAGCTGATTAATTGAAATGTATATCTCAAGACATGAAAGCAGAAATTGAAGATAACATGAGTGAAGAAAGTGGGCTAACTGAACCTGTACATTACCTGAGAAAGGCTACTACTTCCACAGCTTTACAGTAATGAAGTAAACATCTACTGACTCAGGTTCCATCAGAGCCTCAGCTGACCGTCCCAGCAGGCAGAGCGATTACACACCTATCAGTTTGTAAAAATAAAATATAGAGGCAGTTTTAAACCAAATGGGCTATGAGCCACGAGCCTGGTGTTGGAGAGTGGGTAGTAATTAGCAGAAAACAGATCCACCTAATCAAAGATCAGTAACTAGACCCCAACAATGTAATTTTGTGCAGAAGAAGACAGATAGTAGAGGAGGGAGCAGGGTGTTTGCTCAGGTTTCCACAGCCTTGTGTTACACATGGTGGGGCACCGGCGTCTAAGGAGAGGCGCTGAATGAGATCTTCTCTTGCTGCCCCTCCATGAATCATTCAGCATCTTGGAGCAGACCATGAGCCGAGTTTAGTGGTGGTGCTTAAACTGAAATAAATTAATGAGAACAAAGGATGGAAACATGAGATAGAGAAGAAGAGTGAGAAAGGAAAAAAGAGTTGGATTGAAGAGGACCGAATGTGAAGTGGATCACACTTTATGTGTCTTCATGCTGGTCTGAGTTTCCGTCATGCCAGGACAAAACTGGGAACTGAAGGCACTTTAAACTTTTGAGCACTGGAAAAATACTAGGAGAACTAGGATTCATCTCTTCAGGAAAAAGCAATGGATGCTGAGGTAATTCAGAATCATTTCATATACTTCTGCATTTGTCCGTGGAGAAAGCAGCTGAAATAATCTATTAAAATGTAAATAATCATAAACTATGATCAATTTTGTCAGATTTTCCTAAGATTAATATATATTTATACACACACACACACACACACACAAACACAGTATAGTATATATCATACGCTATTACTTTATAAATTAATAATGCACAAACTGACAATAAGCATTTTTTTTATTCTTTAATTCCTCTTTGTTAAAAAATAACATTTAAGATTTATAAAATTTAAAGAAAATGTAACTCAAAATAGCACTAGAAAATGACAGATTGTACAGATTTAATTATTTTAATAACCTTTTGGGGAAAAAAGTTTTGCAAAAAATTTTTGTTGTCACTAATACTTATAAAGAAAAAATATTCAAATTGATAAATTATAAAAAAACATATATAAAAATTCTGATTTAGACTTTTAAGCAGCAAATATTTGTCAAGTCTTTGTGTAGTTGCTCTTGTAGAAGAATGAGGGCCAGGGACCAACGATGAGCTCTAGCTCTTTCTAAAGTCTGAAGCCATATTGTGAGCTGAGCACTGGGATCCTGTGACAAACTGGAGTTTTGGGACAATAGAGTGGCCTCTCAGGTGATGGTCAGTTAACCAGATAGACTTTCCTTCTCTGTTAAAATCAGCTTTAATGTCTCAATGACTCACAGGATGTATCTTATAACAGTGCCACCAAAGTTGAAATCTAATTCATCATGGAAATTAACCTTTTTTTTTTTTTTTTCAAATTCAGACCTGATCAGTTTTGATTAAGTTAAGATCATGATTGTCTTTTAAACGAATGCTCAACATGACATGCTGTGTGTAATGAGAGAAGAACGTTGACAGACTGCCAGAGGCTTGGCATCCCCTCTTGGCTCTAGCTTGAGTGCTCTTTGCCAGCTGATAGGCGGGACTCAAGTCAAGTGTGATGCCAGCTTTAATTTCAGAGCATTTCCTAGTCTCTTCACTTTTACTTTTGTGGTACTCGACTGACTGACAGCTAACTTAGTGCGTTTTATCTTAGTAATGTTGTCAATAACTGTTCAACCCTGTAGCAAACTACTTAAAATGCATGCAAATATAAGATGTCACTCTATATCTCCCATTAATATGTCAAAGTAAAATGATATTCTAATGCTAAGTTTTATTATCAAAGCTCTGTAGGTTATATTGTGGGGGGGACACATATAATGCAATGCAGTACAATGACTATTTAGAAATATACAAATCAATATTCTCCAAAACCCTTATGTATCATATTTGATATTTTAGCTACTTCAGTCAAGTAAGTGTTCATCTTGAGTTATTACTCGCAGAATAAGCTATTCTATTGTTTAAAAACAATGAAGATTTCACAGCAAAAAGACACATATACCATGACCTAAAAGGGGGACGTTTTCATAATCATAGTAAAAGGTTTTTTACTTACTGAAAAGTATAACATATCAATAAGATGACAGAAGGGTTTTCAGCAAAGTATTGATCATGTTTACATTTAAGGGGCCTTTGTAATTTCTGTATCAAATATGATACAGGCTTTATTGGGTACAAGTAATCACAACTGGACAATTCAGAAAATTATGAGTTTAACGATTAATTGTAAATTTACTGTAACTCATTCTTGTGGTCTGAAATGGCAGGTTTCTTCAAAGGAGATATTATTAGTAATATTTGTGTGTGTGTGTGACGAAGAAAGAGAGAGTGTTCGATCTGTTCTTAGAGGTAAATCAAGCATTGCTAGCACCATACAGGAATAATTCATTTATTGAGTTTTGGTGTGTCCGTGATCTTGGCCCAAATTCCATCCCATGACAGGAACAGAGAGCAACTGTGTAATCTCGGATAGAAATAGATTTTCCCTCAGCTTTAAAGGAACCAAGATAGGACAAACCAATGCTGAGCTTAGCTTTTCAGGATGCAGAGCAATAAATCCATAATGATTTCTGTTTCGGACAGATGTTTCTTGACACACACACACACACACACATACACACAGACCCTTCGCTTCCTTAGCTAACTTTTTATTAATGACCTCCCATGGTTGAAGTGGTGAGTGTGATATGACATTGTTTCCTGCCGTACTTGAAATAATCACAGATGCTCTTTACAAAACAGGGTAAGATCACACACTCACTCTACCTGGTTAACTATCTTTTTCATATGAATTCTGTAGATAAATTTGTCAAATATTTCAGTGTAAAATATTATGCAGATGATGATGTAAATGTCGTGAATAAAGTTAATTCAGCCGGACTAATGGTGAATTATAGCTCATGATGATGTGTCTCTTGGCAGATAAACTGTGAAACTGTGAACAGTTTAGGAGCAGAAAGACTCAGGGATGGCATGTCAAACTG
Source organism: Carassius gibelio (assembly GCF_023724105.1). Classification (NCBI taxonomy): domain Eukaryota; kingdom Metazoa; phylum Chordata; class Actinopteri; order Cypriniformes; family Cyprinidae; genus Carassius; species Carassius gibelio. The sequence goes on along the minus strand of NC_068375.1, from coordinate 26,140,574 downwards.
AGAAACAGTGTTTCAGCAACTAAAGTGTTCAGTGTACTTTGGTTAAAGGGGGGGTGAAATGCTCGTTTTTCACTCAATATCCTGTTAATCTTGAGTACCTATAGAGTAGTACTGCATCCTTCATAACTCCAAAAAGTCTTTAGTTTTATTATATTCATAAGAGAAAGATAGTCAGTACCGATTTATCCCGGAAAAACACGAGCCGCTCGAGGCGTGATGTGTGGGCGGAGCTAAAGAATCACAAGCGCCAGTAGGCTTGAAAGCGTTTGGAAGCTGTGACATTAGCTTGAGGAAAAAACCATCGTCCAATACAAACCATGGCTAACAGTCAGATTCAGCGTATATTTATGATCCAGAATCAGATCCAGAGGCTGAAACTGAACGAGAGCAGCAGCAGCAACGACTCGCTACGAGCGGGGCTCGAACCCGGGTCTCGGCATGAGAGGGGATGCACTAACAAGGAGGCAGAGATATTTGAAGCAGTTTTACTCACCGCCTGCGGTTCCAACACACGATCGTGACCCTTTTTCGTTTGGATTGCATCTTCCTTAAGAAAAAAACGATACGCAAATCCGTCGTCAAACTGGGCCTTGTGTTTAAAACAAGCATCTTCGAAATACAGGGAAGGAACAAACACAAACACTTGCACAACTCCGTTGATGCTCTGTAAAAATAAACTCCATCCACTGGTCCCTTAATGCTTTTTTTTTTTTTTGTAATCTGTGCAGGGTTGTCTTGCCCTGGCAACCAAAAATACACTCCTTTTGTGACTTTTCGCTACGCTCTCGCTCTGATCAGTGAATGCCTGTTGTGCTCTGAGTGCTCTGCTATACAGGACGTGCCCTCAGGACCCAAATAAGGAAATTCCGCTCCATCTAACGTCACACAGAGCCATACTCGAAAAAAACTTTCCAAAACTTGTGACAAACCGGAAGGAGTATTTTTGGAACAGAAATACTCCTTCAAACGTACAACTTAATTTTTGAAACTTTGTCCATGTTTAGCATGGGAATCCAACTCTTTAACAGTGTAAAAAACTCAGTATGCATGAAATAGCATTTCACCCCCCCTTTAACATTTTTTTAAACCAAATTATTTAGTCTCAGAATATATTGTTAATATTTGCAATATTTGCATTTATATGATAATAGTAGGGTAATAGTTTTTACTTCCAAGGTGAGGTACGTTAAACTAAATAACGTAATTCCCTTTAAAAATTGCAAACTTTTTTCTTCACAGTGGTTATATTATACATCCTTCCTGTTTGTCAAGCCCGGGGTGGACCCTGTTATTTTCCGTGTTGATTGATGAACGTCCCTTTCGATAGATTGTGTGGACAGAAAAAAACATTTTAGATTAGATAAATAAGGCTGTACTCAGACGGTTCATGGCATATTGTTGTCACGATTTATTCAAGGTCACATCTGAAATGACTTATTACTGGATATAGGGCGATGTAATAAAGGCAGGTTAAGTTTAAGAAAGATTGTGAGTGATTACTGTTAAACATACAGTTACAATAATTTATGTTATACTTATCTTGAAGAATATAAATAATTAAATTAGTAAAATAATTAGGTGTATATTTTTCAAATACAAAGAACTAATTTCAAGCAACTTCTAAAGCGGTTTCTGGAAAGAATGATCAACTCCTTCCGTTATTTTTCATGTCTGTGATTAACAGAGTTTAGAGGAGCGCTGCCAGCGGATCCTGCAGGAGATGGAGGGGTCTTTGACCGCTCGGGACCGGGTGGGCATTCAGGATTTTGTTCTTCTGGATGCCTACACCAGTGAGACAGCATTCATGGACAACCTCAGAAAACGGTTTAGTGAGAACCTCATATATGTGAGTCCCCACCTCTTAGGATAGACTGTAAAAAAGGCAGGCCGTGCAATGTCCAGTATCACTGTTACTTTCATTATTGGGAGAGAATGATGTAGACTCTCATGGTGAACAGCTAGACCACTAAGTGAAAATGTTCTCTACACATCTAATTTACCTGGTCACAGTGACTGGAAACTCACTTCGCTGATGATTCAGGTTTATCAAGGGCACCTTACAAGGATAAACCTCTTAAATGAAACTGCTGGCTGAGACAGGTTTATTCCCTGATGATCTTTAACCCGTGATAGTTCAAATTTTATTTTTTTAATTTTAACTTTTTCTGAAATGTCCTTATGTTTTTTATTTCTGTTAGACCTACATTGGGACCCTCCTGGTGTCGGTTAATCCATATAAAGAGTTGGGTATCTATACCAAAAAACAAATGGACACTTACATGGGAGTCAACTTTTTTGAGCTGCCTCCTCATATGTAAGTTTGCATAATACATACACAGGAAATATACACTGTCGTTCAAAGGGCTGTGGTCAGTAAGGTAAAAAAAACAACAACAACAACAAAAATGACTGTTATTCAGCAAAGATGTATTAAATTGATTAAAACAGACAGTGTAGATATTTAAAATGAAAAAAAAATGAACAAAAGAATTAATTCTCAACTGAAATAGAATAGAAATTCTAAAATAGAAGAGTTATTTTTAATTGAACTATATTTCATAATATTACTGTTTTATTCTGTATTTTTCAAATAAATTCAAATAAAAAAATCTTACTGACCCCAAACATTTGAATGGCACTGTATACATAAACATTAACTTTTTTTTCCTTCTATTTATAGCCCCCCCCCCTCCCTTTTTAAAAGAACATATATATGGATACATTGCTTATTTTACATGTAGTCTTTCCATGCATTATTTTTCTGACCTCTCAGCTTTGCACTTGCTGACAATGTTTACCGGACAATGATTAGTGAAGCCAACAACCACTTCATCCTCATTTCTGGTGAAAGTGGTGCTGGCAAGACGGAGGCCTCTAAGAAAGTCCTGCAGTTCTATGCAGTGTGCTGTCCCAGCACTAGACTCCTGGACAACGTGAGAGATCGGCTCCTTCTTTCCAATCCAGTGCTGGAGGTCAGAATTCAAACTTTTTGTCTGAAATGAGCTATTGAAAATATGAGTACAGTACATTCTGAATGCACATGCTCAAAGTGTAGCACAGTATCAAGTAAAAGAATGTTGATGCTAACCATTTTATATCTACAGGCTTTTGGAAATGCCAAAACCCTGAAAAATGACAACTCGAGCCGATTTGGGAAGTACATGGACATACAGTTTGACCATAAAGTAAAGTCAGATTTAAACAGAAGTACAAGAACAGAAAGAAGTCAATAGAAATGTAAATAAATGCTTTTTTCTTTCAGGGAGCAGCAGTTGGTGGCCACGTCTTAAGCTACTTACTAGAAAAGTCAAGGGTGGTCCACCAAAATCATGGAGAAAGGAACTTCCACATCTTTTATCAGTTAGTTGAAGGAGGGGAGGATGAGCTTCTTCGCTGGCTTGGTTTGGAGCGAAACTGTCAGAATTACCGCTATCTTATTCAGGTGAGAAACACAGATATTACTTTATATTTTCTGAAATTAATATATTATATATATATATATATATATATATATATATATATATATATATATATATATATATATATAGACATGTCAGAGTCATAAAGCATATTGATTTTATTGTTCAAAATCTATTTTCTGGACAGGGAGAATGTGCCAAAGTGAGCTCCATTAATGACAAGAATGACTGGAAAACTGTACAGAAAGCTCTTACTATTATTGAGTTTAGTGAAAAGGATATAGAGGTAAGATACTCTTAGATTGGAGTTTTTGTCCTCTAGTGTCATTGGGTCAGTGTAGAAGGTAGCCTTTTTAGAAAGAAATGCAATTGTTTAATACGTTTGGTGTTTTTCTTAGCATCTGTTTGCAATCCTTGCCAGCGTCCTTCATCTTGGCAATGTTCACTTTGAGGCAAGTGCCCTGGGTTATGCCACATTAAACAGCAGTGTGGAAGTACACTGGCTGTCAAAGGTACTTCCACTGACACTTCTATCACATTTTCGAATAATTATGCATTAGAAGTTTTATGGTTTACATTGTAATACCAGTATTGACCTCTTATTTTGTCTTATTTGATTTTGTTGTTGCTGTTGTTGCAACCCTTTTAATTTCTCCTTTCTTAATTTTTGTTCTTGTTAGTTATTTGGCATCCCCTCAAACATGTTAGTGGAGGGTTTAACTCACAGAAAGATTGAAGCCAAAGCAGAAGAGGTGAGGCGGATTTATGGACAGTGGCTTTTTACTTAGTTTTTTTTTTACCTATTCCAAGTAAATACAACATTTAATGTGACCCAAATAGTGTGTTTACATGGTCCTGTTTAAAAACACTTGATTAGGTAAAGAGTTGCTTTAGAGGTGGAATACCAAGTAAAAAAACATTTCCTGTGCTTCAGATATCCCTGCTTATGTAGTATTTATCATTTTCAGGTTCTAAGCCCTTTCACCGCTGAACATGCGAAGTATGCCAGGGATGCACTAGCCAAAGCCATCTATGGCCGCACATTCTCATGGCTTGTTAATAAGATTAATGAATCATTGGCAAATAAGGTAGATTGGTTACATGGAATTTACAAAATATATATATAAAAAATACATGAATTAGTTGATGGATTATTAGGTTATCAGTCAGTTTATACCAATGCAGGATTCAACCAGAAAGACGGTGATTGGACTGCTCGACATCTATGGATTTGAAGTGTTTGATGTGAACAGGTGACCCGGAAGCATTGCAGTTATATTCACTCACTGAATGCATTTATTGTAATGTTTTTCTTCAAGAAAACTTTTAAACGGGGGTTAATGAGTTAAAAAAAAACAATTAGTAACATTGTAATCAATATAGTGTCAGAACAAGCCCACTAGACACAACTAATAAAAAAATGGGTTATCTATCATTTAAAAGAGGTCAGTAAGGATGCATTCATTTGACTGTAAGTGACAGTAGAGACATAATGTTCCAAAAAAATTCAGTTTGAAACAGATCGCAAACTTTTGAATGATAAATGAAAACACACTACTCTGATTACATTATTTCTGTTGCGTATCAATTTTCTTATATTTGTGAAGTAGTAGCTATATATAGTTGTGGTGAAAATTCTATATTTTAAAAGACTTTGATGGACCTGAAGGATTTTTTTTGAAGAACAGCGGGCAGTCTAACTGTTCAGGACAAACAGTGGACTTATGAACAACTGTATATAAAAAAACGAAAAAGAAAAAAAAAAAAACCTGTGGATCATCCAGGCAACAATACAGTATTAAATATCAAGCGGACGTAAACCTTAAAACAGGGTTATTTTTTATAAATTCAGCTATTATTTTATTTTGTGGACTATATGTAAATGTCTATGTGAAATATCTTATTCAGGTCAGTACTAAATAATAAATAGCATGCATTTTGTATGATCCCACCAATTTTGGTAAAATATTTGACATTCTTGACCACATTTGTACATTTTGATGGGTTGATATTTACCATGTGTATGATTACTGGTGCTTTGCTCCTCAGTTTTGAACAGTTCTGTATAAACTTCTGCAATGAAAAGCTTCAGCAGCTTTTCATCCAGCTCACCCTCAAATCAGAGCAAGAGGAGTATGAGAAGGAGGGAATTGAGGTGACTATTTCCAGAACATACAGCATTTATCAACAAAAGATGCCCTCACCTTCAGATACTAATGTTACAAAAATGCTTGCCTCACCTTGTGTTTTAACATATTTTCAATGATAAACATTTTTTCCATATTGACATTTTTCAGTGGGAGCCAGTGCCATACTTCAACAACAAGATCATCTGTGACCTGGTGGAGGAGAAACATAGAGGCATCATATCAATACTGGTGAGGGGAACTGATTCAAGCTCACATACATATTAAGACATGATCAGGTCACAGTCTTTAAGTCATGTATCCCGCAATTAAAGGATGAAGAATGTTTGCGTCCTGGCGAAGCCACTGATTTTACATTCCTGGAGAAACTAGAGGAGAAGATGTGTGGTCACCCTCATTTCGTCACGTGGGTAGCTTTTCAATCTGAACTGACTTCATTCAAGTATTTCAGTGCTATCATAGCACAAGATGATTTTAAATAAAGGAAAGAGTTTAGCTTCAGTTCTAATTAAACCAGCTAATCAAGGTCTCAAGGATCACTAGAAACCTCCAAGCCAGTGTGTTGGAGCCAAACTCTGCAGGAAGCAGGAATGGACACACCTGCATTAAAACAAATCCCTAAAAATAATAATAGATCATTTTGTAGATACCGTATGCAGATCGTTTCCAATTATACTGTTATTAAAATCTTAGTTGTATTGTAAGATGCAAACTAGAATTGTAGTGCTGTGGTAAAGAAGAACTTGTACTGCTGCGAGGCATTATATTTATTTATTTATTTATCTATCAAATTTACTTTCACTACATTTCAGGCACAAGTTGGCTGATCAGAAAACACGCAAAACCCTTGAACGAGGTGATTTTCGTCTTCTACACTATGCCGGAGAGGTTACTTACTCAGTTGTTGGTAAATTATTTAAAGCAAACAGTTTAAATACGAATACTTTTTAAAAAACATTTCCTTATCTTGACCTGTACGATTTCCTTATGTCAGGATTTCTCGACAAAAATAATGATCTTCTGTACAGAAACATTAAAGAGGTAAGAGGTTCCACGGCAGCATGCATTCTCCCGTGGCCTGTCATCTCTGAAAAAAAGAATGACTGTAAAATAGACATAAATGCAAAAGTTGTTTGTTATTGTTTAAGGTCATGCGACAGTCTAAGAACAGTATTATGCAGCACTGCTTCCATGCTATTGAACCTGATGGCAAGAAAAGACCTGAGACGGTACAGTGAAAGACATTTAAATAGACAATTAAAACAAATAATCATAACATCCTGATTGCTCTCTCTCGCTCTCTATATAATATACATTCAATATTAATTTTCTGTCCATAAGATAACAAATTTACAGATTGTTTTATTATAGTTTTAGAATAGCATCATTATAGCTGATAATATATGAGCATCTCCTGTATTTAAGTTATTGCAGCATTTTAATATACTGGAATTATTAACCTTTTTTCTTTTTTGTAACAGGTAGCCACCCAGTTTAAGAGCAGCCTTGCAGGCCTCACTGAAATCCTCATGACCAAGGAGCCGTGGTATGTGCGGTGCCTGAAACCCAACCACTGCAAGCAGCCAGGTGAGCATTTCACTTCACACCTCTGGTTAGTGGTTTAGTCTGCTGAATGTTTTACAAGATCAGTGACCTCTCTCTCACTCACTTAACCTCAGACCGCTTTGATGATGTCATGGTGAGACATCAAGTCAAGTACCTGGGGTTAATGGAGCACCTGAGAGTCAGGCGTGCTGGGTTTGCTTATAGGAGAAGATGCGAAGTCTTCCTGAAAAGGTGCATTTGCATTACGTGTGTTTTCATTGTGACTTCAATTGTCTTAATCAGTTTCATTCATTTGCCAGACATTTTCTATCTAAAGTTACAGTGCATTTAATTAGTGGTTCTTTGAACTTATCTTCTCTATCAGGTGTTTCTTCTCACCTGCAAACATCTGACAATCCTTGATGCTTTGCAGATATAAGGCTCTATGTCCTGACACGTGGCCACACTGGATGGGGACACCAGCGGAGGGAGTGCAGCGACTCATCAAACACCTCGGCTACAAACCAGACGAGTACAAGATGGGAAGGTACAGACTTTACAGGCTCCTGCTATGATGTGTTGTTCTAATAGGATCAGAAAATAACGGTTTCCTCATAGTGTTTCCTGAAGTTTTTTTTCCCCTCTTGTTTATCAAGGACAAAAATCTTCATTCGCCATCCCAGGACTCTTTTTGCCACTGAAGATGCATTTGAGATCTGCAAGCATGAATTGGGTAAGGGACCAGTAACATTGGAAGAAAGAGGGCTGGCATTCCCTGAAGGTGTCGTGATGATTCTTGCAGTGCCATCTTTGACCTGATTGGTTGGTGTCTCAAATCTCTTTTGTTACAGCCACAAGAATCCAGGCCAAATACAAAGGCTATAGGGTGAAAGGCCGATACCAGAGGCAGAAGGAAGCAGGTATTAATCTTTTTTGGTTAAAAATACTAGAGATACTTAGGAAACCCATACATATAACGTCACTCTTAATTCATTTTTAACAGCTACTAAGATTGAGACATGTTGGAGGGGCCTTCAGGCCAGAAAAGAGAGGGAAAGGAGAGCCTGGGCTGTCAAAGTCATCAAGAAGTGAGACAATTAGCATGTCAGATGATTTGTTATTTTATTTTTTTGTGCTGAATGAAAATTCTGTAAAAATGCATTACTTTATTAATTTAAATATGCATTAATTTGATCAAAAGTGACATCTTTCAAAGAAAAAAAAAAGTATTACAGTATCCATAAGAATATAAAAGAAATAGTTCACCCAAAAATGAACATTTTGTCATAATTAACTCAACCACAATAATATGGTTACATTTCCTCAAAATATCTTCTTATGTGCTCAGTAGAAGAAAGAAATTCATAATGGTTTGTAAAAACTTGAGGGTGGGTAAATAATTACTTATTTTTTGGGGTGAACTATTCCATTAAGCGTTTTTCAACATTGACAATAAGAAATGTTTCTTGAGCAGCAAATAGATGTATTAGAAACATTTCTGAAGGATCATGTGACACTGAAGACTGACTGCTGAAAATTCAATGGACATCACATGAATAAAATTTACAAAAATTATATATTTAAGTTAATTCAGTTGTATTAATTTTTCACAATATAACATATATTTCTGTATTATTTGGAGCAGATAATTGCTACAAATTGTATGATATTTGAGTTGTAAGAGATGTTTTACCCAATCCTGCAGGTTTATTAAGGGCTTCATGAACAGGAATCAGCCTGTCAGCATGGACAACTCTGAGTTTCTGGCCTTTGTCAGACAGAGCTACCTCACTCGACTCAAAGAGAATCTGCCAAAATCAGTACTGGACAAAACCACCTGGCTAACTCCTCCACCCATAATGCAAGAGGTAGGCCATACATTATTGGATGCTTTATTATTGAAACCATGTAAAGTATTGTTTTATAGCTAAAATTAAAATTATTTTTCACTGTAACCATACTTTATTTTGTAATAAATGAATTTATAGGCCTCAGTGTTCTTGCGTCAGTTGCACACACGTCTCCTTGTACGGAAGTATGTTCGAGGGATCAGTGCACAGCAGAAGGTGCAGGTAAAACTATTTTACCTCACATTTATCTTAATGTATTTTTTCCCACTTTATTCACTGGCTGGAGTCCGTTTACAGTTTACAGTTCAAATTTATTTTCAGCTGCAAATTAAAGCACTGGCCAGTGACATATTCAGAGGCAGAAAAGAGAACTACCCTCAAAGCGTATACCAGCCCTTTGCTGACACCAGGATAAGTAAGAGTTTATGAATTTATGTTTTTGATATGCTGCTGTTGCTGTAAACCTTTTAATGTGTAAATACAAAGATCAGGTTATACCTATGTATTACAGCACATTGTTTATTCCTTGTCCTTTCAGGTGAAAAAGACATAAACATCAAAGTTTTGCAGCAGATTTGTCCTGAGGGCATTAAGGTACATGCAACTAAGAGCAGTTTAACACCTTTAAACATTAAAGGCCTGAATAAAATATTAACTGGCATTAACCGTATGCACCATAATTGCATAAAACATATGAAGGTAAAATTGGCACTTTTATGAGTTTATGTTGCTCAAATGTTACTGGCAAACTTGCAAGTATAATTTTATTTACTTGTCATTGTAGTCACTTATGGAAATTGTTAATTTTGGATCCTGAATGTATGTAAAGAATGCTTGGGAGAATTTCGGGGCTTTTTAACTAAGAGTAGAGTAGATCCATCTGAACTTTATTTTTCAAACAGACAGATGTTTATATCATTTGGCATGCATGGGGAACTGATGTGATATCTCCCTTTATACAGTACAGCGTTCCAGTGATTAAGTATGACAGGAATGGCTTTCGGCCACGTTTCAGACAGCTGATCTTCACTCGGGCCGCTGCTTATCTGGTGGAAGAGGCCAAAATCAAACAGAGGGTCAATTACAGCTCACTAAAAGGTGCCCAATGCCAGATGATTAAAAGTCTATGATTGTGTGAAATTTGCCATCAATTTAGGTTTCCACAGTTATTTTATTTAAATAGATGTTTTATATCGTATAAGCACTTTAATATAAAAATAAGTACATGGTCCTGTTTCATTAAAAACAGCTTTCAAAGGTGTAAACATTCCACATGTTGGGTAACACACCATTACTAAGTTAGTCAAGTTGAATCCAGTTCCATATAATACCAACCCTTGTTTACATGAGCAATATTTGATTTTTTACAGGGGTGTCTGTCAGCAATTTAAGTGACAACTTCCTGATTCTCCATGTCACCTGTGATGACACGAAGCAAAAAGTAGGCGATGAACAAATATCTTTCACAGGGAGTTTCTGTATGAATTTACTGTCACATGCAGTTTAGTAAATTTACTGTCTTCCAGTTTACCACATGCAGGAGGTAAACTGGAAGAACTTTTGTTCCTTTACAGTCTGTCACGTTCAATGTTATGTTGACATTGACGTTAGGGGTCTCACTTTCTTTTCCCTATCCTTTATTTAAAGAAAGTTCTTTATTACCGAGTGAAGTTTGCATGCCAAGCCACTCATCATACATATATAAGAATACATTTACTCATTCAGATTTTTGCTTTGGAGCCGATCACTTCATGAGCAAGAGAGTTCACTTTGCTATCAACACATCAGGAAGCATCTTTGCTGCGTTCCTGAATGGCACATTCAGCGGTGTTCCTCCCTTGGGTGCCTCAGCTAAAAGAGCAGTTTCCTGTAACACCCTGCATGGTTGTGAGTGTCTTTCGAGATGTCTTTCCGACTGTGTGTTTCTGGGTGCGGTAGTTTCCTTACCACTGACTTATCACTGACTCACATGTCTGGGCCTTGGATAAGTCTTGACTGCACGGCGAGTTCATGTCCATGGCTACGCTAAGATCACGTGAAGGATGAAGGTGCTGGTCCGTCTAATGGTGGACCTACAGTAGCATCTCATTTGGGGCTCTTGAATAAGATAAGATGTCGCTTGCAACATCAGAGGAGGGGCTTTCATCTTCTGATGCTGAAGACTGCTGAGCAGCCCCCAGCAACGGTGGCAGCTAAGTTGGAATCAGAAGCTGAGTTGATGGCCTGCTCCTCCAGAACGCCAAGAGCTTCGGGCTGGAGGTTAATTTGTCTCCATCTTTTGAGCGCTCAAGGCTGGACGATTAGTAACTGGGCCTCGCTTTCACCATGCACCATCCTCTGGCTAGGATACATGTGCCTTATCTTCTCCCTGGTCGAGTTCCTCCAGCACCCTGTGGCATTCAGTTTCCGGGTCCAGTACTTGTGGTGTATGCCATTAGTCACCCTTGTACTGGACTAGGTGTCCATTCATGAGATTCAGCTTGGGTAAACCTGTATGTTCTTTCTATGGTATGGTTTCCCATGTTAAACCTGTGTCTTTCCCTGGACAGTTCTACTGTTAGTCCCTGTTATGTCCCCCTAAACTGGGGTCAGGTCAGTGAACCTAGACTGTGCTGCAATCAGTCTTGTGTTTTTCAAATTCCTGAATGAATGTGCATCCGCACCCCAACTATTGCAGAAGTAATAATGTGAGAATGTTGGAACACCTTTTTTTTGGCTTCCTCAGTAAGCCCTTTATAGTTGATTTTTATATCTAGCCTATGGGGCATTTGGCAAGTTATGGATTTAGGTGCATCTGTTCTGGCATGGTTGGCTGTCAGCACCTGCACCATCAATTTGCTTAACACAGTTCTTGTTGTGGCTGTTTCGCTAGGGACCCCTAACGTCAGTGTAGACATAACGTCAAAAGTGACTGACTGAAAGGGAACGTCTCGGTTATGTTCCCTGAAGAGGTGAACGGAGACGTTATGTCCCTCATGCCACAACCTTGAATTGCACTGAATGCCGGTTTGTTTCTCGGCTCCTCAGGACAAACCTGAATGAGTGGATGCACACCACCATCTTATATACACATATGTATGGGGAGTGGCTTGGCATGAAAATTCCACTCACCAATAGTCATTGGCCATTTCTCGTAATGCTCACAGGTGATTGGGGCTCCCAAGTGAGATCCCTTACGTAAGTATCAATATAACGTCTCCATTACCTCCTTCTGGGAACAAGGGTTACATCATGTAACCGAGACATTTACATACTGTACATCAGAACAGAAAAAATACTTGTGTTCAACATGTATGAAGTTTACTGTTGAACTCTGTATGAACAACCTGTCACTGATTTATATATATATATATATATATATATATATATATATATATATATATATATGTGTGTGTGTGTGTGATTGTTAAATATTCTGTTTAAGGGGGACCTAGTCTTGCAGTGCAGCTATCTATTTGAGGCATTGACAAAAATCTGTGTGGTGACAAAAAATCATAGCCTCATCAAAGTTGTTCAAGGAAGGTGAGTCATACTTCAATCTGAATTGCCTTTGATACTCAGTCCTGCTCACACACACACACACACACACATACATATATATATATATATATATATATATATATATATATATATATATATATATATATATATATATATATATATATATATACACATTTTTTTAACAAGAATGCATTATACATAAACTGAATTGTTGTCATTTTGTAGTGTGAGGTTTGATATCCAGCCTGGCAAAGAGGGCTTTGTTGATTTTAAGAGCAGCAGTGAATCCATGGTCTACAGAGCCAAGAATGGACACTTGATGGTGGTGGGTCCACATAATGCAATGCATACAACTAAATGAATACACTGGAAACATAAACTATATTTAAAGTGTAACCTCTATGTATGACCATTAATAATATGCAGGGCTTAAATTGGGCCGGGGCTGAGCAAATATGTTTAATATTGTGCTTGATAAAATCTATCTGCACATGTTTTACGTCTTTGGTGTTTTTAAGTTTAAACACTCACATTTTTTTAAGCCATTTAAGCGCAATAAGCAGCAAAAGAGAGACGGTATACTGGTATATTCGGACGATATATTCTCAGATAACACAGGCTTTTTTTGCGGCTTATTGTGTAAATGTTCTGATACATACAAAATTTTCAAAATTCCTGTCTTGATGAGTGTTCCCATAAACACAGTCAGTTAAATCTTCAGTGAACGTAAACAACTGAGAAAGAAAACACATGTGTAATGTATATTAGATCCGAGCAGCTGTATGTTTTATTAATTTCAATCAAACAACAAAAGACAGAAAATCAAGTTTTCATCTATTATTTATACAATGAGGACTATATAGTGTTTTAGTTTACATTTGATTACTTAATTCAAATTCTGTAGTATTTCTGTACCTGAATATTAATCATGAGACATACCTGAAAAACTTAAAGCACTGATTTACTGTCATCAGATATGCCTTTGCACACTGTCAGCATTTTGAATGATTTTGACCAGCATTTAGGTGTTTAAAGCAGAAGGCTCTCTTAACTTCTTATATTTAACAGTTTGTCCCTCGTTATATTGGATAACTTTAAGGTCTTTAACCACGAAGCCTCCAACATAACAAATCCCAATATAACCCTTGCTAATATGTGTATAAATGTATACCACTGTGATATTGATATAACTAAACTAACTATTTACATTATTAATTTTGAAGCCATTTATATTTTTATTTTGCAGGAATCTGCAAGGACAAAATCTCGATGAGGAAGTTTTACCTCACAAACCTTCCACAATGGCCCAGTTAATGCATTTCAGTCAAGCTTTATTTAACACCATTACTTTCCCTAAAAGAACCTATAGAACATTGTTTTCCAATGGACTCCCTAATCAAATTCTCCTAATTCAACTCATCAGCTCATTGGCAGAGACTCTAAGACCTGACCTCAATGTTCAGTTATGGTGGCAAAATGTGTATTTTTGGGGAACTCCAGAACCAGGGTTGGGAAATACTGCTATAGGATATGACTTGTGAATTCAAGGGACAAATCATGAAATATCACTGCAGTTTAATTACCAAGAGGAAAGGAAAACAAGTCCAACTGATGTATTAAAGTAGTTTAATATTATATAATATTAGTATTATAAGATTGTATATCATTGTATAATATTAAATTTAAATTCTGTATTTTCATAGTATATATTGTCTTTGATATGTATTTTATAAGCTTCCAACACGTCATGAAAATTAGTTGTCTTGAATCTTGCTAATTGTGCTAATTTCTGATGGATATAGAAAATAGGTTACTTCAAAACACATTTTTTAAATACAAAAGTACTTGTATAACTGTTCAGCAAAGACTTGCATGTGCATCAGTTACTCAGACAAACAAATTTACATTTTGTTGGTGCATTTTGTCTCACATACTGCCAAACCCTTACAACATACTGCATCTCTTGCTTACCACAGACAAACATACTGAAGATGGCTATATATGCCCAGAACACATGAGCAAAACAATGTATGCATGAAGACATAAACAACATGTGTATATTATTCAAATATAAAAAGCCATTTGATATAAGACACTGTATAAATCTGTATATAACTCTAATAATAATCATAATTCCTTCTATATATCTATTCCATTCAAATGTGTGTTGCTAATGTGGTGTTAAATTACAGCAAATATCAGCATCTGTATAATGTTTAACTTAATGTAATGATAGTCCACCTTTTTTTTTATTGTGATGTATCTGTTTTTTTTTCTCTCTCCTGCAAATTCAGTTCAGCAAAATGAGTGCAGTGGTAAAAGGAAATAAAGTGGTTCATGATTGAGTTGTATTTTGTGGCCATTTAACTTGATGTCCTGATAACAATTATAAAAGCTTAAAAATAAATAAATATATGATGATTCATACGTATTTACATTTTTTCTTGAACTTAGTTTGTATTTAATTAAACGTTAACTTTGTTGCCACCTCGTGGTGAATAAATGGACGATGCTTTTTGGTGCACTACCTATTTAATCATTTTACTATTAAACTTTTTTGGACAAACGTCAGCCACTATTTAATGCGCAATGGTTTTTTCAAGTTTATTTCGAGAGCGTGATGACCACCGACTACAAGTCCGTAGCCCCACACACTGCAGGACCACTGATCATATTTACAGAGAACAGTGCAAAACACAAGATACAGGGGGCGTGGTTGTATATCTAAGGTGGGAGGAGTTTGAGCTGGATCCAACCACGCCCCTAAATCTTGTGTTCTGCAGTGAAACGAAACTGGCGCTCTGGTTCTTATCAATGTACTGATTGGCTGATCTCCGTGTCAATCATTACCTCCCGGCATGACGTAGAAACACTTCCTCTTTGCTTCTTCCATCGACTGTTGTTCTTAAAATGGCGCCGTTGGACCTAGATAAGTATGTGGAAATTGCGAGACAGTGCAAATACCTCCCAGAGAACGACTTAAAGGTGACTGTTATCAGCAATTATATATTTTTCTATCAGAATATTAAACATATTCGATGTTGATTTATTTGTAAAGGCATGTGGTTCGCGGTAATGGCTGGTAGAATAGCACTGTGTCAGTGTGATGCAGTCGTTAGCGCTGCGTGTGTATGAATCCATTCAGTGTTTTCCGGGATTTATTTTAGACGTGCTATCAGAAATAGCAGGATATACGACTACAGAAAGCAGTCAGTCCTAATAAAGGTGTGTAACCGACTGTTTATTTCTAGTAGATCCTCGAGGTGGCTAACTTATGTTGTTGATTTGAAACGCCCATCTAGTTTCCATCATCACCCGTTTAGTTAGTCTCATTTATGATATTTGCTAATTTGCAGTTTTTATCCTTGACTGTAACTTCCTCCATTCTTGTCTTTAAATAGATCTCGTGTAGATATACAGCTTCTGAATTAGTCCATAATGCAGTTCATTAACTGTAACATCCAAGCCACTAATGTGTGATATTAAAAATGTGATTTCACGAATTTAACTGAATTCGTATGACTTTAGATGCAGTGATCTGCTGCTTCTGTCATGAGCAGTGATGCCATTTCCTTTGCAAACTTGATCAAACCTGTTGTCTTCTCTTCTATTGCTTTGACAGAGATTGTGTGACTATGTTTGTGACCTGCTGCTTGAAGAGTCAAATGTACAGCCAGTATCCACTCCAGTCACTGTGTGTGGGGATATTCATGGACAGGTACGAGCGGCCCTATCAATGTGTTTCTGTTATGCACAGATGAGGTGACAATGTCCTTGTTTGGATAATAAAATGCATATTGACCTAAACCTTCTCTTTATCTCTAGTTTTATGACCTATGTGAACTCTTCAGAACTGGGGGACAAGTACCGGACACAAATTACATTTTCATGGTATTGTGTATATATAAAAATAATTCTATATGTTAAATATTGTTGTGTAGTTCATATT
Organism: Carassius gibelio; assembly: GCF_023724105.1. Lineage (NCBI taxonomy): Eukaryota > Metazoa > Chordata > Actinopteri > Cypriniformes > Cyprinidae > Carassius > Carassius gibelio. The sequence continues at coordinate 26,124,163 of NC_068375.1, read as the reverse complement.
TGGTTACTCATGGGAAGCAATATTTTCCCCCCAAGCGTACACTGAAGAGACATTGGTATGTTTTCTTTTCTTCTAGGGTGACTTTGTCGACCGAGGATACTACAGCTTAGAAACATTCACATATTTGCTAGCACTTAAAGCGAAGTGGCCCGACCGCATCACACTGCTGCGTGGCAATCACGAGAGCAGGCAGATCACACAAGTCTATGGCTTTTATGGTGAGACTGCTGAAATCTAATGGATGCATACCATAATAATATACTCATCGTACTTCACATAAAATATACTTACTGTATTTTGTTGTGCATTTTTTATTTTCATTTTAATTTCTGTTTTTTCCTTCTATTTATAGATGAGTGCCAAACGAAATATGGAAATGCAAATGCCTGGCGATACTGTACTAAAGTATTTGACATGTTGACTGTTGCTGCTGTAAGTATTGTCTTTTGAATACAATTTATGTGTTTTTATTATTTTAATAATAAAAAACAGTAATAATGTTTTATTATTGTTAGACTTTATGCATACAAATAATACTAATATCAATAATGTCTATGCTATAATAGTGTACTTAGTACACAATCTAAATGCATTGCATTGCTTGATGTGTTTATTGTATACTTAATGCTTACACTGTACACTTTGATTGAAAATGCCATTTTGCACTTTATAACCGTCCGAAAGACTGTATATGGCTATTTTTTTTCTTTTTTCCGCTGTACTTAATTGCAATGTTTTGATTTCTCCCGTAGTTGATAGATGAGCAGATTCTTTGTGTACATGGAGGCCTTTCACCTGACATCAAAACTCTGGACCAGATACGCACCATTGAACGCAACCAGGAAATCCCTCACAAGGGAGCTTTTTGTGATCTTGTCTGGTCTGATCCAGAGGATGTGGACACCTGGGCTATCAGCCCAAGGGGTGCTGGCTGGCTGTTTGGTGCTAAGGTTACCAATGAGGTAAGAGCATTCTCTCCATGTACAGTCAGTGTAGTCCGATGGGAAGTGTGTAAACAACACTTGAGACATTTCTGTAATTACAAGTGGAAATCTGCGTATTGTCACTTACTGTCTGCGTTGAAACAGAGGTGTAGTTGAGAACTAGATTTATAAGTAATTTCAAATTTGGTAAAAGCTATGACTAACCGTATTTAGTTTTGTGGCCTCTGTATTATCTTGGATGAGTTGAATTTTAATCAAACATTCTGTGATTCTGTAAGTTTGACAATGAAATAAGCAATTCAAGAAAATATCTAACTAAATGCATTGGTTGTTTGATAAAAGTTTGACATACTATTAAAAGTAAAACATTCAGTAAATGCTTCCTGTCTTGCAAAACATTATATATTTTTTCTCTTTTTCATTAAAGTTTGTTCACATCAACAATTTGAAGCTGATTTGCCGTGCGCATCAGTTGGTTCACGAGGGCTATAAATTCATGTTTGATGAGAAGCTGGTGACCGTCTGGTCGGCCCCAAACTACTGCTACCGCTGCGGTAACATTGCCTCCATCATGGTCTTCAAAGATGTGAACACACGGGAGCCCAAGTTATTCCGGGCCGTTCCTGACTCGGAAAGGGTCATACCACCTAGAACGACAACACCCTACTTCCTCTGAGGTCTTCATTGTCGCCTGTGTCCAGCCCTCTTCTTTTCATTGTTCTGTCAAGAGCTCTTTTATGGTCTTTAATTTTTCTGTTGCCTTTTTTTTTTCACAATTATTTTTGTAAAGATCGAAGTACTCTCCAGAATAACAGTAGTAAACTATGGTCAGGATTATGGACTGATTGTTCAAGTTGGTCATTATTTGGTCAGTACAATCTTGTTAATGTGAGCATGTGAACGTAATTAAGTGGACATCCTCATGCTGTTCTCAAGCCACTCCTCTTACAAGGCTTTAAATGTAGATCTAAGAGCCATTGACTATCTTAGGACAAAAGTCTATGGTGTAAGAACTCACCTGATCAGAACAATGAGGTGTTTGTGTTTTTCAGAGAACAGATCAGAAACAAAAGCACTGTTCTTTTTCCTAGCCTTTAAGTGTAGAAAAGCAATGACCAGACAACAGGACAAAGAAGGCTGTGGTTATTTTGTACATTAATATAATTGTATTGTTTTAATCTTCTTTTTCTCAGATTTGTTGTATTTTATTATTGTAGAAGACAGCAGCCCATTTACCAATTAAATATTGAAAATAAACGCCTTTATTAAATAACATTTCTGGCGTTGTCTCCTAATCAATGGAAGCATGAAAATATCACTCTTTATTTTGTCTCTCCACACAAGACATTTTTAAAGGCGCTACAGTAAGACACCGCAGAGCGGCGCACGTCCCTTTTGAATCGAAGGGTCAGTGCCGTAGACGGCAGCACTACCCAAGTCCCGCCTCTATGAGTAAGTTGTATTCTGACTGACATCGCAGCCAACCAATAGAATGTATCGAACGTCACTAACAGACCGGCGGGCATCTGATAAGCATGTTAGTTTGAGCGGGTTGCCACAACAGTCAATGAAAATTCAGCTGGCCAAACTGGACCGTCGACCGCAGTAGATGCCGAATGGCAGATACTCCCTGCTCTTCCCTGGGAGGGTGATTTGAATGAGCTGGATGCAAATGACGGTGCGCCACCGCACTGGATGTTTAGATTTGTTTCGGGGCGAGAATCACAGGCGAGCACTAACGTAACAGTTACATGGAAACGCTGTTCTTGAGGAGCTGAAAAAGAAGATAGCCGCACCAAACTACACCAGTGCTCAGGTTGGGTCTCAAATCACTGACTTTTTTACAGATATCACTCAGCGATGTAGTATGCGTTAATTAAAAGACGAACATGGGTGAAGTTAACAAGTCTTAGTGGACTAAGATAGTCAAACATCAGTCAGACACATCATCATTAAAATATATTTATTCTGTAGCTTTCGGTCAAAGCGAAATATTTCTTATAGAAAGGTGTACGTATATCATATCATCCCAATATATATGACAGAGCACATCAGATGCTTTCAGTCACAGCGTCTGCTAAAGCCACAGTTTTGTCAACTCCGATGGTCATTTTGAGGACATGAACGCTCCTGCTTTCCGAACGTAACGTTAGTAAAACCCTGTTAACGCAGGTCTGTTGCCTCAATTGCCGTGACACGATCCAACCTACAGTTTCATCTTTGACAGAGTCACACAGAGTTGTCGTGGGTTACCGCATCCTGATCTGAGAAAGAGACAGACAGCCGTCGCGCTTGAGGTAAGTCATTATAGTTGAGACGCAGGCTTGATGCACCGGAGTAAGTGCATTGCGATGTGCTGGATGACGAGACGTGTCACAGTTGTTCTCCACACTGGTAATTGATGTAAAACAACAGCGATCAGTTAAATCAGTCCGCGTTCCTGATCAATGAACGGAACGAGCGCTATTACGCAGTGATGCACGCTGCCAAACGATTTACGTGTAGTTTTGGATTTTCACCCTTTGTCTTTTGTTGCTTTTAGTCCACCCTGATATTCGAGTCGGGAGTGATATTGTGAATGGAACCCGAGCCAATAAGCATCTCTGTATTATTATTGAATGAAGACGGTTGAAGAATCATTGGCTGTCGCAAGAATTACTATATGTGCAGTCCGTGTTCATTCTGTCCTGCAACAGCACAGGATTGGGTTTTGCAGGGCGCTCGCTGTCTGCTGCTTTCATTGTTCACGATCGGGCTGAATCGGCCGTGCGTGCGTAATCTGAATGTAAGGGCAAGCGCGAATTGTATATTATTGTATAAGAAGCTTATTATGGCTGTGTTATGAATATGCATTGAACTTCAGATGAGGTCCTATGATAATTAAGCGAGATTAAAAAACATCGGATGACTGGGACCGAGAACAAAAAGAGAGATTTGTTGCAGAAATTCATGTTTTCTCAGCATCAGCTCTCACACACATCATCTTGTGAAACGAGCCACCAGGTTGCTTGGCTGAAATGACGTCATACAGACTGGTTTGTTATGGAAGAATGAGCTCATGGAAGAGAATTCTTCTTCTGTTACTGTAGGTAATATTATGGGTATTACCTTGTTTAGTTAGCGACAATAATGGTTGTAGTTTTTGGGAGCTCCATTGTAAACCGTTTTTAGTTGTCTGCACCCTATTCTAACAGTCCATATCAACATGGTTGTGAATCAAGTAGCTCGTGCTGGCAATTAGTGTAGGGCTGCAACACTGAGTACGATATTTCTTGAAGTCCACATGAAATCAAAATTGACCCTATTTAATTTGTTAGGTATTGGGCACAAAATCCTTAACCACTTCCCTCCAATCATCAGTCTGCTATGAGAGACGCCAAGGAGGTGTGATGAAACCAAGCACCTCCCACTATTTTTCTCATTCAATATTCTGTTTCACTCAGAAATACATCACGAAACTGAAATCGGTCACAACTTGTGGTTCATATGGACTTGAAAATTTGTGTTTCAGGCAAAGAAATGGCAGTTAGTTTCTGTGTTTTATCCGTCAGTGGAAATGGTTTAAGAGTGTCAACTACACACATGGTCTTACTGGAAGAGATTGGGATTTTTCCCTCCCATGCTCAAAACATTCTGTGGTTTTTCTGTTTCCCACACTGCACACTAACGGTGTGTTTCACTTTGTTCTCCTAAGCACTTTCCTTTTTGGAATCCCATCGCCATTTTGAAGCACGTTCCACTTCATCAAGTGGATGACAGAAGTTTGTATGAACTCAACTTGTATAATCACAACTGTGATGTTACAGCAAATCATGCTTAATTTACCCCTACCTCACAGCAGAGGCGAAGCTACTTAAGGGTGGCACTGGCCTACTCAGATTGACGGCTGGCCCGCCCTATCAAATGAGGAAAGAAAATCCTGCTCGCATTACAATAATTGCTCAAATACATGATAAACATACAAATACATACAAACAACTTGTATGTGTGAACAAGTAAAAAAAAAAAGTAAGTAGTCATAAGAACCTGGTGGATGAGTGCTGATCTTCCAGTTTTGCGTTTTTATTCTGTTGGGAATGCAAGAGCTGTCAATATAAGCGATCAATCCAGTCCAAGCGTGCTCCCGCCGTAAAAAAAACAGTCCCCGATTGGTCTTAGTCATCATGCCAGTCTATGAGGTACAGTTTAACAAATGACAACAATAACAAACGATGTTGGAAAACACTGCATCATCATCATCATCATCATGCGATTTGACGCGATTGCATCTTAGATGTTCAAATCAGTATGTAATGTCACTCTAATGGCTGGAATACACTGCACAACTTTTCTCTGATTTACAGTCTGGAGAAGTCCACACAATAGTTTCCAAAAGTCAGAGCCAGTCTGCAGATTTGAGTCGACAGATTTAATAGAATATCATGTATTGTATGATGGTTATGATTTTTAGCTTCAGACTTTTATTCCATCCAATCGGAGGAGATCAAACATGTTTGATATTTTCAGCTGATTCTGAACCACACATTGTTTTAATTTTTCATGCATCTGCAACAAGGCACACACTTCTGCATGAGTTTGTTGTGACCGGAATGACTTTAAAGAGATACTCCACCCCAAAATGAAAATGTTGTCATTAATCACTTACCCCCATGTCGTTTCAAACATGTAAAAGCTTCGTTCGTCTTCGGAACATAATTTAACATATTTTGGATAAAAACCAGGAGGCTTGAGACTGTCCCATAGACTGCGTAATAAAATACACTGTCAAGGTCCAGAGAAGTCATCAGAATAGTCCATCTGCCATCAGTGGTTCAACCGTAATGTTATTAAGTGACGAGAATACTGTTTGTAAGCAAAGAAAACTAAAATAACGACTTTATTTAAAAATTCCTTTGTCAACAGTCTCTGAAAGAAAACAGCGCATCATTGTGGCGCGGCTGACACAGAAGAGCGGAGGCAGTTTGAGTGATGTGGAGAGACACAGAAGAGACTGTGATTGCAAGCTGGTTTCTAAGCATAGCAAAGGCTTTCTGTTTGTGTCCTGTGTTTTATGGTGTATATATATATATATATATATGTATATATATATATATATATATATATATATATATATTTAATCCGAGCATCTGAGTCCTTAGCAATCTTCAAGAATCTGTAAAAAACACCTCTCCATCTTTATTTGACCCTCTAACTTTAGCACTCACTATTCTAATTCTATTCGTAAAAAAAGTATCTAACTAGCCTTCTAATCTTTTTGTATTCTGTCAGTTTTCTTTTCATTTATTATTTTTAACAAAATTAATATTAACAAAATTAACAAAAGCAAAAAACAAAAAACAAAAACAAAAACAAACAAAAGACCTAACACTAGCTTGCTCTTTTTTTTCTATTCTAACTGTTTTCTTTTTATGTATTATGTTATTTAAAAGCCCTTGCTGTGTACTGCGTTAAGCTAACTGAGACTTGTTATAGCACTTGTATATCATTGTTCTTTTGTTGATTTTGATTGCTTTCATTGTCCTCATTTGTAAGTCGCTTTGGGTAAAAGCGTCTGCTAAATGACTAAATGTAAATATAGGACACCTGTCCTATTTTTCTCTGCGTTTACTTCTTACCTCATTCCTGTGTGGATCTGAATACCGTTATAGAGACTTGGGCTCTTTTGCTACCAAGTCCACCATGTTTTGACTCACTCAAAACTCTCACTCTCTGTTGAGTTATGATGTTTCACAGTAACGGTATTCCATTAACATGAGGATGTAGGCCTTTCAGCATAATATTTGGTGTATGCCTAGATGCCAGTTGAATTAATTTTTAGAACTTTTAATAGAATGTGTTTGGTGATGCAGTGACTGCCAAAAGTGATATATAGGATACTGATTTGGCATATATTTTCAGTTGCATGTGTAGGTTTAATACAGGACAAACATACACATACTGCCTCATCCTGCAGTTCTTTTGCTGCAGATGCATAGCTCATGCATTTTTATGGAAGGAAAGGAAATGTGGGTCAAGCACACACATCTGTGCATGAGGCCTTTTACCTCTGCTGGCTTTAGAGCAAGCGCATGCATGTGTTTCCTTCATGAGACAAGGAGATCTTTCTTATACATGCCTCATTTCCACTCTTACCATCAATTATCCAAAGCCCATCCTCCATTCATTCCTAGATTGCATTCATAGAGGTTTAGAGGACAAGTTGTTTGTTTCACCATAAGATCTCACATCCTCTGGTCTGAGTCTTATGGCTGATTCTGTTTCCATAGCTCTGTGTCTATATATGCATATATTGATCATTTCAATTACCACTTGTTACAACATAAATATATAGAAAATTCTGTTTCAATATATTTGAAAATGTACTAGATCCTTCAATAATCATTCTAATATGCCGATTTGCTGCTCAAGAAACATTTCTTATTACTATGTTGAAAAAAAAAGTTGGGCTACTGCTTATTATTCTTGTGGAAACTCCGATAATTATTTTCAGTATTCTTTGATTAATAGGAAGTTGAAAGGTATGGCATTTATTTAAAGTGGAAATGTCAGTTTAATGCACCCTTGCTTAATAAAATGATTATTTTTTTTCAAAAGAATCTTATTGACCCCAAACATTTGAACAGTAATGCATGAAAATTGAAATGTGACATTTTCTTAAAGGAACACATTACACACTCATTTACAGTCATTCATCTACTCAAATCAAGGCTTTGATCAAGTTAATTAGTTTGTGTTGATTTATAAAAATGCATGAAGATCAACCTTTCTGTTAAAAAAAGTTACATTTTTCCAAACTACACTTGAAATCAAGTTATAAAATGAGTACCATTGTACTTATACATTTAATATTTTACTGTCAAAAACATTTACATTTATAAACTAATTTAGAACTTTCATAAGTTTATACCTTTTAATATTAAATTAGCTTAGATTTTTTTCTTATTCTCCTGGCACATGAAAACTGTAGTACCGGTATCTGTCTCATGCTGAAAAAAGAGGATGAATTCAATTGAGAATCAATGCAGAGGCTGTGCAAACAACCAGTGTGAAACGCTGAAGGTGCTTCCTTAATACAAGCATGTTTAAAAGTTAGGCATGATGTAAGATGATTGATACAGAGATGTAGGCTACACATTCATGTAACGTGTTTGCATAATGTGTCCTGTTATTAAGCATCTCACATTCCTGTAGTCTATAATGCACATATGTGACACAAAATGTTGTTTTAATAATTATTTTATTTTATGTGTCAGCTAATGAGAAATGCTTGTCGACAGTTGACAGTTATATTGTTTGTTATAATACCTGTACAGTAGAAAACTACGGAAAGCTCAGGAGCCCTGAAAGTATGTGATTTAAAAATTTTTAGATTAGATCTACAGAGCATTATCTGAGCTATTAAAGTAATGTATGGCATATATGATTACAAAAGAAATATTATGTTGTCAGAATACACATTTTAAATGCCCACTGTGCTTTTAAGAACCAGATGGTCTCGTTACCAGCAGGAGCTAACAGGGCTTTGGTAACAAGCTTAAACCTCGACCTGTGTGGTAGAGTCAGCCTTTTCCCCTCATTTGTACACCATACTAAATTCAGCATCTTAACCTGGGTACAAATTTGCATTGCAATGTTGTTGTTTTTTTGTGATCGACTCGAGTATGTACTAGCATTGTATTTTGTCCAAGCTTAAATAATAAGTTTGCTAACGATTGTGATAATTAAATTATTGTGTTAATTGGGACGACATCTTTGAGAAATCCACAAAATATTCTCTGAATTTGTTGACAGCAGTTGAAATGAAAGGTGGACTGAAACCGTCCATATGTGGATCATGGTGAGCCATCTGGAGGCTGAGCAGGGGTGATGGACACGCTCAGGTCTTGTCCATTCAGACCACCTTGGACTGACAGCTGAATGTTTGCCTTACTACCCACTGGGTCTGACCACATGCATGCACACACACACACACACAAAAGTTGACACTGTACAATGTTTGAGGCAATAAATGATGTTTCTCCCTGCAGTGGCTTCCAATGTCAGCACAATACATCACACAATTCTTGCTCTTATTGGCGAGAATAGGCCTTCAACATACAAATTAAGCATTTATTCTCCTAGATGCAGAGTTAGAGCTTTACATATATCTAGACACGATGCTTCTTTCAAAATCATTTGTAAAATTGTTGACTACATTGAGTCAAGGCTATTCAAGTTTCTTAACACTTCATAAATGAACCTTCTATTTTTTTTCCCACAAAGCTCACTTAAATTCATGCTTTGCATATGCATTATAGCTATTTATCATGGTTCCTCCTCTCATTTGGGTCTCTCCCCTACTCTGTCCGATTTAACATCTGATCTGAGCAGTAAGCACAGCACAGTCAGCCTTAGGCGTGTGTTTGTCATACTCCCGCTTTCTTACTTTCTCTGTGCCTTTGACGTCTCTTTCTCTCTTTCCCCCCAATGCACGCCTCAGACACAAAAACATACACACAAACACACACACCCACACAATGCCCGGTTCCTCCTGGTGTAGCTAGAAGAGGTGCACGTTTCCTCCCTATGACACATCTACGCCACATTTATCTTCTGCCACCACAGAGAGGCCATGTGTGGTGTTGTGTTGTTTGGTTGACACCACATAGTGTCACACAAACACAAGCTAAGTCATATTCACAGCATACTTAATGTGTAAATACACAAATAGAATCTGTGCTGTGATGTTTAGCATTTAAGAGTAGTGAATTATTATCGTGTTGGTAATGTGAAAACACGCAGATTAATTGGGCTTCTGTGAGATCCAACCTTCTTCCATCTGCACAGAGTAGACTATATGCTGTCTTTAAAGGCCATTAAAGCAGTGAGCTTGCTTCTGAACAGGAAGGGCCTTTGAAATATCCCATTCTTCAGCCAGAAAAGATCAGTGTGTGATGGCATATGTAGCAGGCAGTTTGCAGGACCTGAATCTCTTCTGCCCTTTAGTGGTTTATTTATGTGGTAAGTAAACGAAATTAAGACTTCAAGTCAGCATGAAATGAAAATTGACCTTACTTTACGTTCTTGGTCTTTAAGTAATTTTAAATGCTACAATGTACAGTAAGTAAAATGGCTATTTATTTTGAGGTTTAAGATTACATTTAATAGTGTTATTAAATTTAATATAGTTTAAAAGATTAATTTAACACCATGTTCTAACCGGACACAATATGATAAGATTCCAGCAACACAATTTTTCTTTCCAATCCAGGCGCTTCGCAGCTACAAGATCAAGATGAATGAGTGGGCGGGCTCTTTCTGGAAATTAATTTAAATAAATGATTTTAACTTTATTCAAAATACGCACTCTGTGGCTGTCAAAATGTTTGCCATGGAATATGCATATTTGTTTACATAAAGTTCCCAGTTTCAATGCTCTTGTTTCTGAGGTTATTCATTGTTGTTTTCATGCACAATGATATACAGACTAAAATTAAAGGAAATGAAGGCAAATGTAATCTAAATAGAGAAAATGGGCATGAACATTTTAAAGGGGTAATATGAAGCATTTTTTTCTCTCTTTGGAGTGTTACAAGCTCTTGGTGCATGAAAAAGATCTGTAAAGTTTCAAAGACATGTTCAAAATCATGTATATATCACGTTATAATGGGGTTTATGGTTTTGTCTCATCGCTTCGCTGGACAGGGCATCACAATATGCTAAGGGCTGTAACATTTCTGTCACATGCTTGAGGTATTCGGCCAATAACAATGCACTGGAAAGCTGGCCAATCAGAGTACACCTCGCTTTTTTTTTTTTTACCTTGAATTGCATAAACCCATTTCATTGCACCATATACACCAGATAATTTTCTTTTAAGCAGCATCATATGACCCCTTTAAATATCCAGTATCGACTGGTACTGATAAATTGAAAAATATCTAATAACGGTCGATAAGTCAAGTAAATTCAGCTTTATCGTAAATTCTTCCACATGTACATTACATGCATACAGAGAATCGTCAGACCCCGGTGCATACAGATAACATTAACAGTAGAGCCTTAAAATCTAGATCAAATATGAAATATAAGAAACAAGTTCAGGAGGGAGTTCAGCTTCCTGACAGCCTGGTGGATGAAGCTGTCCTTCAGTCTGCTGGTCCTGGCCTGGAGAATCCACAGTCTCCTCCCTGATGGCAGCAGCTGTGTGTGGGATCACCTGCGATGCAGAGGGCTTTGCGAGTGAGACAGGTTCCGTAAATGTCCTGGAGGGAGGGGAGAGACACACCAATGATCTTCTCAGCTGCTCTCACTATGTGTTGCAGAGTCTTTCAGCAGGACGCATTGCAGGCACCATACCAAACAGTGATGCAGCTCGTCAGGATGCTCTTGATGGTGCCTCTGTAGAAGGTGTACATGATAGGGGGTGGGGCTCTGGCTCTCCTCAGTTTGCGGAGGAAGTAAAGACGCTGCTGTGATTTCTTGGCCAGTGCTGCTTTGTTTTCAGTCCAGGAGAGGTCCTCTGTGATGTGCACATCTCCTGTGCGCTCTCCTTAAGTAAACAATAATCTCCTCCTTCTTCTCCACGTTCAGAGAGAGAGATTGTTGTCACTACACCAAATTTGCCAGGTGGCTCACCTCGCTCCTTTAGTTTGTCTCATCTTTGTTGCTAATGAGACCAACCACAGTCGTGTCATCCGCAAACGTTATTAAGAGGTTGGAGTTGTGTGATGGTGTGCAGTCGTGGGTCGAGCGAAGAGGAAGAGTCGAGCGAAGAGGAGGGGGCTCAGCACACATCCTTGGGGGCGGCCCAGTGTTCAGTGTGATGGTGCCGGATGTGTTACTGCCGAACGGTACTGCCTGAAGTCTTCCAGTCAGAAAGTCCAACAGCCAGTTGCACAGCGAAGTGTTGAGCCCCAACTGGACCAGTTTGTAAATGAGCTGTTGAGGGATGATTGTGTTGAATGCTGAACTGAAGTCTATTAACAGCATTCTGATGTAAGAGTCCTTTTTGTCCATATGTGTGAGTGCTGAGTGGACGGCAGTGACGATGGCATCATCGGTCGACCTGTTAGACCGATATGCAAACTGGAAGGGGTCCAGAGAGGGGGGGGAGGCAGACTTGATGTGGTGCATGACTAGCCGTTCAAAGCACTTCATGAGGATGGGAGTAAGTGCAACAGGACGGTAGTCATTGAAGCAGGATGGAGATGGATTCTTCGGAAACTGGAATGATGGTGATAGTTTTGAAGCATGTGGGAACAACAGCTTGACTAAGTGAGATGTTGAAAATGTCTGTGAAGACATCAGTGAGTTCTGCTGTACAGTCTCTCAGTACACGCCCAGGGATGTTGTCAGGACCCGGAGCTTTTTGCGTGCATTGATTCTGCTGAAGGATCTCCGCACGCTTTCTGGGGTCAGCGTCATCACTTGGTCGCCGGGAGGAGGTGGAGTCTTCTGTGCAGTAGTGCTGTTTTGTTGCTCAAAGCGAGCGAAGAAGGTGTTCAGCTCGTTCAGAAGAGAGATGTTGCTGTCACAGGTCCGTGGTGGGGGCTTGTAGTCCGTAATGGTCTGTATCCCCTGCCATAGGCTCCTAGTGTCTCTGCTGTTGCTGAATTGATGGGCTATCCTCCTGGAGTGCTGTCTCTTAGCCTCTCTGATGCCGCGGGACAGGATGGCTGTTCTCAGGCCCACCTCATCTCCAGCTCTGAAGGCAGCATTCCGTGTCTTCAGGAGTCTGTAGACCTCCCCTGTCATCCATGGCTTCTGATTGGCCTGGACATAAATAAAATGGTACTGATATATTGTGCATCCCCATTTTACACCTAAAGATGTAAACAGTATTTTTTTTTTTATAAATGTAACATTTGTGTATTTTACCTTTAGATGAAGTCATATCGACCACTAAAGTTGCAAATTTTTGATGTCTCTCTAATCTGACACACATTTGAGCTCTTGAAGTCCTTACTGATGAGTTGAATGAGGTGTGTTTGATTAAAGAGACATCTAAAATAGGCAGTGTCTGGGTTCTCCAGGATTGAACAGAATAAAAAGAAAAACGACTTTCAAGCTTAATATATCTTGGTTTATTCATCTCCATGAAGTTCATATAAATGGATTATTTTAAGGGTTTCAGTGAAATGTTTGTTCCAACTGCGATGCAAATTCGTCAGAGCATGTCAGTTGGTTTGGAGGTGGAATTAGTCAGTTTTTGTCAAAGCTGATTCAACATCTGCCCACGTCACTGATGCAGATTCTTATACCCACAATATGTCAGTTCAGAATTCTGTGGCGCTCATTTAACTGTGATTCATAAAACTTGCTTCCGCCACTGATGCCTGCTTCAGTGTTGTGCTAGTGCTAACGACTCAGTTTTGCTTAACTCTGCCGAAGGTCTGTTTTGAATTCATTTTTTGTTTTGTTTTGTTTCCAGCAGCTGCCATGACAGGGGTGGGGGCAGACGATGACATCCCTCTCTGTGAGAGAAAAACTGTCACTGACTTCTGCTATCTCCTGGACAAGTCCAAACAGCTTTTCAATGGCTTAAGGTCAGTCTTTTCTCGGTGTCTGAGCATTTTGCTGTTTATTTATGGTCTTGTTTGCCTTCCAGATAGCTGTCTGGGTCCAATGCTGCAGTGACCTCATGTACACTTGCTCAGCTCAAACTCTTCTTTCCTTCGTTCATTCCTTCCTTTCCTCTGTTTTCATACTTGCCTTTCTTTTTTTTATGAATTTTGTTCATTCTTTTGATAATTTGTTGTTCTTTTCTTCTTTATTTCGTTCTCTTGTTTGTTTTTGTTCTTTCTTTTGTTTTCATTTGTTTTTAATTTTGTTTTTTCATGCATTGTTCATTTGTTTCTGTTTTAATTCCTTCCTTCAGTTTTTTTTTTCTCATTCATTGTTTCTTTCGTCTGTTTTATTGTTTGTTCATTTATTCATCTGTTTTTGGGTATGACCCATGAGGAATTCATTTGAATACCAGAGTCAAGCTTGTTTTCTGTTCTGGCAATAACCATAAATCATGCTTTAACCATGTAGTGACAGTGACTGATGTTAGTATCAAATATGGTGACTTATGTAACACTGGACTGTCTAATCACAGTTGAGACAACGTTATTTAATAACCAAGTCTAGTCGAGGCAGCCAAATCTTAATTAACCGACAGCAGCTTCAAATGCTTTTTAAATTTATGAGAGCAGCATATCGCTTGGGTTGCTTTCAGGCCACAAAACTGACCAGAACACCAGTGACAGAATCTAAAACCTTTGGCTGACACAAAGCTCATATTGCCAAATATGAACAAAAATGTGAATGGCACTCATTTTTTGTAATGTGGAAGATATTACCTAGTAAACATAGTACAGGTTTACTGAATACAGTCTCAAAGAGTCAAGAAAATATAAAGGGATAGTTCACCCAAAAATGAAAAGTCTGTCATCATTTGGTCACCCTTATGCTGTTCCTAAACTGTATGACGTTTTCTAATGTGAAATGCAAAGATAATGTCTTTTTGTCCATACAGTGAAAGTCAGTGGGGTCCAGTGTTGTTTGGTCCTCACTGACTTCCAACATGAGAGTGAGTGAATGTAGACAAGATTTTCATTTTTGGTTCAGTGCAGTTCATAGAATATGGGTGTCACTCTTTTTTTAGCTGAACTGTGTGTGAATGTAACCATTTTTAGCACTCCGAAACAGGGCTGATAACTTTACTGTATATTGACGTGTGTGAATGTAGCAGTTTTGTAGGTGTGGTTGGTTTTCTCTGCATCTATAAATGAGCAGGTTCTGATGTCTCATCTGTGCTGTGCTTTATGTATGTGTTGATGTTTGCCTGTTCATCCGTAGGGAGTGGAGAGCCCTTTATATTTTCCAGTGTCTGGGTGAAGTGAGCTCAGTTTTACATCTGAATGAATCTTCAGCTCTCCTCTTCCACCCCCTCATATCTGCCAGTGTTTGTCTATGCATTACACAGTCTTTAAAAAAATGAATCGCGTCGCTCCCGTGTTTATCACCATTTCTCAGTAGCCAGTAGGTTGCGCTTGAGTTAATCAGTAATTTTTAGCTAAGACTATTTATAGGACAAGTATGTCAGTAGCTGTGGGCTCTCTCTCTCTTTTATGCTTTCTTCCTCCATTCTTTTTTCTCTCTTTTGTCTTCACAGTTTGTATTCCTTCCCTACTTTCTTATCTCGGTTTCCATGCCCTGTCCTTATGGACAGGGTTTGTGTTTGTTATATTTATATCGCATAAGCGACTGAGACTGCTACAGTCCAAGAGCTTGGTTTGCAGACTTACTCGCATGTTCTCACATATATTCATGCAGTAGGTTTTTTGCGCATCAAGGAATTTTGTTTTTTAACCTCATCTGTAGCAAAACAGGAAAAAAAACTAAAATCAGCTAAAGTATAAGTGAAATCAGGAAAAAACAGCACTCTCTCTTGCTTCTGTGATGTTGCTAAACCAATATCATATGATATTAATATAGGACAAAAACCCATGCAGGGGCATTTTTTTGTCTTCATATCTTGAATATTGTGGGCATAAAATTGCATTCATAAGCTACATGTTAAGTCATCGTTCTGCATCATGTTTGTCAGCAGCTGCATGCAGTGTAAATTGACGTGCAGGACTGTTCCGAGGTCACCGTGGCCACCAGATCCAGTCTGTGTCCAGATCAGAGGGTCACTGCAGTCACCCGGATCCAGTACGTATCCAGACCAGATGGTGGATCAGCACCTAGAAAGGACCTCTACTGACCTGAAAGACAGCGGAGACCAGGACAACTAGAGCCCCAGATACAGATCCCCTGTAAAGACCTTGTCTCAGAGGAGCACCAGGACAAGACCACAGGAAACAGATGATTCTTCTGCACAATCTGACTTTGCTGCAGCCTGGAATTGAACTACTGGTTTCGTCTGGTCAGAGGAGAACTGGCCCCCCAACTGAGCCTGGTTTCTCCCAAGGTTTTTTTTCTCCATTCTGTCACCGATGGAGTTTCGGTTCCTTGCCGCTGTCGCCTCTGGCTTGCTTAGTTGGGGTCACTTCATCTACAGCGATATCGTTGACTTGATTGCAAATTAAAACAGACACTATTTCAACTGAACAGAGATGACATCAATGAATTCAATGATGAACTGCCTTTAACTATCATTTTGCATTATTGAGACACTGTTTTCCAAATGAATGTTGTTCAGTGCTTTGGCGCAATGTATTTTGTTTAAAGCACTATATAAATAAAGGTGATTGATTGATTGATTGACTGGGCAGGGTGGAGTGCATTAAAATGTGTTAAAAAATTGTAATGCATAATTTTTTTCCATAATTAAAAAAAACAAAAAACTAATTTCCTAGCCTTAAAAATGTCTACATTTTATCTGAAACCCCCCAAAATGACAAGTGATAAAAGTCTCTCCTGCATTTGGGACAAAAATAGCTTCCACTGACTTTTTTCCAGTATTAGTATTGTACCTCTAGTCCAAGCATAAAGGTGCATATATCTCTTATTTACTCATTATTCCTGCATGAAGGATTTCATGTGATGCATTTATGTTTCTTACCTTAATGATAGCTTGTGTCTACCCAAATACAAGACTAGAGGCTTTTTATGAGGCCACGCCCCCATGCCCTGTTTCTCCATGCTAATTAGGCTGTCTAACCAGTTGCGGCCTACTTCTGTATTTGACGCTTAGCAGCACCCTGTAGAGTTCAGTAATGAAACAGCTATTATTAATTGGTCTCATTTCTTTACCTAATACTTCCAGTACTTGATAGCGCTCTCTGTCTTTCACCTCTTTGGTATCTCTTTATTAAACAAGCTTGACTCATTAGAGACATTTATAGTGGCTTTGACATTTTCATATTAACATTCATATTCTTAGTCAGCATTTAACACAGAGTGAAAAAATGCAAACACGCATACAAACACAGACACTACAGTTCAAAAGTTTACAGTAAGCAAGAATTTCTTTTGTTTTTTAATCTTTATTCATTAAGAACACATTAAATGACTCAAAAGTAACAGTGAAGACATTTACTTTTGTCATTATCATTCCATATAAACAATTTACTCATCAATGAATCCTAAAAAATATCACAGTTTCCACAAAATATTAAGCAGCACAACTGTCTTCAACATTGATAATAATAAGAAATGTTTTTTGAGCATCAAATTAGCACATTAGAATGATTCCTGAAGGACCATGTGACACTGAAGACTGCTGAAAATTCAGCTTTGCAACACAGGAATAAATTACATTTTAAAATATGTTACAATACAAAATAGTTATTTTAAACTAATAATATTTCACAATAATGTTGTTTTTACAGATTTTCTTTTTTTTTTAAGAAATAATGCATACTTGGTGAGCATAAGAGACTTCTTTTTAACCCCAGACTTTTGAACAGTATTACACGTGTATGCCAGCATAGCTATGTTCAATTAAAAAAATATGTATAAAAAAACAATGCATATATTAATATATTTTAAATATCTAATATTTTTTAGATTCAGGGTTTTTAAAAAATATATCAATATCAATATAATTAGCCTACTTACTCCCGTATATTGTTTGTAGACTTTCTTAAACTAACTCTTTTGTTCATGTCAGTTCCAGAATATATTCCAGAGTAACAGAGTATAAATGACCTCACTCAGCCATACAGCATGCAGATGTAATATTGCTACATTACTCAAATAACACCACATCTGACCCCCATCTGCACATACACCTTCCTACATCCCTGCTTTCCTGCCTTGCTTAATTTACAGGTCTGTCCCTGGCTGTGTTCTGCCAGTGAATCTGTCTTTTGAGTATTAATACTGACAGAGAGGATGGGAAATTAATGGTGCATGTAGTGAAATTAAAGCCCTGCCTAATGACTGCACCTATCTCCTTCCTGACCTCGTCTCTCGCAGCACACAAGGGCACTCGGGTGAACCGTAAATCTCACAAATCCATCTCTATAACCTTACAGTGTGTGTTATCAATGAAAGTTGTGCAACTGAAATGTGTGCGTGTTGGCGCTACAGCACCGGGTTTAACCGAATCTGCATGAATGAAAGGAGGTGTGTCTGTGCGCGGGTGTTTCATTGTGTTGCATGATGTGTGTGTGTGCATACATTATATGTGTATTCGCTAACTCAAGGTTATGCCTGGACATGATTTGTTTTTTTACATTCATTTTTGTCTCAGCTCCTTTCCCTGAGTGGCCTGATGCAGGTTCACAAAAGATGCATCATCTACTGTAATCATGTGTGAGCTTGTGTAAATGAGGGCTTTTGCATTTACCTGCTGTATTCACAGCCTCCCTCCCTTCCCCAGTCCCTGCTTCTGTTGTCATAGCAACCCTCTGATGATAACAATAGGGACTAGAGGTGTTTTGGGAGGGTTCAGGGGGAAAGGGACGGGAAAGGAATAAAGAGAGAACGAGCGAGTGGAGGCGGAGGAGGCAAAAGAGCTGTTTCTCCAGCTGATTGCCATAGCTCATCAAATTCCTTCACATCATCAGCACTATGACTAACCACAGCCCTGCCCAAAACACTCGCACATTCTGACTCTCTCTGATTGCTCTGTTTTTGCTCTCTCCCATCAACAGTGACTTCACATCATTGCCATGATGAAGCTAATTAAGTGCATGACAACCATGACCACTTGTATATTTGGAAGGCTTTATCTGCTGTTGTCCACATGACGTCCTGCAATAGGAGTGTCTGGGCAGAGCGACAGAAATGTCTATTGTAATGATACGCGGGTTTCAAGGTTGTAGGTTTGGTTTGAACACAGACTTGATATTATAATTATAAAACAAACCGGTGATTAAAGCAATGAGTCACAGTGACCTTGATCATATTCACAAAGCAAGTTCAAATGCATAGAAGTCTGCTAACATAGGGAAAATAACCTTAGATTGACAAAAATCATAATTGTCGATTATTCCCTTTATATTGTAATTGCGATTTATTAATTACGATTATCACAGTTTACATTGAAGGATGTTTATACCATTGTTTGATGCAACTGCATGCCGTATTTTTATATGAAAATAAACAAGCTGAAACCTTTAGTGCTTCTTCTTTAAATGATAAAATAAGTAAAAAAAAAAATGAATGGTTTTATAATGTTATACTAAAACTAAAACGATGGAAAAACCCTTAATATAACATGTAATAAGGAAAAAAACAGATCTTAAGCATGCAGAATAACTTAAGTGGACTTTGAATTGCTGCTTTGAACGATTACGTAATTGTTGCATCCATACATGCCATAATTGTAATCGCGAATAGAAATTTAATTAATTTTGCACCCCTAATTTACCTCATACCCCAAGTCTAATTTTCTATGCACTAATACATTAATAAAAATAAATGAAGCCAAACCTGTATGACTTTTCTTCTGTGGAACATAAAAGGAGTTATTTTGAGAAATGTCTCTAGTGTTTTTTTTTGGGACTACTATGCAATGGAAGTCAGTGGTCACCAAAACTGTTTGTTCACCAGCATTCTTTAAAATATATTTTATGTTCTAAGTTGTCTCTGTTGTAGAAGTCTGTATTCAATTGTTTTCTTCAAAACTTGATATCAATTTAATTGCAAGAAGATTTTCTAGTTTTAAGAAAGTCACCATTTTCAGTATTTACTTTAGTCATTGTCAAGTCATGTCACATTGATTTATGTAGCAGTTTATAAAATACTTAGGAATTGGTTTAATTTGATATTGCTTATAATTGAATGGCTTTAATCCCTAAACCTATTAAATGGTTGTTTGAATACCGATAAATGTGGAGATTAAACTGAATTTGGCTGTGTTTCTCTTGTTTGTTCTCTCACACTCCTGCAGGGATCTGCCTCAATATGGACACAAGCAGTGGCAGTCCTATTTTGGCCGAACATTTGACATATACACCAAGCTGTGGAAGTTTCAGCAGCAGCACAGGTCAGCTCTCTAGATGGACCTATTTTTGAAACTGAAAGGTCTTTTTTTTTTTTTACCAAAAGCACAAAAATAAAGCAGGCTCTTTGGCTTAGAACTACATAGACTGAAGCTCTAATATGCATGACCAAACTTCCCTCTGATAGTTAATCTGCACCAGTGATGTCAACATAAATGACAGATGATTTCTTATGTGGTTTTGCTTTACTGGAGAATAGACAAGTCCTGGACAACCGGTACGGTCTCAAGAGGTGGCAGATAGGTGAAGTGGCGTCGAAAATTGGCCAGCTGTACTACCATTACTAGTATGGAGCTTTTTTAACACTACTCTTAATTCAGTTCATATCACACTGTGTATTGTAGGTATTGTTTTTAAACATTATAATATTTTTTTTTAAATCCTCAGCCTCCGCACTTCAGAAACAAGCTACCTAAATGAAGCCTTTTCCTTTTATTCGGCCATCCGCCAACGATCATATTACCACCAAGTCAACAAAGAAGACAGGTGAAAAGAAGCTACTCAACATACTTGTTTTTTTGTGTTTTTTTTTACTTACCATGTTCTGGAAAGTTCCTTGAAGTAACATACTTATGAGCAAGAGTAAAGCTCTCATGTCTTGATTTCTAGTCTTCAGTTCATCGCCCTGTGTTTCTTTTGTGCAGGCCAGAGCTGGTTGTAAAAAAGCTGAGGTATTATGCTCGGTTTATTGTTGTTTGTCTGTTGCTCAACAAGATGGACCTGGTTAAAGTGTTGGTCAAGGTAAGTGGACCTCAGACCAAACAAATCAGTTACACAGTTTTAGTCCATGGCTCACTATTAATATTGAACAGAGGATCTTGCCAAAAGATCAGTCAGCACAGACAGGCTGTTGGCCACTTATGCATCTGGAATTAATACAAAAACCATGCCTCATAAATTTTGGCACATTCAAGTAAAATTACACTCTGTCAGCCATTATATTTTTTCAATTTAATATTTACAAAGTACTAATCCCTATACTGCCAACAATGCACTGTTAAAAACACAGTAGGCTGGCTATACATGGGTCTGAGACCATCTGTGGCGTCTTTTTCTACAGGAGCTGTCTGAAGAGATTGAGGACTACACCCAGCGCTTCAACACAGAGGACCAGTTAGAGTGGAACCTGGTGCTGCAGGAAGTTGCTGCTTTTGTGGAGGTGAGAAGTCTATAATGTGCCTTCATTATCACCACGAAACACCATTCACAGTTCATTGACTTCCATAATGTGATGACTCACCAAGTGAAATAGAAAAATAGAAACAAATAATAATAATTTCTACCTGCTATGGTGGTTGTGGGGAGGGGCTGAAGCATATGTTGGAATATGTTGCAAGTTATGATTTTGCTGAAAGATCATGCAACTTTAAAAAAATTTTTACATTGGAGTAATATAAACCAATTATACACACATCCTTGACTGTTACTTAAAGGACAGGTTTAGTGCAAAGTAAGACTTTTTTTTGGCACTGTTTGAAAAATATTTTCCTGACATTGTGTCTTTAAAAAAAATAATGTTTTTTATCTATACAGGCAGATCCTCTTATGCTCCTAAATGATGACAACGCCGTGGTGGTCATATCCAATCGGCTGCAGGAGGGGGGTGTGCCCCCTCTTGAACAGGGCATGGTGGTTGGCCAGCTCACCTTGGCAGATGCACTCATCGTTGGCAACTGTAACAATCAGGTGGGAGTACAGCTGAGCAAGTTACATAATAAGTCAAACTCAAGAGGTGCTTTCTCATGTAATTGATTAGACACTTCAAATTTGTGGTGTAGGTTATAATAACAGTAGTGTTTATTGTAGTCTGGTTTTTGTGATAGATGGATTTTATCTGGTTTACAGGTGAAGTTTAGTGAGCTGACCATCGATATGTTTCGTATGCTCCAAGCGCTTGAGAGGGAACCAGTGAACCTAGCCACACAAAGCTCCAAGCCAGGGACACTTGTAAGAGAAGACTCTTACACTCTGCCTGTCACTCTCTATGTTGAGTGTTTCTGAGTATTTTCACCCTTCCTCCCTTGCTATTTCAGTACTTCACCTTTGTTGTGGCTCTCTCACTGTTCTTTCTCGCTCTGCGTGCTCTCGGTGTCTCTCTATTCCTCTCTCACTCGTTTATCTCTCTCATTATAGGAGCCCAATGAGAAGCCGGCCAAGAGAGAGAACCCTCATAAATATCTCCTCTACAAACCAACCTTCAGCCAGCTCTACACTTTCCTGTCTGCCTCCTTCAAGGTTTGGCTGATGTCATTCCAGTTATTAACACCTGTCAGTTTATTGTTAATCCATCCTGTCATTTACGTCCTTGTTTGACTCTATATTGCACAAGACCTTGTAGCAGACATGACGATTAAGCTTAAATCGAATGTGCCATATATACTGAGCTAATGTACTCCTCAATGACAAATTTTATTAGTTTGGGGTCAGCAGAGGTTTTATTTTTTCCATATATTCATCATGGATGCATTAAATTGATCAATTAAGACTTTTACATTGTTTATTTATTTATCTATTTAATGGCTTTTCTTTTGAACTTGACACAAAAATTAGTTTCATTAATGATAATAATAAGAAATCTTTCTTCAACACCAAATTAGCATATTAGATTGATTTCTGAAAGTTACTAAAAATCATCACAGGAATAATTTACATTTGAAAATTAATTAAAATAGAAGGCAGTTATTTCAAATGGTAGTAATATTTTACAATCTTACTGGTTTCATTGCAGTTTTGTTTAAATAATGTCTTTTTGAACATATGAGACTTCTTTCAAAGTAGGGCTGTGCGATATGACCGTTTTTGATCGTGAATGATAAAAAAGTCTCCATGGTCTGCTTTTGAAGAAATATCGTAGTATTGTGCTACAGCGCACATACTATCAGCTGCAGTTTTGGCGCCTCCGTCATATACTGTACAACACCACATGCATTCACAGCACTGTTAACTCAGCATTAAAGTTACTGTCACAGGAACTGCATTTATTTCACAGACACAGAACTACATTATTTATGTGCTTTAAAGCCTTGCTGGTTAAAGGTTTCATTCACGTGCTGTGTTGACGTACGCTTTTTCGGAGTTCTTACACCCGAAGCGCGCCAACTAAAATACCTGTCAAACAGCACCCGATTACTGAACAAAGTTTTCTTTCGCAATAATACTATTAAAAGGTTTATATATAGACTCTGTTGGTTATGTTTAAAATGAAAGTAAACAGTTGAGAAAAAACAGATAGGTACCTGTGTATTAGATGTGTGCAGGACTTAAAGGGACAGCACTGAACATGCTGCTGACTGTCATTAAAAGAATAGTCCATCCTAAAATTAAATTTCTGTCATTATTTACTCACACACATGCTGCCCCAAACCTGTATTAATTTCCTTCTTGTGCTGAACACAGAAGAAGATATTTTGAAGACTGTGGGTAACCAAACAATTGCTGGTCTACTTTTAATTTGATAGTAGGAAAAAAATACTATGGAAGTCAACGGAGACCAGCAACTGTTTGGCTTTCCACGTTCTTCTTCAAAATAGCATTTATGTTACACAGAAGAAAATTGTGAGGGAGTAAATGATGGTATAAAAATAAAACCCTATGACAGATTTGACAGAATGATGACAGAATTTTTATTGTTGGGTGAACAATTCCTTTTAATGTTAATAAAACAACAAAACACAGAGAAAAATCACTCACTGCTCTTGAAACAGTGACTGAAAACTTTAATACAGTTGCTTTAGGAATCAATTTATATAGTGTTTTATTTTTATATTTGTTCATTATATTTCTTGAATGCTCTTGCTAAATACACACATTGAACCTGAAAAGAAAGCTCGGTTTGTTTTATTTGTATAACGTGTATTTGTAATGTTTATTTTTGTTCTTAGTTTTTTTTAATAACAAAGATAAAAATCTGAAATTATTTTATCTTCACCCACTTTGGCCTAAATTTCTGCCATTCTTTTGTATATTCTGTTACATTGAAAGGCTTTGTCTTTATAATAGAGAAATCCATTTGGCTGTAATGCTCAGACAACTTCAAGAACCGTGATCAAATCGAGATTCGTTTTTTTTTTGTTTAACAAATTACAATTGTGATATGATATTTTTGCCATATCGCCCAGTCCTATTTCAAAGTAATTTAAAAATCTTACTGACCCAGACTTTTGAACAGCAGTGCACCTATTTAAAATGTACTGCTTCTCTGGAACAAAAACGCACCAAAGATATCTTGTATTACACAAATGCACACTAGAATGACAATGTTCCTTCTTCTAAAATGTAAAACCTACAGCTAAACAAATCCTTTTGGATTGTAAAGGGCAAATATAAATAAAACTGCTTTATTTCTGAACAGTTATTGCATTCTGGTTGTCTATTCCGTGCGCTAGTTTGGGTTCTGTTGTCTCGAGTGACACCTCTTGTGAGTGTGTGTGTGTGTGTGTGTAGCAGTGTTACTATCTACTCTGCTGTAGCGTAGCACCTCAAGAGTGTGAGGGAAACCCACACGCACATATGACTCAGATACTTTGTTTTTGCCATGCAGCAGTTCATTTTTAACATTTCATTTTTTCCCCATTGTGCTTCATTTTTTTAACCATTTCCAGTCATCAGCTGTTCTGTGTGTGTGTGTTTCACTATTTGAAAAGATGAATACTACCTCCTGTTATATTTTGAAATGTGTCTCGAGGGCATTACTGAGGTGCTCTGGCTGCATAGCACTTAGAGTGCCACTGAACTTAATAATTAGACACTGCTTTACCATTTGTACTATTGTGAATGTTCTGATTTAATTAGCCAATTTAATGGATCCATTTTTCTGATGAAAGTTTTGTGTTCTTTGACTGATTTGTTTTATTGCTAGGAGCTGCCAGCCAATAGTGTCCTGCTGGTTTATCTCTCTGCCACCGGAGTGTTTCCTACTGGACGCTCAGAGAGTGAAGGTATGCCGGGGTGTTTTAGCTCACTATTGTTCTGACACCACCAGATATTTACATAAATATCTACTAAATATGGGCACTGTAGAAACACTGCTCAGCCGATTAATTAAAGGATTCAAAGATTTGTTTAATATTATGTATTATCTGCATGAACAGACTAATAATAAATGCTTGTCAGCCTTTTCCATAGAGGATAATATCTAATCTTTCAACGTATTTTCAACGTATTTTCTGTCAATAGTAAGTAATATTATAATCAGTATTCTATTTCGGTATATTTTGAAATGTAGTTTATTCCTGCGATGGCAGAGTTGAGTTTCAGCATCATTACTCCATTCTTCAGTGTCACATGATCCTTCAGAAACATTTCTAATATCCTGATTTGGTGCTTAATAAAACAATTATTTCTATTATCAGTGTTGATAACCGATCTGTTGTTTAATATTTTTGTAAAAAAAAATTTATTCAAGATTCTTTGATGAAAAGAAAGTTCAAAAGAACGCATTTTAAATATTATTTTGTAACATCAATGTCTTTACTGTCATTTTTGAGCGGTAGTGTTGAAAACGGGGCAAACAGAAGTTTGATCCACGTAGAATTGTATTCCCAGTGCAAAAGGAAGATTTAGACTCCCATGATGCTTCATTTGGATGAATGATCCACAGATCTGTCCTATCGTTATTATTTAACATCACCATTTCTTTATTCTATATAGGACCTTATGACTTTGGAGGTGTCCTGACCAATACTAATCGAGATGTGGTAAACGGCGAGACGGCGCAGAAGAGAAGCCAGGCACAAAAAGAGATGCACTGGTGAGCCTTCATTGACATCCATTCAATGTGCTAACTCTATGTCTGAGACACTGAGATGTTATTTTAACATGCTTGTATGCGCAAATGTGTGTTTTTTCAGTCTCCACCCAGGAGACCTTTTCCCCTTCACCAGGAAACCTCTGTTTATCATTGTGGACTCATCCAACAGCACAGCCTATAAGGTGAGACATCACCTCCGTCTCCCTGTCTTTGTCACACACACACATTTCTTCCATTATTGCAGTATTCGGTGACTTCATGAGGCCCTTCATTATTCAAAAGCAGCCATGTGGTTGCTCGGTAAACGAGCCTGTCTGACTTCTTGACTAGAATAAACATGAGAATAATAAACCTTGTATTCATTTTTCTTTTTACTCACAGTCTGATTGAATTTTTTTGGTCCATAACTGATTTTCTTTATTTGGCTGCTTAGTTCAGTAATGGAGTGCCCTCTTGTGTTCATATTGACATGGTGTACTAGTAGAACTGATTTTTCATTTAACTGTAGCTTGTTGACTTCTTCCTGTCTTTCCACAGAATTTCTCCAATCTGTTTGGCCAACCACTTGTCTGCCTGCTTTCTCCGACGGTGTATCCAAAGAGCATGCAAGGTCTCTTTTGATTTGCCATTGTGTTAGGAGATAGGAAACATTTGGTTAACATTAGTTTTTCTTTTCTTTGAAGTAGGATCATCTGTTATTTATATTGATAATTCTATCTTGCAGACCAGTGTCAGCGTGGGAGTCTGTTTACTCTTTTCCTTTACAACCCCCTCATGGGCTTCCTGTCTGTGTGTGGACTGAGCAGCATGCGCTATGGATTGTGGGAAAAGGCCCAGGAACTCCTGCGGAAGGTTTTCCATGACATTGGCCAGATGATCACGAGCTCCCGAGCTATAGGTAATGCCAAAATGTTTCATCCCTTTCTCTTTTTTTTTATGCCTTACATTCATTTTTATATTTCAGTGACGTGTTTGACCAAGCAAAAGATATGCGTTTCATAGTTTTCCTGATGACTGTCTTCCAGATCAGGCCTATCTGCAGTTTTATGGCGATGAATTTCTACGTCTCCTCATGATCCGTTTCGTGTTCTGCTGCACCACGCTCCGATTACACAAGCTCTTCCGGGTGAGACTGAACTAAATAAATATCATACATGTTTATGAAAAAACACTATTTGGTTTAATAATGATAATGTTTATTGATAACAGCCATATGTGTCACATGATTGTAAAGGAATACATATTCAGCAATAAATAAATATTAGATATATTCATATATGAGGTGTATCGTTAAACTTTTTAAAAACGACTAGTTCCATTTATCTATAGTCTACTATTTTCAAAACTGAGCTTTAAATCCATTTGTTTATTGAAAGCTCAAAATGGATTTCTATTGAGATCATATAAAATAATATATTGTTGTTGTTTTTGTAAATATGCATATCTATCAATCATTTTTTATAATATGTAGACTAAAATGAGTGAGCCCTTATACTGATCAACAGCCATTTATAACCAGTGTTGGTAGTGTTGACTAAAACTACAGCTATTTCTATGAAGCTTTATAGAATTCATTAATTGAAATGAAAAATAAATATTAGAACCTTAAACAAATGAAACAAAAAAATGTTGCCTTGGCCAAAAAATAGAAAGAAAAAAAGCTAAATACTTTTTTTTTTTTACAAAAGCACATAAAATGTATAAAAACTTTAAAACTGTACATATACAAATGAAAGCTACTTCAAGATATTAATAAATACTGTTATAGTATACAAATAATATAAAAATAACATTGTTTGTATCCCACGATCCTATAATAATTATTTCAGACATCGGAGACAGTGGAGTATTAGACATACAAAGCTGCATCTGTTTCTAAACTGTATTTAACTTATAAATAGATGTAAAACATTGAAAAATTGTAATTTAATTAAAAAAATAATAATTCCAGTCATCTTGTATACCTCCTTCTGGCACTACACACTCCACAGTTTGAGGACCATTGACTGACAAGCAGCTGGATGAGAATATGTTTCTGTGTGCATGTTCCAGGAAGCAAGGAGTTTTCCAGAATCATATCCTCCGCTGCCGAAACAGGAGATGGTGGAGAGCAGCCTTCTACAGAAGCATGTGCTGGAGCTGGCGGCCATGTTGGACGTGCAAAACCTCTTCTCTGATGGCATGCTGGATAACTATTGACCACATGGTGGCACAATGCCAACCTGCACACACACATTTACACACACGCTCATGCCCATACACACGCATACACAAGTTGTAGGTAGTTTCTTCTGAATAAGCTAGTTGTTTAACCTAATCTCATTAGATCTAGATAGTTTAATAACTATTCAAGAGAAAATATCTTATCTTTGTGGGCAGATATTTACAATTTGTCAAGATCACATGTATTTTTAGATTTTAAGGCGCTTCACACATGCGCAGATTCGAAAGCGTTGCTCCCAAGATACAGGAAATTGTACTACATGCATGTATCGTATGGGTGTACGAGTGCAGGCACACAGGCGTTCAGACCTTTTGAAGGCAGCCATCGCCGTTTCTGAAGGTGATAAGAGAGCACAAGATGACGATTGAGAAGAAAGGAGCTCTGGAAACATTTATTTTTATGTGAATTGGTGCAATTCCAGGGAGATTCTTCCAAAAAGATGAGCCTACGGCTTTGGCAAAACACATTTTGGAGAAGGACGTTCGATTTCCTTCTCAACACTTTGCCTCTGCAACGTTTACAAATTTTTTCCATAGGGAGCGTGCTGCATGTTTGCATTTAATTGCTCCGCCTTGGATTTTTTTGGTTTGTTTTCATTCATTAAAACGTGTTTGCTTTTCCGTTTCGACACGCGTTTCGCAGACTTTAGCCTGGTCTTTCGAAGGAGGCCCACCATGCTGTGCCTCTTTCTAGTTATTTTGGTCATCAGCTAATCGGTTGTTAATTAATTAACGCTATGTTGACACCAGAATCTCCATTTTATAGAGCATTTCTTCAAAAGAGATTCTTTTTAGCATGCCTTGGTAGTGTGGTAAGCCCATACTTGCATAGCTGATGTAATAACCTAATGTCTTATTCCATGTGTGCTGAGGACACCAATAGCCAACGGAGTTCTCTTTTATAGTGTCACAGAGACGTACAGGCGTACTCCTGTATATAAGTACAAATTTGTGTATATATCTATATATAAATATATGTATAGTTCTATAAGAAGTCAATGTGATGCAGAGAAGTGTGTCTGTCTGGGTTGTTCGTGGTGGCAGATCTGTTAAAAGATGACCCTCTGCATGTGACCGTTTTGTCTAATCTGTGAATGGACCATGCCACTGTCTCAACTGCGCACCCTCCCGCCGCTTCACACAAGTGCAGTCAGCTCGACATTCCAAGGATCATGGCATAAGAGCGTCCCTCTGTCTCAAGGACAAGTGCACTGCGTGATGTGATCAGTGTTTCGTTCGTTGCATTACGTCATGTTTTTAATTACAGTTACAATAATAGCCTTGCACTTTACTTGCACTATTTAAGTTTGATTCTGATGTTATTTATTGCGCTTTTGGCAAGAGGCATGTCTGATCATTCCGTTACGTCATGCTTTGCAAATAGCTCATAATTTCCTCCATCTGTGATCTGTGTTAGAAAATGCCATATATGGTGACCGATTTTTCTACGTTTACCAACTCTTCCAACCGAACTGCAGGCTTGATCGTGGCCATTCGAAGGGGACCAAAAGATTCTTGCATGTGAAGAGCACAATGTCCCGAACGATTCTCGTACTGTCATCTCTGTTGAGTTTGTAGTTGATAGTTTTGCACGTTTTCACCCAAGCATAGCTGCTTCCCCTCGTGTATTTTATTGAATAATTGTTTTGCATAAAAAGAGAGAAGTTTGCTAACGAACAAATCACTGCCAAACCTTCGCTTGGAATATCCACTGCCCAAATTAAGCAGACAACTGTGTTGTCTGTGCTTTTCGTGGGCATAAATAGTTTCATGGCCTAGCTTTTTTTAACAGTGTTGTTATAGTTTGCCGAAAAGAGAAGGGCTGGATGGAGAATGGAGATGAAGAGGGAAACAGATGGTGGATGTCACTGTTTCCTCTCTGTCTAGTTGTCTGACCTTGACTGACAAATGTTTTTGCCTTGTTTAATGTGTATTTCTATGTGTATTTAAGTATAACTTTTCAGGAATCTATAAGTTCTTGCTCAGACTGTCCTGTATTCACACCGCACTATTTAGCTGAGAGCACAGGGGTGAATACAGACTTGAAGCATTTATACATGTAATGTACCACAACAGAAGCTTACCAACCTAAAATTTAGGGGGAAATGCAATACCCTTTTAAAAATGATTTTAACAAAAGTGTTTTCCTACCGATTGCCCACATTTCGGTGGTAGATGCATGCGAATTAGTAACTCCTGCTCCATTTGAATGCATCCTGTAAGTGCATTCGCGGCTATGATTGGAAGGAACACAAAGAAAATCAGCTGCATTTGTTTCCTGTTGTAAACATGGGGCCAGATCTAAGGTGTAGTACGGGTGATTTCTACCAGTTCCTACTGTTGTGGGAAGGAACATTTTCAAAAGTGATGTAATGGTCAGAATACTCTTTCTTCATAAGTTAAGGGGTTCTAGAGTTGCTAGTCGAACATACGTGCATTATCCAATTGTCATGTGTTTTTAATCGCTAAACTGTTTTGTCTTATCTGTTGCCAAATTATCTTTGATGTTCGTTGTTAAATGCGGGAAAAAAAGAATACAGAAAAAATGTGATGATACCAAAACATGCAAGCTTTTTGTTTTTAAGAATGCTATTTAAGAACATTAAAAAAAAGTTTATGACTGTTTTGGTTAATTTGTGGCGTTCCTTCATCTGTTTTATTTACTTATAGCCCGTATACAGAAGTGATGAAGATTTGCGGTGCATGACATTTTACATATTTAAAGTATATTTCCATTTATTAGTGTAGTTTAAAATTTGATATTTGCTCTGTTCATTTTGTCTTTTTATATTAAATTATCAGTCATCTTGAACACTTGCTGTAACGTAAAAACAAAAACACTGTTAAATGCAGTCTTTATCAAATTTCAGAATTTTTAAATCCAGTATCCATTTTAGTGTTGCAATGTTTTAATTGCTTGATTTTAGTTTTAAGTATCAGCCATAACATACAAATAATTATCAGCCAGATTTTTAAATATCAGTGCATCCAACTCCTCATATACTCAAAAACTCATTCAATCCATGTTATACACCAATGTGAAAAACATTTGCTATTTCTAGATGAATCCGGCTCCTGGTTCTTGTGCCGCCCAGCCGTGAGATTACAGCGCCCTGTTCCTTCAATGATATCCCAGAGGAGCTGGTCTTGGCATGATAGAAGTTATCTGTAGCACATCCTTCAGACTACTATAAAGATCCCTTTATCTTCATTTCCTGATATGTATTATCTTAATTACCCTGCCCTTCCTGCTTCTGTAGGTCACCGTCCTGATAGAGCTGTTAAACAGGGTAGACATGTCTGTGGTACAGTATAGCGCCGGTGAGGCATTTAATAACAGGTTCCAACTCTACATAAATACTGCATTAAAAAAAGGAATCGAACACAGATGACGACATAAAGGAGATCCGTTTACTTTATTGTAGCAGGCACTTTACAATGATCCCCACTCTACCACTTTGGTGTATGTACATCACTGGTTCCATTATTAAATCTCTGCACAAAAACATAAGAGTATGGGACCAAAGATGTGAAATAAAATAAGAAAATAAAACATTGATTAAATCTATTTTTTTTTTTAGCACAGAAAACACCTCATATCCAATAACAGCCTCACATGTACTAGCTCACACTCACTTGATCTTAAATATGCAGTATGCTGTATTCACCATGTCACACCGTAACCATGTCGGATTGAAAGCTTTTAGATGCCAGTATATCATAGAATCATTTAGGATATACTGACATAAGAATGTTACTTCACTTTTACACAAGCAAATTTTTTTTCTGTTTGAAACGAGTGCCTCGAGTGTGTTTCTCTCACGTTTACAGTTCATAGTATTTTTCTTCATCAAGACAGTAGCATTCAAAACGATGGTCTATTCTCCTTTCCTTTAAGTAACAGGCAAACCTGCCTCGTGTCCTCGGCGTCTCTTAGCGTCACTCTTTCAGGTCCGGTCAGGCAGTCATACGGTCTTCCTGGCTGTCAGAACTCGAACAATAGAGCCTAGTCCTCCAACGGCAAATGCCTGGAATAAAAGAAAGAAAAACATGTTCCACATTTGCCATTAAAATCGTTCTATCTTATTTAAGGCCCTCCAAAGAGGAGTACGATCCAGTGGGCTTCGTAAAACTAAATAATGCACCATTACACCTCACTCTTGATAGCCTGGGTTTACCTTTTCATGCCACTGCAGCAATATGGCACTGCTATTTTCTGTGGGCCTCTCGAAGCCTTTGTAGATGTACTTCATGAGGAGATCGACTCCATTCTTGTCGAGAGATTTAACAGCAGGCTCTATATCGCTGCCCTTAAATGATGTCAGAACCCTTAATACCGCAGCCTGGGCTCTTTCCTGAGAGAAAGACAGACAGAAAAGGTGAACTTGAGCAGTCTGCGCCCCATATGCTTCATTCTGAAAAGTTCTCCGGTTAAAGCAGCCTGTACCTTTATTGCTGGGTTCTTGCTGTTGATTGGAGGGTTCCTAAGAGCAATATGAAGGGCTCCCATCATGTCCCCTGTGCATTAGAGCTGGTTAAGGAAGACATTAAAAGCTCTAGCTCTTATCATACCTACAGTAAACTGAAAAGGAAGCTTTAAACTTTGCACTTGGAGGAATACACTTTTTCGGATGAAGTTGTCTCAGACATATACACACACACACACACTCGAGCCCAAGAAGGAATTTCTCAGAACAAATTAGTCTTTCAGATGGGACTAGTCTCTTAGGAACGTGGATGATTGATTGTTTGGTAACGCTGCAGCTGCTTTCCACTGCGTTCTCCAATAACTGTCACACGCTTTGAATGAGAGAGAGATGTGGCTATCCCAATTAGATTCATTTCAGCCTCTGGTTTAGAAGAGACATTAATATCAACTTTTAATCTAAGTATTCAAATTTTAGACGCTGTGATCTCGATATTAAAAATAGAAGACCTCGACATAGAAGCAAAACAGAGAAAACTGAGTCTCAAGTCGCTCGTCTACAGCGTCCTAGTGTTCTAGAAAATGCCGAACTTCTTGTCCCCAGGCGTCCTTTTCTCATGCTGTGCTGGGGACGTTCCACTTAAGTTTGGGATAACATATCCAACGATTTTTTTCTTTTTCAAGGCACTGTAATAAGGGACTTCTGGATTTGAGTTGCAGAATGAAGATGAAATTTCACTCTCTGCTTTTCAGAAACTAAGTAAAAATATATTATTTAAAATACAACATAATTGCCTTATTGCTTATTCACGACAAACAACATGAAAGGACCATAACATGAATTTTAAAAGCTCCAATGAATGTTCAACTCTGGGGAATTTATACAGAGCACATACAGATCTATATAGAGTTTGTTTTAAAGAAATCATTAGCTTTATTCAATGAGGATGTTTTAAGGTTTATCAAAAGTGATAGTAAAGACATTTATAATGATACAAAAGGTTTCTATTTCAAATAAATGCTGCTTTTTGAACCTTATCAAAGAATCCTAACAAAAATATATCAGTATCCACAAAAATATTAAGCAGCACAACTACTAAACAACTGTTTTCCACACTGATAATATTGAGAAAGGTTTCTTAAGCACCAATTTAGCACACTGAAAATGATTTCTGAAGGATCGTGTGACAGTGAAGACTGGAGAAATGGCTGTTGGAAAATCAGCTTTGCATCACAGAAACGAATTACATTTTAAAATATATAAAACACATAAAAATACCCCAAAATTTGGTACGGGTCTTTCGGTTCAGATACCGAACATATAAAGCATTGTTTTTAACCACTGCACGAGCAAAACTTCATTGTAACTTCCAGTTACATATATTGTTACTTTTGGTATGAGAAAAGGTCTCATCTTTCACATTTTTTTCTTCTTCAGGAAATTCAAATGATGTGGCGGCAGATCATTTTATAAATGCCTCGGTTCAGATTGCAGCCCGATCATCTCTTCCTCTTTTCTACTAGATTTAACGTGAAATAATCATGAATGAACATCTCAAACCTCATGTCATTGCTCAATCAGCAATTCAACCGCAGAAAGAAGTCAGTAAAACAGCTTGTAAACAAAATATCAAGTAGCCTTTCTTTTACCTCAGGAAGTCATCAGTGTCCACAGCTTGTTAGTTCAGAGAAACGAAGTCTAAGAGCATTTGGGAATATATTAGACTTTATAAACATTAATTTTACTCTTAACTGTTAGTGTTGTCTTAATTATTTAACGTTTAAGTCAATCTGCTTTGAAACAAGTTATGATAGGCAGTGTAAATGAACATATTTTAACAACAAATAGAATTTTTATAATTTAGAAGTTAATTTGAAAAACATCATTATGTGCAATTTTCATATTTGCATACCTTTTTTCAAGTTGGGAGTTGCTTTTTAGATTTAAAAATAAAAAGCATTTAAAATTTAAGGATGGGCTCTGTTAACTGTAACCTTACTGTAGATCTAATGTAAACGGGCTCACATTAGTTCAGAGCATAAGCAGAGGTAGATTTTTATCCCTAAGAAATTCTTAATTATAACAATTTATTGAATGAAAGAGCAACTTGTTCAGTAAACCACGGTTTAATTAAAAATAATTGTTTCGTTTTTCTCTCTGCTGAATCAAAACGTCAAAACCGAGGTACGTACCGAAATGTCATGTTTGTGTATCGTTACAAACCTATAATATTATATATATATATATATATATATATATATATATATATATATATATATATGTGTGTATGTATGTATGTATGTATGTGTGTGTATGTATGTATGTATAATATATATATAGTTGTACATATAAATATTATTATTAAAAAGCGATTTTCTCCCTATCTCATGAATGAGGTAAAAGCATGTACTGCAAGGGATTCTTTCAAAACATCAACACACTCTACAGGGACCCAGTAATGCTCCTGTGGGACCTCTTGTTTTTCACAGTGCAGCTCAGTGTTCTATAATAACACACTGAAGTTCAGCTAGATCATGCTCTTTGCATTCTGCCCCACTGAACTGAAGTGCAGCCAAACAAGTCAAATGCTGATGCCCATCACAGCTGGACAGACCTTCACACTCAAAAGCTGCACATCTAGCCTGAGGGTCTCGTATTAAATTAGAAAGGATACACTACTGTCCATAGGGAAGGTTAATTAGTGCGTATAACCAATTTGAAACTTTTTGTAGCATGTAAGAGTGAAGTAGTGAGCATTTATTTGGTATCACTGGCTTCAGATGCTCTAACAAATCAACTCCAGATACCATCAGCAGGAACATACTAAACCAGGGGACATGGTAGAGCAGAGAGGAAGAGGAAGCCTGATGCAAATCAGAGGTCTCTGGGCACAAAGAGGAGTAGAAAGTCCTGAGGTGACTGGCCTCCGATATGGAAGTCAAACATTTTCATTTCACATCCTGCCAGGGCCAAAACCCAACCCTTAACACAACGCAGAGAGAGTAATGACAGTGGAATGATCACGTCACTGGCAACAACTCTTCATCCAAAATCTAGAGGAGTGTATGTTCAGGCATATTTCACCTGTGAGCATAACTAGCACCATGGAGATCCTAAACAAATAGAAAGATCACAGAGACAATCACACCATTGTACCTCAGCCTATAGAGAACAAGGAAACGAGAATGGCAACGTGACAATAGCGTGTGGATTCACAACCCCCTTAACAGGTTTATTACAGTGAGACAATGTAGACGACTGTTCGCTTCACATGCCTATTACAATAAACGCAGTCTAACCTTATTGGAAAACTGTGACAGAATGATGTTTATGAAATGTCAGACCGCTCTAGATCTCAGCAAGAGCACCCCCCCCCCCCCCACTAAAACACATTGGTGATAAAAATGTTTTATTATTTTTATTTTAAGGGTCTAACACCTATTTCTCATATATTTTATTTAAAGTTGTCAACTGTAAATGAATGCACAGACTGTCTTGAGTTCATTTTTATGTGGCTGTTGTAAACAGTCACATGAACCAAGCGGTTTAATTCCAGTTTACTTCTCTAAAAGAACATTTCTGTGTTAAAGCTCCATAAAAAACATTTAAAATGTCAGAATTCTAATTATATAACATTATGATCGCACGGTCTCATAAAAAATCATAGTCAAAGGAATCATAAACATGTAATATTGTGACCAGAAGGAAACAGTCCCATTTTGAATAAGTAACTTATTGAAACACCTGATGAAATGTTAGATTTCAAAGGACTCTTACATTACATTATCCCCCTCATAGCTGCCTAGTCTAAAGAGTTAAATTATTGATTGCACTGTTCTTTTGGGTCTTATTGAGTAATTTCAGCATTTACAGTTGTGGCGAAGAATAGAGGCCACTTTTTAGCTTTTTTTGACTGTGCAACATTTGGGTATAAAAAGGTTAATTTGCTCTATGGAAAGTCACCTATAATCATGAACTATACTCATTCAAATATGCAGATCTGGTGTTCAAGAAACATTACGTACTATTATGCTGCTGCTGCTTAACATCTTTGTGGAAACCATTATACATGTTATAGCAGCTTATAAACTATAGCAAATGAATACAAAACTACGCGCTGTTAAAATCTTGTAAACAAAGCCACACATTCATCACGTCATCTAGTACAGTACAGAGGCACGCGCTCACGTTCACGTCTCAACCCCGAATAACGCTGAGCTCACATTAAAGGATATTGCCTGATGAGGTTGTCGATTTCCACCGCATCGGGTCCTTGCTGGTCGGCAGCCTCATCGTGGTCGTCCACGAATTTATTCTCGTCGAATTCATCAATGTCCACCTTTCTGAATCGCGAAGACAGCGTGTTCTTGGCCATCGGGGCCAGTGTCCCTCACCAGGACGAACAGTTTCTGTGCTCCGAGGGCAGATTTCAGTCTCTAGTTAGAGTCGGCCTCAGGGGCATCACATTGAAACAGATCCAAAGATGGACGAGCTGATTCGTCTGCGTTCAGTGTGTTATGTCGCCACACACCAGCACATGAGCTGTTTCATCTGTTTCAGTGCACCGATGCAGAGCCGCATATTTAATATGCAAGGTATGATAGCAAAGCTAGAATACTACTGCCACCTGCTGAGTGGGAGCTTATGAGAGGACTTTACAATTAAAGGGACATGTCACACGAAATTTTGTAAACATGATCATCGAGTCCCAATTCGCCTACTTATACTACGACCTAAAAGTATGTACTTTTTTGTGAGGAAAAAGTACATTTGAGTGTGTAGCAAAAGAGTATGGTTCTGGGACATACTTCGATGACGTCATGCAACGTGAACGACAACGTGGTTGCCTAGTTACGCACACCACAACTGTTAATGTTTCATTCATTCTTTATGTCCAATAAAATTTTATTTACTATTCCCATCTTTTTTTCTCATCGTTTTTTTTTCACAATACATTTTACAATGTGTTCTTCTACCAAGTTGAGGAGTGAAGAAGCAGGGCGGCGGCGGCGTAGAACCAAACGCAGGTCGTTTGTGAGGCGGCTGTTTCTGACGTTCATGTGCAATGTGTGTAACGAAATAAAATATAATCTTTAATTAGGGTTAAACATTTGAATTCTCACACTTAAAAGCTGAGGGCGCATCTCTGCTGCTGCATCCGGCTGCCATGTTTACATCACCGCAAAGCCATCGCAAAGCTCCTCTCTCCTGCACGCAATGGGTTGTGGGCAATATTAGCACTTAGAGTGTGCATTGATCTGCACTTCGAATTCTAACCGGAAATAGTAGACCATCCGGGTATCTTTGGAATACTATTTTTAACATACTACGATTTGGGACGTACTAATTCTAGTTTTGCATACTATTTAGGACGGATAGTATGCGAATTGGGACTTTACAATGTAAACTGCATACGTTTTCAAAAATGAACAAAACTTGTTTTGTGTATGGATGCATGTAGTTTACATTGTAGAACAAAAAGCCAAAGTATCGTCAAGTTATGTTTACCACAGTCTTTATTTTATCTTTATAAATGTAAAAAAAAAAAAACAGTATAAAACACTGTGGGAAAATCTCGAAGGAACCCGTAGCAAATTACTTTTCTGGATTCTGACGTCATAGTTCTCCCACTCTATGTAGGAATATATAGCTTAAGCTTATATTGATGGTTACACATTTGTCCCCGATGTTACCTTCAATAAAAGATATATATATATATAGCTTAAGCTTAAAGTTATGAATACACAGGGTAAAAAAAACAGTCATTATATTCACTTTGTATCTTTTTTTTTCACAATCAAGTTCAACGTTTATATTCTTTGCATCTTTTTTTTCATGCCATTCCACAGTAAAGAATATTTTTGGACTGAAGTTTATTTTAGTTAGTGAACATAATAGTTTTGTTATATGTGTCACAACTGTAACTTGTGTTTTTAATTATGATCATTATTATTATGGCAATTGTCCTTTTAAATATAATATTTTAAAATAATTAATAGCTACTAGCACTTACCTATTCTATTCTATTCTATTCACTCTAATTTATTTATAATAATAATAATAATAATAATAATTAATAATAATAATAATAATACATTATAATATACATTATACATACATAGTATTAACATTCAGTGACATGGCTACTGTGCTAGACTGTAAGACTTGTCACAGCACATTTACTGTTGCTCTCTGATTGCTTCTGTTGTTCTCCTCATGTGTAGCTAAAAGCGTCTGCTAAATGATTAGCCTAAATGTAAATGTAAAATTAAATTTATAAAAGAGGGTAGTTATGTATTATGACATATTTTTTGAGATTATTCTTTTTCAGGAGCTTTTCTGACACAGACACAAACATTTAAACGTGAAATCAAAACAATCTGTACATTTATAATTGATAACTCTGTGTAAAATACACCAAGAATTGTTGACAGCTCAAAACAAGTTTCGGTCTCAAATGTAAACGAGGTGTAAACATGGACTGTAGAGGTTGTAAGGTGTCGCTAGAGGGAGCTGTACGTCACTTAATTCAGAGTCTGCGCAGCCGTGTGACGTCTCCATATTGAACTACGCACCGAAATTATAACTAGTGTCTTTAATCGAAGACGGTTCTAAAATTAACGTTGACATACATTTTTACTTAATTAGAGTTTTTAAAAGTGTAGAGAGCAGTCGGGAAGAGGCATCACTGCGCCTTCTGTGACCGCGGTTTTCAAAACAACCTGCATAACAGAAAGAAACACATCACCGGGCAAAAAAAGCCTGCTTTGACATCTTCAGAGGTAATAAGAGAAAACTTCACAGAGCAGCAGGAGTCTATTAAACAATTCATTTGAGAGAGAGAGAAAAAAATCAGACGCTGCCACAATTTTAAATGAAGAGCGGACAAGGAGCCATGCAGAAAGTTTCTCCAGACAGGTGAGGAATTAGAGGAAGCTATTGAGCTTTAAGTCATAGTTCACTGAGAAGGCAAGTTTAATACTGAGGATGAGGTCTTTTGGCGTTCATTTAGAAACTTTCACAGTTTGTTAGACGGAGCACATTGTGGCAATTTCCTGTCAGTCAGATGAAAAGCGGCAGAAGGAAGACCCTGACCAAGATGGATCATCTAATGAGCGCTGCATTGATGAATGGCTCTCCAGAGGAGAGAAGAAACTGGCTGCTTTGACATCAGGAAGGTACTTAATGCAGGATACTGCACAGAATAAGGCTAAAATGTTTCTAATAAGTGTTTCATTCTCTAAGATGGGTTTAGTTACTAATTATTTTGACTTTGATGTTGACAATTGATCACTTTTCTTACTCACATGGGAACTCACAATTTGCAATCTACCATGAATGTTGGTGCTTATGTTACCCATTGTTTGGGGTTTAGTATTATACCGATTTCAGATAGACTTTTTTGTCTAAAACACCCAAATTGATGTTATGATTGAATATGTTGCTTAACTTAAGGGATGTAGAATTTCAGCTGCTTAGGTGCAAGTGTGTTTCAGGGAATTCAAAATGCATGAAAATCTTGTTTTAGAGGTCACCCTGACACACATTAAAATGAGATGCCTGCAGCCTACAGCTGTGTCATTTGCATAATCATCAGCATACAGGTTCACCATTCACACATGCTCTTGAGCTCAGATGTGACCTGTTACTCCTTTTATTTTCAGAGTTTTAAAGACTGAAGAGGAAGAATGTGCTGAAAACATTGAGCTACCTCCATATTTGCTGTCTATTCCATATCTTCCTCCATATATTCATCCCCCAACAACTGGTGGTTGGAGAGTGACACAATGAATGGGGTTAAAATGTAATTTATAAAAGTTTTTTTAAAGACCATGCTACTATTATCACTACTAAGCCTTTTTAAGCCTCTCAGGCTTTCAAGATGTAGATCATTTCTTCCTTGTAATGTAACTTCTCCAAATGTATTCCATCACTTTCTTACCATTAGATCCTCTGCAGTGAATAAGTGCAAAACATTGATGAGCGAGTAATGCAAAATTTCTCCAAATATGACCAGATGAAGAAAAAAACTCATCTACATCTTGAAAGGCTTGAGGGTGAGTAAATTTTCTGATAATTTTCCTTTTTGGATTAAACTATTTCTAAAAGGGAGAACAATACGCACATTGTATCAGACTGTAAAGCATTACAAGTTGAGATGCATGGTGAAAAAATGCAATGAACTTGTATAGCTTGAAGACCCATTCCACCAAAGCATTTACTTTATATGCATTCTTGTGTGGAAATTTAGCCAGACCAGCATCCTTTTTTGAAATGCTGCTTACTGTAGTAATATGTGTATTTGTAAACTAACAAAATTACAAGGAGAAAGACCAAAGAAGAAGCACCACTGTTTTATTTCATTTGTTCACATGGTACAATTAATTGTAACACCAGCACATGTTGGCACATCATAGATTCAAGGTCGTTTTCTAGGGCTACATTGATGCAATATAAAGTTACATACATCAGTTGCTTATATTAGTGTTACATCACTACATTAATATGATTAAGTGAGCTAATTTGTAACTGCCAACGTGTATCAGCCGTTTGAATGTAATAGATGTAATTTAAGTAAATGTGCTGTAATATTTCCATGTGTTATTAGATGAATTTATATAAAGAAATATTGGAAAAATACAAAAATAAAACAAATTTTTATATAATCCTAGGAGTTTTATCCATTTATTACTCTGAATGAAAAAAACATATTGCCATGTTAAACAATAATACCCCTATTAGTGTGTAAAAACAATTTGCACAGCAGATCACATGCTTGAGCTTTGGAAATCGAGAGCATGATATGTTTCTGATGTCCTGAAATCAGTATATCTCAATTTGTATAGATATAGGTATAGATATATAAACCGTAACTTTAATTCACAGTAAATTGTCATTAAATAAGCATAGATTGCATATTTTAACAAGAGGCTGACCTTGACAATACACAATACAACATGTCAGAAAATTACAAATGCACGCAACTGCAAAAAAAACGTCATCATGTCAGCATTTACCTTCATGATCAGAAGTCAGAATGTTGGACTTTACTGACTACAAGTAACAGACATACCTTCCATGATAACAATGAAAAAAAGTCTGATCTTGTAAATTGATATGTTTCACTCTACAGCTTCATAAAACCAATGCAACACTGTCATTACAGTCATATGCAGCAGCTGCAGATCCATTTAATTACTTAGTCATAACAGACTTAACGTACATTATTGTTTTTCCAAATTAAGTCAGAGAAATGTTAATGAACACCTATTTGTATCAGTTAAGTGTCACACAGAACAACAACACCCAATTTACTGTTTAGGCACTGAGATTACTGACAAATGCATAAATTACAGCTAGATGCTGGATGCATACATTTATTTCAGAGTGTGCATAAGCCAAATATTGCTTGTTACGATTAGCTTCAAAATAATACTTCTGAATAACATGCACTGGTTCATTCCCTTTGAGTCATGCTATGAATACATAAACTTTGTGTGTAAACTGTGTGTAATTTTGTGTATATGTGCAACTTTAGAGCCTCCTGCAGTTACGTGAGTGGAATTCACTGTCCTAATCAAACTTGAAAGCTGTAAACATGCCATTTGTAAAGCAATCCGCCGTTTTCACAGAAATTCGTACCTGCTCAGTAGAACAGACCTTGGAGAGAAGAGTTTAAAAGAAATGATTCTAAAACCCATATTTCAAGGTAAAAAGAAAAGTTACATACAGTTGGTTTAAAAGCAATGAAAATTTTCTACTTGAGCTGTAGTTTTCTAGTGGACAAGGATCATGTGGACACAAACTTGGTTAAAAGTAAACGATGAGAGACAGTTATAATGTCATGACTTGAAAACTAAGAATTTACCATTATACAGATCACAATACCCCAGAACAAATGAAATCCACAAGTTGTTAAAGAAAATAATGATAATATTGATACAGACTGATTATTCACTGACAACACTGATGTTATTGAAATGCTAGGAAAC
Organism: Carassius gibelio; assembly: GCF_023724105.1. Taxonomy (NCBI): domain Eukaryota; kingdom Metazoa; phylum Chordata; class Actinopteri; order Cypriniformes; family Cyprinidae; genus Carassius; species Carassius gibelio. The sequence goes on along the minus strand of NC_068375.1, from coordinate 26,081,902 downwards.
ATTTCATGCAAATATGTAATCATATGTAATAACACTCAAAACAATTATATTGCAGGATATCGACAAAAACATTTAGCCTCACATGGCACACTATACGTATAGCCTGTAATATTCAGGCATTTTCCACAATACTTTTTCCTCACACAACCAGCAGATAATTTAATAAAAGACCTGACAACAAACAATCCTGAGAGTCAAGACTGGAAGAAATAATGTTTTTGCAAGTTAACAAAAGACAATTGCACAGGTTAGAGTCAATAACACTTTGGATTGTCACCAAATTTATACTCTAGTTCAATCAAGTTTATTTCTGGTACATTTCTAGTACATTCATTTTCTTTTTGAATTGCTCTAAGTCTAACTACTCATGATGACTTACACTTGGTGTTGAAAATTTGGTTTATTCCCTTTTTCTCATTCTGTATCCACGAATATCCCCAAAGGTTAAACCGGTGATGTTTGAGAAAATCTTGGTGAAATAAATCTTGGATCTACTGGACCTAAAACTGTGTAACATACATGACCCAGTCACACAACGTTGTTACAAAATGGGTAAATTGTTTTGTCAATGTCATTGTGTCATGTTATATAAACACCCTGACATGATTTTGATATAAAGTGGATTACAACTATACAACAAAATTCTACTTTGTAACATAAGCCTAAACAAATGTAATATTTTATTGGAGAATGATCCTTAATATAGTACAATGACTCTTTTAAACTATGTTGTTTTGGGCTAAATTGTTCTTTTGTCTGTCTAACAACAGTCTCTCTTTACCTCGGGTTTATAGTAGAACGAAAGTGCAGCCTTTGGTGTTTTTGTAAGACTGTGACCAATATAAACTAGTAAAATGAGTGGGCTTTTTTTTGTTGCATTTTTATCTTGTTTCCCTTTATCAGTCATGAGTTGTCTTAGAAACGGAACTGTCTATTTCATTCCTCTTCGAAGCATCTGATTGGCTGCGATGAGCATGACGCTGATGATGAATGCAATGGCGAAGGCACAAATCAAGCTCTTGCGCACACAGGTGTGCTTGACTTGTTGCATGGGACTTGCTTTTAGGGAGAAAAAAAAGAAGAAAATTAAAGAGAGGTTATTGTAGGTGCTGTATTTTTCGAATATACATATTCATACAACATCAGTTCTCAAATCTGGGCCGGGTTTCCCGATAACGATTGATCTTAGCGCTTAAGAGCGTTTTCTTCGAGTAATTTTGCGATCGTTCGTGTTTGTTTCACGCGCGTTTCCCAACAATGCACGTAAAGCACGTAGCTGTGGGAGTCGCTATCCGTTTGTAGAGTGCTGAAATGTTACCTAGAATGGCTCTAGTAAACGATGTTTTATTGATGTTAACCTAATGCTGCGTTCCATCCAGACAACTTGGATATAATAACTACAATAAAATACAATATTATATTATATTATAGTGTATACTATTATACTTTATATAATAATATAGAATGTACTTTATATACAGTAGGCTATAGAGAGAGAGAGAGAGATACGTCATTTCCGGGTCTAATACATGTTTTTCGTGCACTAATGTAATTCAGATGTGTATGTCTATTTTTTCTGCCCCTTTTAATAATTTCATTTATAAATTAATAAAAAAAAAAAATTAAGAAAACGAGTCATAAAGTGTACAATAAAGCAAAATCAAATCGCATTGCACTTGAATCAAGTTAAAGGTGTAATCTGCCTTTAATTTGTCTGTTTTTATGCGTTTCAGTCTGTTTTTTTAGCAGAGACTTTTCAGTGACTCTTTCTGCAGGTTACATAGTTTCACCAGTAGATGGCGACAAGTGAGTGTCAACCACTGATCTATAGATGACTATATCTCTCTATTATAGTGGTGTCAACCTGTCAATAATGAAACAAACGCCTGTCTTTTGAAAAAAAAAAAAAAAAAAACATTACATTTCTTAATTTTCTCCTCAAGTGTGTTTTATTGTTTTTTATTTAATTATTATTATTATTTTTTTGCTTCAATTAAACACATTGGACCTCATTTATCAAATATAGAAACGAGTGCAAATCCTTGCGCACAGATCAATTTATGACAGAGTTCAGGTGTGATTCAAATGTGAAGTAATCTAATTAAAGAGAGATTGATCTGAAAACCCATAAACCTTGTAATTGCAAACAATTGGGCTAAATTAATTTGTCATTTTTATGTTTATTAAAATACTGGTAAATATAAACGGCCTATGTAGTTCCCCACTCTACCAAAAAATAAAAAAATAAAAAAATACGGTATTAAGAACAGAACAAGAATGACAAATAAATACCCTAGTTAAAAAATTGTATATTAAACTATAAATAAAATAAAATATAAATTAAAACATATTTCCTAAACATTTGTAAGCATATATTTTAAATATATATATATATATTTTATGTTTATAGCCTATCTTTTTATTTAAAAAACAGATTTGTTTTTTTCAGCGTAAATAGCTGTCTGACTCACCGCATCAATAACAAAACATTTTGAAAATAAAATGCTCATATCTTAGAGTTTCCTTCAAATTCTATCTTTTAAATATGGTGTTTGTCACAATATTGGGAAGAGCACGAAAGTAGTTTATCATTAGGCTTCTGTCTGTGCGCAACACCTGTGAACAGAGGTTATGTCTACTGTCATCAAAATGTTTGTTTGGGGGCTGTATGCTGATTTCACAGCAGCCCTTTTAAAATAAACAGTGTAACTTCATGTTTGGTTGACTGCATTTTAGTTTGATGATGAATGGCTGAGAACCATTGTTGCTAGTCTGTGCTTGAGGCGCTTGTGCGAGCAGATGGATTAAACCTTAAATCTTACTGGTTAACAATCGACTAATGAGCTTTGTTTGACAGTCAGGAAAATGAAAATGAACAAAATTCTGCCATTCTACAATTCTCCACCGTTTTTTATGCTTCAAACAAGTTCAGTTAACTCAAAAACTTGCGTACATGATCTGAGACCAGACGTGAGATTTTAACGTAACCACTGCTCACGTCCATATTGATAAATTACAAGTTTTTGCGTTAAAGCGACTACGCCCAATTGTCTGCCGTACATTTGTTTAATAAATGAGGCCCACTGTTTATAAGCTTCTTACAAAAGGGAATAAAAACTTGCCGGTGGCTGGTATTCAGTAAAAAGCTATTTTCTACCAAAGAGTACGATGTATTCAAGTGCTCATCAGTATTGCAGATACATTCCCCACTGCTTCAAACAGATTCATGAGCTCTTTTATTTCCCCGGGACTATCAACAGAATATGTTTCAGCTAAAAATAGACCATTTTCTACACTGCAGCAATGGCCTCTGTGTCTTGGGTTTTTAATGGAGTTGACAGACAATTTTGATTGACACGATAAAGCCCGGGCACTTCATAATGAAACGGATGCGTGGGCACACACAGGGAGCAAATATCCTAGAGACAAACAGCCAAGGTCAATGTATCATGTTTGTCACAATTTTGTTATCGTCTTTTGCTTTGCTGTTGAGAACTGTTAGTGTATGAAGACTTACTGTCAATATCTACTTGGCACTCGGGACTGTTTAAGTGACTCTCCTCAGTCATGATGATGTTCTCGATGTCTTTCATAGTCAAATGGTCACAGAAGGTGTCATACAGGAGTCTCTTCAGCTCATCCACAGTCAGCTTTTGCATGTCACACTAATGACACAAGGAGAATGGAGAGTAATACTGACCTTTTCATGAAAGGAACAATATTCAAAATGCCTTATATCCCTGAAAATGATGATATAACTGCTATAAATGATTAGCCGCTAATGCACAGATGAGTTATACTAAATACCACATTTAAGAGAATACTGCCTTCTAATGGACTGAAACAGCACTTTCAACATAAATTTTAATTCAGTGCTACTACTATAAAAGAAATGTCAGCAAGTTAATTGCAGAGTGTGAATAATATATGAATAATCTTCTTTTCCACCAGTAATCACAGGGAGTCCCAAAACAATGGGACAAATTAAAGCTGAATCCATGTAGAACTAATCATTGAGACTATGGGGGGAAATAATTGAGATTATTTTAAAGAAAACCTTCTCACCTTCCAGAATATGGAGTCAAACTCGGCTCCGTGAAATCTGTCAGGCATACCGGCTGAAGACAGTTTTGGTCCGAGAAGTGCCACAAACTCTTCAAAATCCACCTGACCGTCACCTGCAAAATAAAAGATACCAAAACACAGGCCGGCTTCAATGTAACCTTTTCTTGTGGGAGATTGTAATCTTACGCTGATCGAGCAGAACAGCCCGACTCTAATCTTCTGAATCGTTATCAGGAACATCGGTCCTTTGTTCAATGATTCACAATAACCATCACAATATTGAATTGTTTTGCTGTTGCAGTTGTTTTATATTGAATTTGCAATTCCACCATACCTCTCTGATAAATGTTCCCATAGCAGGGCTTAGATGCAATCAAAACGAGACAAATTAATATCTAGACAATATCACACAGATTAACAGGTGAGGGCTGATATACCATCCATGTCCAGTCTCTGAATGATCACCTCCAGCTCCACTTCATTTGGCATGTAACCAAGAGACCGCATGGCCACTCCTAGCTCCTGTTTTGAGATGAATCCATTCCCATCACGATCAAACACCTTAAAGGCTTCACGGATCTCTACAGATGAGCAAGATACATCGCCATGTGACAACATACAACCCTGCAAACATTTGTAATGTTAAACATGACAACATTATCTATATCAGTATGCTTGATGGGAAAGTTGGACCACTTTGTGGATAAATAAGTGCCATGATTTATTGCCCTTAAAATATCAGGAGACAATCAAATAAAACATTATTAATAACTGTCATTAAAAGTGATTAATAAGTGTCACAAGGAAATTTTAATATGCCAAGCCATATTTATATATGTTTGTGTGTGTGTGTGTGTGTGTGTATATATATATATATATATATATATATATATATATATATATGTGTGTGTGTGTGTGTGTGTGTGTGTGTGTGTGTATAAACTTGGATTCACGTCACTTCACTTCACTAAGGGGGTACACTTTTACTCAAAAAAATTCCCAACATCACTATGTAATTAAGAGTTAGGCCTTTATCTCTCAGGAACTGAATCAGTGTCAGCTAGGTCCGTTTATCACATGAACGTACACACATATTGGAAAGACTGCACAGAAACAGTATGCATAACATCATTCATTCAATTAATCAATCAATCAACTAAATTATGGCATGTAATTTATGTAGTTCCACAAAATAATAATAATAATAATATTAATAAATGTTTAAAGACTGTTGAATATGGTGCAAGCATCTATTAAAGTTATTAACAATGAATGTAAATTACATGTGTTTTTTAAATGTGTCTTTGATTTAGTTTTTAGTTGTTTTTTTTTTTTATGTAATATTAATTTAGATATGAAAGCTCACCTTCACAGTTCATATTGTAAGCTTGAACTCCACTATAGATTTAATCTGAAGGCGATTGTTTTTTTGTTGTTGTTTTTTTCGACCATTATTTGTCGACCTTTGTAAATAGTGTATAGGGAAAAAAACAAGCAATTTCTTCATAGCGGACAGTAGAGGCTGCAGCAGGGCGCTCTCCGTGGTGCTGAAATCTACATTCACAAAGTACCGGCAGCACTATCGCCAATGATAACGTCTCTCTTTAACTCACAATGAAATATCACTTACCTTCCACTTCATCCTCGGGGAGGCTGACGGGAGTCCTGTAGGAGAGGATATCTGGAATTGAGCAAAGTCCCCTGTACATGAACCTGGAAGTCACAGCACGCACTGGCATTTCTGCGAGGGCAAATTAACGCTTGTGACCTGTTCTTCATATAGCACCTGTAGTTCGACCGCTGCAACTTTACTACAGAGCGCTTTCTGATAGCCCAATACCAATAATCAAAACGTGTGTCTGATTCTTCTCCATCCCGTCTTATTGTGGTCCAAGTGCGATTAGTCACTCTGCACACTGATGCATGGAATGATCATTCATTCGATCGACTGCGGATTGCTTAACATCAGGTGCAAAACCTATTGCCATTTGATTTCAAGAATTCAAACATTCAAGTAATGCCATTCAGACGGAGCTTTTATGGTACAGGTGCGCGTATATTGCTGGAAATGTTCCCCTGTTCTGTACATCTTCAACTGGGTTTGAAGGATAAACGTGGAGCATCCCAACGCCTGTTCAAAAACAACGTGTGATCAGCTCTCCTTGAGATTACGGTGGTTCCATTAGCTTATATTCACCGTCTACAAATCTGCACGATGCGCACAAAAACCTTCGTTCGAGTGCAAAAAACCCGAATTGTGTCACATTATCCTAATGCGCATTACCTCCTGGGCATCACCGCCTCCCTCACGCGCTTGATGCAATCCTACAGGTAGTCGATCGGTCTCTAGTTGTACAAATCAGAATATGTTGAAGCATTCCAATCACCGATATTTCTAGCATTTTAATTATTTTTGTCCATTAGGTATATCGGAGAAAATGTGGCATGCTTTTAGGTCTTAGGTAGATCCTCCGTTACAGAACGACAAACAGCGAGTTCATTTACTAGAAATGGCTGCTGGTAATTGATTTGCGCAAACTCGAGATGCTAAATAGAAATCCAAGAAATCAGTGCTCCGCTGCTCCTCTGTGAGGTCTGATCCACGAATGCGCGAGCGCCTGATGCGTGTCCCTTCAGCCAAAGTCACTCGCCTACACTATCTGCGCGCGCTCAAACGCGTGTAACATACCAAAGACATATCCAAACTCTATCATTTTTTCAAAAAGTCTTTATCTTCATTTTGTTGTTTGTCGGTAACTCAGTGACTGTGAACTGAGCTGAATAAGTTAGCTCAGATCAGTGTATGTTTAGAATTTCTAAATCTTACGGTTCTAATAATAACTTATAATAGTCTCGGTTGCGTGTTTTTAAACGAGTTTTCAAACGCGATAGGTAATGCACATGTCCGTTTCGGCTTTCCGTGGTCTAGCTCACGCTGTATACAGGTTAAATTTTGAGTTTTGTTTATAAGTTATGAGGCTGTTGAAGTGGCTGCTTCTGAGAAAAAAAGGTGCTGGATTTGCCAATGCTTTGGCTTTGTTTTCAGAGTTATATTGCTGTTATTCGATAGTTATTGCATCTGAACCAAAGTTAACAAAGTTTCCAAAGTTACTTTCAGTGTCGTCTTCAATAAATGAAATTGGTTTTCACTCTGGGGCAGAATAAAGGACTAGAAGTTATAAAAAAATGTAAAAAAAAATGTGGCTTGCAAAACGATGCTTGATTTATAAAGCAGAACTGCAGCTCTGAATGATTTCAGTTGAGGTAAAATTGACAGGCGTGAAGATGGGCAATGCAAGTGTTTTATTTTTGTGGAAGAAGATATTTTTAAAAGATATGTTTGTGTGTACTTATGTATAATCAACCCAGCCTTTAATAGAAAGGCTGCACAATCATATTTCCTGTGCATATGAATATGTTGTTTTGCATGTGTTAAAGGCTTGCAGCAGCTCATTATTCAGAATGTTCAGAATGTGAACTTGAACTTGAATGTCAGCTTGTGCTGATGGACTGTTTGACAGCTTGTCTAAGAACTGGTCTCTCTACTGCACCTGACTCTTTCCCCATGTCTCTCAAGTCAAATGCCTGTCTGACAATCTGGAAGCAGTTAGCATGCAGTTAGCATGATTAAATTTTTTTCTTCACTGCTCTAGCCTAAAAACTTGCAATTTAGCAGTCACTTTTTAATCCAAGTTGATTAATCCAGATCAATGTATATTATAACGACCTGAGGTTACGTGCCTTGTTCAAGGGCAGTAACAGTGGGATTACTGATTTTAAGATGGTTTCTGTAGTGGTTGAAAATCTAAAACTTTGAAAAAACAAAGTGTTCGAAGTTTCATGAGATGAGAGCTCTTATATCCCTCTTCACTCCTGGTAGAAATGCATGTATTGATTTTGTTCAACTACAAGTTGAACTACTACGTGGCTTTTGTTTTAATTCATAGCCTCTTTGAAATCTCCTAAGCTCTTTCACCCTATAGCCTAGTCTTCAGTCCTCTTAAAACTGTCTGAGACTATAGCAAACTGGATCAAGCGAAAGGCTTATAATGAATGGAATGTAAGAGACTGTCACAGTTTTTTCTGATTGTACTAAAATGATGTAGCTAAACATTAGCTCATGTCGTTTTCTGATAGATTGGTACTTGTTGATGATTTTGCCTGCATCAGAGAAAAACAATCATTGATAAAATGAAGCAGTACCATATTTCACAGCATGAAAAATGTAATCTGTTAAACTAACAGAGCGGAGAGAGATACTTCAAAACCTCATAAATGCAACCTGTATTGCATTGTATCCCTTTACTATCCCAAATGATTTTGGGAATATTGATTGTGTCTGTAATTGCCTAGAGAGGCATTTTCACGGATGACTGTTCATTGGCACCTTTTCTTTTTTTAATGGAAATCCACATGTGTTCAGAATATAATCAGTTTATCAAGAGAGAAAACAGCTTAGGCTCTACTGAGCAGGTGTCTAATAAATGGTAAAACTAGGATAATGGCCACTTTTATGGTACTTCATGTGATGTGTATTTTTATATAAACGTAATTTTTACATTTTAATCAAATGCATTTTTATATTGGTCACCTTGAAATTTTCATGCAGAGCGAAAATGAAATGTAAGCATTGTTGTATATCTTGCACTGCCTCTCCTTGTGTCTCTCCTTGTACCTCCTATTCTGGTCTAATGTCTCTTGTAAACAACATTTTAATGTATTTCTCTAAATTAAATTTCACACTACAAATGGTTCCACTAAGGCATATTTGCTTGAGATTTATGATTTAGATAGTGTCATGTAGAGGGCAATGATTCATTTCAACCCAGTAATGATTTAGATTATATCAAACATAGGCTCAGTATAATAAGGTAATTTGAATGATTGCTAAATAAGCAGAAATCACTCAGGAAGCAAGTGTTTTATTTAGAAATGTATTTTCCATGAGATTCCTGATGAATGATTAAAGTTTCCAACTAATATGCCCAGCTAAAGATATTTATGCCTCCCAGGTGAGTGGAACTATGACATAATGCAAATAAGTCTCCAATCAGTCAAAGCATGAAATCAGTCTGACATATTAAAATAAAAAATGTCCGTCATGTCTCTGAATGCCCCCTTATCTTCGGGATATTGTGAATATTTTATTAAAGGTCAACCAGGTCATACATTAATGTCATCATTCCTAGGCAATAGTAACTTTGTTTGTATTACACTCCAGTGATGTTCTTAACGACAGTGAAGTAAAAACACTATCCTGATTTGAACCTGAATTTAGCTTTTTGTGTGTGTGTGTGTGTGTGTGTGTGTGTGTGTGTAAATAATCAACTTTTATGTTTCATTTGTTTTTGAACAACAAAAATATGTCATGGTTGTATATGAAGATGCAGAAAAACATAATTTCCACCCACAGTCTCTTAATTCTACTCAACAATGACACTGTTAACTGGATTCATCTGAAACTTAAAGTGGAATTTCTCCATAAGATATTCATTTTTTAACTTCCCTTTAGTCTTTATTGGAGACAACATCAAGTAAACCATAAGAAGACTGTGTTGGTGGGTGAAATTGTTTCTGTCATCATTATAAGCACTGCTGCCTCATTGCAGATATCACAGCTTGGCTGTGGTCCTTGAACGTCCTAGTTTACTGTCGGCTCTGTGTTTTGCTCACATGAGTTCTGAGGTCCTACAGGACCCCACAGCCTCTAAATGTCCTCATGGTGCAGTAAGAAATCTTCAACTGTTAGAATAATGTATTTAGAGTTGGTGGAGCTGGTGTGCAGATCTCATCAAGCTGATCATCTAAGATTGGCCTTGACTTTGATTCAGCCTCATCTGATCTCTTTACATGTCTGGTGTAACCACTCACTGCTGGCATCGTTATCTGACTTCATTAGTGCCCTCTCATGTGGAAGGGGACAACCTTTACAACGGAGTAAATAAATTATGTAGATTGAAAACAAGCACCTCAGATACAACTTTATTTTTAATAGACCCTTTTCACATCTCCAGGTTTCTAAGAAGCGGAAGGTGAACAGAAACTTGAACAAATTTTTTTTTTCCATTTGCTTGTCAATTATAAATATGTATAGGGATCGAATGGATCAAAGAAGAACAAAGAAGGAAACAATAATATAGTCTCATAACTGCTACCTATACAAAAGGTTAAGAGTATTCTCTGCAGTGACATTAAGCTCAAAGGCCACAACAGATACAAGTTCATAACAGACTTCTCAGAAACCTGTTCTTAGTTAAAGATTCTTCAAGAAACCACAAATGCCTTTATTTTTGCGAGTGTAGAGTAAATTTAATAGATTTTATAGCCTTCTCACCACTCTATCCATACACACAGAAAAAAATGCTCTATTAGCCCAATAGCAAAAAAAATAATAAAAAAAAAATATTATGTTCATCAAAAGAGGGCAAGTTGTTATCATTCCCTCCCATTGTATTAGAAATGCTAATAAGAATGGAATAAAGAATAAATATAAAAAAACTAAAACTTAATCACAGTCTGTGTAAAAGGCCCATAGCTATATTAAAAGACACCAAACAGCCTGTAATATAAAGTTCATTTTTAAGTGTATACTGTATGTTGTGGCATTCTGATTACAAATTAAACTTGTGACATTTTTTATTATAAATACTGTAGATGCAATTATTTAAATTGTAAATTTAAGATGTTTTTCAAAATGTGGCACTGATTTTATCTTATAATATAAATCAAGCATTTTGGGGAAAGATAAACAAATGCACATAAGATTAGCAATGCCTAAAGCTGCCACCGTGAAAGCGATCCTTTGTTTATAGAGTGAAAACTCGTATAATCATTGTGGCATTGGTGATGTATGGCACAGCATCCTCCACAAATGAATCACTTCAAAGCAATTCTCCCCTCTTGCTCTCCCGGTGTCTTATCAGGACGGCGTGAAATACCATGCCCTAAAAGTCCTTAGTGTCCGTCAGTTCAATTAATGTTGGAAGATAGCTGTACCAGCCTGGGCATAATATGCTCCACCCTAGAGAGGACTGGACATACTGACACTTGTGTGTGTGCCTCAATAATGTGAAAACCAGAAATCCCCAAACCATTTGTTGTGTGTGTTTGTGTATGTGTGCATCAGAATTTGACCTGTAAACATTCAAGGCCAAAAATATTGTGGCTGGTCTGAATCACACAATAATTGTATCAGCCTTCCTCCATTTTGTCATGTCTGTCTGCTAATAACATTTAAGGGAAGTGGCGCTATTTCTAGAGTCTGAGGAGAGAGGGCTGCTGATCCGGCTCTCATGGAGAGATATCACATGAAAAGGACAACTGCAGTTTGACCCTATTACTCACATCTCAATGAAGAGACAATATGAGCAAAATGTAAAACAGTTTCATTTTCAAGATTCTTTACCTGTAGGATATATATGGATCCTAAAAGTAATATATGGATATTCCATTTCATATGATAGTATTATTCATAGTGTTTAAAAACAAACAAAAAAACCTTTAGATACATAAGCATAGCAGAAATGTCAGTTATAAATATGTATAGGGATCGAATGGATCAAAGAAGAACAAAGAAGGAAAGAGTAATATAGTCTCATAACTGCTACCTATACAAAAGGTTAAGAGAATTCTCTGCAGTGACATTAAGCTCAAAGGCCACAACAGATACAAGTTCATAACAGAAACCTGTTCTTAGTGATCACATCTGTAGTTTGTTATTTAGAAAATAACATGTCAAGTAAATAAAATTAAAACATGTCCAATAAACCTTTAGTTTTGGTTTTCAAATAAAATTCCACTATGACTCACATTTTGTGATTGTACTATATGGGAGAATACCATGCCATATTAGATTTTAAGCAGGGTTCCAAAAGGGAGTTTACAGAGAAGAACCATTTCTTGTGCCAGTTTCAGTGGTCAGTCCGTAAAGAACCATTTTCATAGTGTGGAGAACATTTTCAAAGTCTAAAGGACTTTTTTTACTATAAAGAAATTATTGTGCAGTGCAAAGTTTCCCTGGATGTTATTGATTCTTCATAATACCACAAATTCCTTTATTTTTGTGAGTGTAGAGTACATTTAATAGATTTTATAGCCTTCTCACCACTGTATCCATACACACAAAAAAACGTATTTTTTGCAGTATATTCCACTTAAAACAGAAGAAAATAAACTGAGGTGTAGCAGTTTACTGAACATCATTCTTTGAGAAAAGCTCAGCAGTAACTGTCTAATTCTGTTTGTTTGTTCTTTGCAGACATCTTTGGCACAAATCCGTTTTTGGTTCACCAGTATTATGTAAAGAGTAAAGAATTCATTTACATTCTGCTCTTGTTCCTGTCTGAGGTTTCTGACACACCTGACACAAGTTTCTCTCAAGCCTCTCATGTGTTGTGAGAGGTGATATCTTTACTCACTCGTGGGAACTGTGTAACAGGACTGACTCGACAAAATGTCCTTTTCAAATTCCTTTGACCCCTCATCTACCAACCCTAGGCTAACATTTAAAGTTTTTGCTTGGGTCTTGCTATATTAAATATTTTATGTATTATATTTAAGTTGCACAATAACAAGGGGAACGAAGGGCAGAAAATACATTTGTCTTAGTTTGGCCTGATATTAACCAGTTTAACATCCTCTATCCAGATGAAGTTTGAAATTAATGTTTTTTTATTTACATTCACTTATTCTTGCACAGAGCTGGTTAATTGTCAGTTTGTGCATGTAATTAAGATTATTGAGGCTTTAAAGGGTTAATAATAATCAAAATTATGATTTAGTCCAAGAGCTCTCAGTCCCTCCATTGAAGCTGTGTAAACGCTATACTGTCCTTGTCCAGAAAGGTAAGAAAAACATCAAAGTAGTCCATGTGACATTAGAGGGTCAGTTATTGCATTGTCTTCTCTTCCGGGTCTGTTGTGAGAGAGTTCAAAACAAATCAGTTTGTGATATCCGGTTCGCGAATGAATCACTCGATGTAACCGGATCATTTTGAACCAGTTCACCAAATCGAATTGAATCATTTTAAACGGTTCGCATGTCCAAAACGCATTCGTCCACAAATGACTTAAGCTGTTAACTTTTTTAATGTGGCTGACACTCCCTCAGAGTTAAAAAAAAACAATATCCCAGAGTAATTAATTTACTCAAACAGTACACTGACTGAACTGCTGTGAGGAGAGAGATGGACACCGAGCCGAGCCAGGTAATGAACAGAAGACTGACTCACGGAGGTCTTACGGGTTTGGAACGACATGAGGGTGAGTTATTAATGACATAATTTTGATTATTGGGTGAACTAACCCCTATGAGCAAGGCACCCTGGTCAGCTGTGAAAACTATTTCAAAACAATGTATTTCCTTGGAATTGGTGATTGAATGCTGTATATATACTTGCCTCAATTCACTATCAATTCACTTTGCCTTTTAAGCAGACTCAATTACCCGCCTTTAAAAGGATTCTGGATGACTTTGTTGACAGATTAGGTCAACTGAAAATGATAAATGGTTTTTATGAAATACTAGTTACATTTATGTCAGTGTCTGCAGGTCACCCTCAGAGAAGGTGACTTGCCTTTGTTCAAGTTTGCAGAAATGCATTAGTGGATCAGGGAATTTTAAAGAATGGACTGATGTTGGATGTTGTGTCATTTACTCTGGCACATCCTTCAGCTCCCCAGTCTTAAAAATATCAGAATTTTTTTCGGATAACAGATTCCAAAGCCTTTTAATTAAGTGATTTCATTCTTTGCTCGTTAAATGTGAAAAAAAAAATTAAAACCATAAAAGTACTATACGCTTACCATGGAATATAATGCAAAAAATGAAAAAGTACAGCATTATTTTCAATGTGAACAACAGTACCTGTGATGCAGTGTTAACTGTGCCAAGTTCTCTGTTCTTTCCCATTGCAAGATTATGTGTGTACATTTTTCAGATGTTCCTCTTTCTTTCAGGTAAACCATTTAAGATGCTCATATATAGAGACAGTGCCAACATAAAACCTTGACCTAATGTACAGAGAGGAAGACTTTTGTCTGTCAAGAGGTTAAATTGCACTGCAGGGTTCTAAAACTTTTGACTAATTCATTATCCTCAAGTATCCACTATGCTAGCCATTGTCTGAGTAGATTTAGCCCATCCTTCTCAACCAGGAGTCTGGCAGTCTGAACAATATTGTTTCCTACAAGGTGACTCTGGGGACAAATCTCATGGTTTATTCACAAGGAGCTGGACTGAGCTCTTTGAGTTGTTATACTGTGTTGAAACAATTACACTTGTACTAAAAGCAGCCTTAAATTGCCAATTAAATTTTTCCTGGATATGCTATAGATGAGCATCCCCATTATACACAATTCATGCATATAATGAACAACACAGAGCATTTAATTGAGTGATTCATTGATATTTTATGGGTTTTGACCTTCAGTTGGGCAAGCAAAGGGTGAAGTGATTAATTGTTCTGATGATACTAATGCAGGGTAGTCTTTACTGCTGTTTGTTTGTGCCATTCACCTTCCTTGTTACATTGATCGTCTCTCTTAAGAGGCCTTTTGGGAAGTGTTAAAACAAAAAGACAGATCAGTTGCCACAAAGGCCTCATAAAAGAAACCTCTGCATCCCTGAAAGATCTGCAACAGTGGGCCAATATGCTTTTATTATACCTCTTTAAATGTACTAATGTATTCCCTGAGGTCAAATGTTAGCCCTGAGGTCCAGTCAAGTTTTTCAAAACACGGACAAGGTTGCTTGTCTCCTGTAGTGTGTGTCATAACCTGCCAAAAAATCAGGCTAAATGTGAGTTTCTTTGGGAAGCAGACGTTTGTCAGGGATTACCATGAGAGAAGCGCCTGAGGAAGCTTCCTCTGTATGCAAGTCACAAATGCTTGATTCATGGCACACAGGGACAGAGCAGACAAGCCCCCTGCTGAAGAATGAAAAGATGGGGAGATTAATATGGCAATCCTTAGGATACACCAGTTTGAAAGGAGTATTTTAAGAGCCCCGATATATCTAATTCAGGAAGCTACTGTCGCACGATTAATCTTGTTGCTGACATGAAACAATGTCACACTTTAATTGGCGAACTTCCTCAGGTGGAAAGGTGGAAATCTTCTGCTTGCTGCAAGTAACTTAATGTGTTTGTGTTGTACTCATGAATAAGTAAGGCGGATGGAAACGTTTTAGAGAAGCGACTGCTGTTTAATGGCTGTCTGATGTCTGCACAAACAAACTTAGAAAAAGAGAGGAAGAATCTATGACTGAAAATATATATATGATGTGATACATTGTCTTACAGTTATGTAAAATGTTATGAATTTGTATTCATAACATTTTTACTGTATAAAAATGAATTCCTTAACTTGTAAAATAAACTAGGCCATCTGGAAACATCACATATCAAAAAGTAAATGTATGTTCAAATATTATAACAGTTATATTCATATATTTTTTACAATTTATTATATTAACTTAAGTTTAATGTTGCACATTATAAAGTCTCAGTCACTAAAAAGTCATGAATAATCCTCTGTACATTTAACTGCAGTCACCGCATTTGATCTGAATAATCTTTTTTTTTTTTACAAAGACCCAGCACAATCTGGTCTTGAAAATGTATGAAATTTGAAGAATGCTTGTTCCCTGTGGCAAGCTAATGGGATTTACTGAGGAGCTCCTGTCTAAAACTCCACTTAATACAAAACTGTGTGACATACCCTTATCTCAAGCCTGCCTTTGACCTTTAGAGTAGCACACGTTTTTAAATATTTCAAAATGTCACTGTAAAACAGCTTACATTGCAGTTACCAATGATATACAACAGTCATGTTATGCGTATTTTTGTCATGTGTATAGACCTTATGTAGTCCTGCTCCCTGTCTTCCTTTTTGTATTTCGACAGCATGTAGGTATGGTCGTGGAAATTTATGAATTAACAGTTCTTCCCGGTGTGCTGACATTTGTGATGACATCTGCTTTTAAACATTACCTTGCATTTGATAACTTTCATTAACTCTACAATAAGTAAATCCACTTCATTGTGATGCTATAGAGCTACCACAAAAACAGAAGTTCAAAGACAGAATTCTAAAGGCAGCTGCGCACTTGTTTCTTTGACGCATGAGGTCTGTACGTTTTGTAGATTTGAGAATTGTCATTGTTGAATTTCACATTATGCTACTAGCTGCATTAAATTATTTGGCACTTAGAAATTCTTATTTAATATATATATATATATAATTTTTTTTTGTGTGATATCATCACATACTGTATCCTTGCAGAGAATTTCTAATCCCAAGGCCCCACAGGTTTCCCTCCTTTAAAAACTCCTGTAGAAGAGGTTTGGTGCTGGTCAATGGCATATTTGTTCATGCATTCTTCTCTTATCCTGTTCTCAACTGCAGTGCTCTTAGTTTTATATTTTCCACCATGTGTGGTTTAAATATTTAGCTGGTGTTAGCTGTCACCGTAGGCAGTCTCTGAAACGGTTCATTTAGATCTGACCTATAATGGCTCTCACAATTCCCATGGACTTTCTTTTGGAACAAAAATGCATTAGTGGGTCTTTTCTTTAACTTTTCTAAATGCCCTGCATGGTGTTTTGTACCTAAATGTAAATTTTGGTCAAACTTTATCATTACTCTAAGTGGAAGTTTAAAGATTGAAATGGGACGTGTAGGGGAGGGATGACTTGGCATACTCACGGATCACGGTTTTCCCATATCCAATAGCAAGAAGTTGTGATCACAGCCTGGATATAAAGATTGCAGACATGACATCAAGTTTTAAGACTAAAACTCTAAAAGACTGGCCATTACTGGCCATTATTTGTTTCGTTCTGTATATGTTCTGTAAATTGAACTCGCTGGAATTATGATAGTGTCAATCAAACTATACTAAACTTGAAATGTTTGTATTGCAGGATGAGATGTCCTGTTCCCTCTCCTGCATGTACACAGAGGCTTAGCAAAAGTCCTAAAGCAGGGCATTGAAGGCATTGACTACAGAACCAGTTTTTTTTAAACATGATTGTTTTTACACTTTTTACAATTTGTGCAAATTACATAATATTAAATGTGTTTTTAGTCCCCTTTTGATGGAATTCTACAGTAGGTCTATCAGTAAGCTCCTCTCATCAGTTTTGAAATGTTACGCTGTTTACTAAAGGAGTCTGCAGTCTGCTCTGAGGTGTAATGAATTTCTTTTCTTTGCACTGCAGCTTTGCTATAAAGCTCAAGGACATGATGTCCACTCCTATCCGGTATAAGCTGACATAACTGACAATGAAAGAAGACAGCTCTCTGCTTCTCGAATAATAACAAAGCTTTGAATAAAAGCAATTCCAATTTTTAGATGTTGCATACCCAATATGGGCTGACAGATTGAATGGCGGGGTCATCGCGCAATTCCATGCCTTCAGTACACTTTTATGGAGATTTAATTGAAGATATTTGCTTTTAATGAAAGAACCATCATGAAAACGTGAGGGCATGCTGCCTGTTTGGTATGCAGAGGAGGGGCTCTAAGAGGAGAGTCTGACAGAGTGTCAGGGAGCTGCCTCTAGCTCTCAGACAACAGCTGCTCTGAATGAGAGGGCGTCCTGGGGTACTGAGACACAGACAGTGACTCTCTCCACTGGTGGGGGCGGCCAAAGCGTGAGGAGCATCAGAAGTTGGGCCGAGAGCCAGAGCCAGGATTTGCACTGGAATTATTCCATTTGTTTCCCCCGTAATTCCCTAAACTAATATTAATGTTTGTTCTTTAAGGAGGGCTATACTTGTCTTAAGAAAGCCACATTATTAATCAAAGCTTATCACAAGTATACCTTTTTCACAAGCTGAGGTAAATAGTAGAATTACATGATAGTTACATCACAGTAACACATGACACTAAAATAATGCATACCATTTACGTGAACGAGTCAGTCTATTGTTCGTTATCTGGCTCGGCTCGGTGTTCATCACAGCAGTTCAGTCAGTGCCCTGTTTGAGTACATGAATTACTCCAGGATATTGGTTTGTTTGAACTCAGAGGGAGTGTCAGCCACATTAAAAAAGTTAACAGCTTAAGTCATTTGTGGATTAATGCGTATAGAGATGCGAACCATTTAAAACGATTCAGTTCGATTTGGTGAACTGAATGATTCGTTCGCGAACCGGAAATCCAGCTGCTTTGATTTGAACTCTCTCTCACACAGACACGGAAGAGAAGACAATGCTGAATAAAGTCGTCGTTTTTGCAATTTTTGGACCAAAATGTATTTTCGATGCTTCAAAAAATTCCAACGGACCCTCTGATGTCACATGGACTACTTTGATGATGTTTTTCTTACCTTTCTGGACATGGACAGTATACCGTACACACAGCTTCAATGGAGGGACTGAGAGCTCTCGGACTAAATCTAAAATATCTTAAACTGTGTTCCGAAGATAAAAGGAGGCCTTACATGTTTGGAACAGCATAAGGGTGAGTTATTAATGACATAATTTTAATTTTTGGGCGAACTAACCCTTTAACAACACATTGTGTAACGAACTATAGAAACATAGTCATCTCAGTGAAAACCCATCAAATGTGAAGTGTTACATGGTTGATTTTGGGAATGTCAATTTAAAGTTTATCACTGTAAATGAAAAGTTGAATTGTTATTTTTCACTTCCAAAAGCTGTATATTTAACAGTATTTTAATGTAAAATTTAACCAATTTAACCAGTTAACAGGTTTAACTGCATACATATATATTTGTAGTGAAAAGTTTCATAATTAAGTCTTCTGGAGTTCTTGTGAGACCAAATAGTTTCATGTGATTTAAATCATTGGGATTGAAATCTACCAAAGGTTTACAGTCAATAAAGAATTTGTGATCAACATTTTGCATCAGAACATGATTCTCTGCATTCTCTTGCATCGGTCGCCGTGATTTTGCCAAGTAAGACATGTTCCTGGATCAACATCTCCTGATGATCCTGGATCAACATTATTGTCCACAAATATAGACTTAACTCAATCACTACCCCTAAACCTAATATTATTCCTAAAATCAGCGGGAAATGATAGTTGATTAACAAGGATGTATAAACCACCTAACCCTGATTTTGAGCCTAAAAAAGATATTTCGTGAAAAGTTATATCTCAGTTCTGATTGGTTGATTGGAATGTTGTTCCAGGATCAACAAGGATATTTATTCAGGAACATGTTGTACTTGGTGAAATCCCGCTCGCCCTCTTGCATTATAATTAACCTTCACTATTATGTTCAAGCCATTTATTAATTTTCTAACCCCGAACGTAATAGTTTTGGTACCGATAGAGTACTAAATGCATGTTAGAGTACATGATCTGTATCTGCTGTTAGTCGCTCACCAGCAGGTGGCACAAGCAGGTGTTGATGAAGAGCAAAGTCATTCACAAAAACTGATCTGCAATGATTTTACAACTCTTAAATTCTTAAATAAAACTTTTATAATTATTAGGGACAGTATGTATATGTGGAAAAGCTGATTAAGACTAAAGAGCTGTGTTTACATTTAATTCTGCATCTTTGCTGTTGCTTGTTTCCTGTTAAACCACATGTAACCAGCTTTCTCTTCCAAATGAGATTATAATGCTTTTTCTTTTTACCCAATGCTGATATACAGAACTAACATTATATCTAAGATATTGATGTCGGTTACTAGTTTCCTGACCTGTATATCATGACTTGTGTGACGCTGAGTTGTAACACTGCGGTTTCCCTCTTTATGTCACACCTCAGGATTCCCCAATGACACTTTACAAGCCTCAATTAAGTAATTCAGTGACATAAACAAGATCTCAGATCTCAGTATACAGTACACCTTACTGATTATGCAAACTATACAGGCAAGAAGATGAAACCAGAATATTCCACGTTAAACATTTCCCATAAAGAAAACAATTAACCTGGTTTATTGCCTCATAATAAATCAGCAAATTCTGTGTCTAGTTAATAAAATATCCTATATACAGATTAGCAGAGAGGTCCAGAATATAAAAACAAACCACAAAGTTTCACCAAAGATACCAAAGTTTCGCCTTTTTCTCCCATAGAAAACCAGGCGTGGTAAAGCTACATGTTCGATTAGGCTGCTTTAGGGATTGTTTGCAAATTTACTTCACAATATAAAATTAATACAGTATTCATTCAATTTAATGTTTACAGGGCTACATACATTGACATATTAAATAAACAACTATTTTACATTTCAGCCCCTAAAAATTTCAGTCCTGAAAATATAAGGCAGACAAATTTCAGCACTGTTAATGCAGTGCATTATTTTTTCATTTTGTGCAATTCACCATGCTTTTTGTTTCAAAGACATTTGTGATTATTTTACTTCCACAGGGAACAATTTTCTTATTTTTCTGTTTAAAAAAAAAAAAACTACAAATGTAGACTGCACTACAATTGAATTAATAAGGTTTCCTCATTGCATTTAACACAAATTTTACTCTGTAGTTAACTGTCAAGATTTGCATTTTAAATGTGGCACTAAAGTATAAAGAGAAGTGTTTCTGTATTTCACTATGGGAATATCACAATCAAATTCAATGAAAATTCCACCAGTACCAGTCAACAAATAAAGATAATAAATTCTAGTCTTGCCAGGTCATATAAATGTTATGTGAACCAATATTGTTCTTCTGCAAAAATATTCAGGACATCACTGACAATGTCCCTGCAGGGAATGTGGATCTGGTGGCAGTCTTTGTCTGACGAGATCCACTTTCCTGCAGAGTTTAGCTCTAACCCTAATCAGAGTGGATCTCACGAGCCAGATTTGAGGATCACTGTCCTAGAGCTGTGGTGATCCATACCAAAAGACTTCATATGGCTTCTCCAGAAATTGAAAATGGGAAAAATCTACTTAAGGTCAATAATTAGTTTTATGAGAATTATTAACATGAAATTATCTTGCTGATTTTCTTAGGATTCTGTCGCTAATCAAGACAATCATGGCCTGTGTCAGTCTTACAATATCAGATCTTCAGTGCATTGTATTGTAACTCTAAAGACAGAAACAAGGTGACCCGTTGCTCTGTTTTTGGCTGTTGGTGTGGTCTGTCTCAAGTGGACGTAAATGTACAGCTCAGCTAGATCAGATCAAGGCAGGTTTGAAGTGTTTTTACTGAGTGTTCTCCACACTTTGGATCTAAACTGATAGTCAGCCTTATTTTAATGTCTCATAATGTGTAAGATGAAGGCTCAGTTGGATTCAAATCAGTTAGCTGACGTGCGATGACAAATGTTGCACTATTTGTGACCCTGGACCACAAAACAACCTAAAGTCTTAAGTTGCAGGGGTATATTTCTAACAGTAGTCAAAAAAAAAAAAAAAAAAAAAAAAAAAAAAAAAACATTGTATGGGTCAAAACTTTACATTTTTCTTTTATGCCAAAAATTATTGGAATATTAAGTAAAGATCATGTTCCATGAAGATATTTTGTAAATTTCCTAGCGTAAATTTTAAAAACTTAATTTTTTGATTAGTACTATGCATTGTGAAAAACTTCATTTGGACAATTTTAAAGGTGATTTTCTCAGTATTTGTTTTTTCTTTGCACCATCAAATTCAAGATTTTCAAATAGTTGTATCTTGGCCAAATATTATCTGATCCTAATAAGCCATGCATCAATGGAAAGCTTATTCATTCATTATTTATTCTAAGTTATTATCCAATCATCATACATTCATTTTGTGATCCAGGGTCACATATATCAGGCAGTTAATTTAACAGTTTTTAACTCATTTTGTGGCATGTGACATGTATGGCATATAACTGACATCATCATTCATTTTAAGATGTATTGCATGGGGTCTATAAATAAAAATGCTATGAATAAAACATTATTAAAATAATACATTTTTTATTAATTTCAATATTTTGATACTAAGTGCCTTTATGGACCCTTTACAAGTTGATCTAAGAACACTAAAATTTAATTTTATTGTCATATTGTTTGTCTTTACTAGAAAATACTAAAATAGTTATGATTATAATTGTCTTAACGAAACAAAATATTTAAGTACTCCCTTTATCAATAGCCAATGAATTAGGGGGAATTACTGCTCCACACCCCCATAAGGCCAGAAATGCATTAACACAAGTCACGTAAAACTTTTATTGGATTAAAATTTAAATTTTATTGTCATATTGTTTGTCTTTACTAGAAAATACTAAAATAGTTATGATTATAATTGTCTTAACGAAACAAAATATTGAAGTACTCCCTTTATCAATAGCCAATGAATGTTTGGGAATTACTGCTCCACACCCCCATAAGGCCAGAAATGCATTAACACAAGTCACGTAAAACTTTTATTGGATTAAAATTTAAATTTTATTGTCATATTGTTTGTCTTTACTAGAAAATACTAAAATAGTTATGATTATAATTGTCTTAACGAAACAAAATATTTAAGTACTCCCTTTATCAATAGCCAATGAATGTTTGGGAATTACTGCTCCACACCCCCATAAGGCCAGAAATGCATTAACACAAGTCACGTAAAACTTTTATTGGATTATTCCTTCACTGTCAATTTCATTGAAACTTTAATATACATTATGTGCTTTCAAAGTGAAAAAAGTGGTCTAGCTGCTCACTGGGCAACCGATTGATGTCATGATCTTTACTGCCATCGTGCGGTAGATTGATACATTACAAAATTAAATGGATTTAGTAGGCTTCGATATGATCAATTATGACTTTTAAAGCAAGTCTTGTGAGCACTTTTTTTTTTAAGTATTTACAAAGTTACATTTCCCCCCTACTCTGTCTCTCAGTAAGGTTACAAATTCGACTACTTCATACCTCATACCTTACTATCTTTATAATTTGCACTGGAAAAATATTTTCATTTTTGTCTTGTTTTGTAGTGTTAATATCTAAACATTCTAAACAGAATTAACATTACATAAGAAAAAATCTTGTTTTCCCTTTCTCACCCCACTGGCAGATATTTCATCTTGTTTCAAGCATGACCTTACTCAATTTTGGTATATATTTTTCAGAAAACAAGACTTAACATATTGGGTCATTTTGCTTAATGTTGGTTTTAATAATGTTTAGATATCTCTACTGGAAAACAAGACAAAAACACAAAATAAGATTTTTTTTTCTTTTATCATTATTATTACCCTTTTTTTCAATGTGGTATTAAATTAGTTGAAGCCTCTTTTTCTTTTTTACGCTCCTACTTTTTTAAAGATTTTGTCAAGCTAATCTAGTTTATGGGTTCGTTTTGTGCTTGTCCATTACAGCTTGAAGCGGATTTATTTTTTTTCAGGGAAAGGGCTGAGGACGCTAATACTGCTCAGGGCAATAATAATTTAAACTAGACTATTTGACGTGACAAAATAAATGTACATCTCCTTGCTTTCCTGTTTCCCGTCAATTTATCAAAGGCTGTTTTTCTGTGCCATTGTTTCCATTTCTGTTTTCCAGGAAGAGCTGTACGCCTGCTGCTGTCACGGTGACATGTATTATGAAGGAATGCGGTCGTTCTCTTCATTCTTCATTGTGTAGACGCAAGATTTGATTATATTTTAATATCTGGTTTGGGCGTGATCAACGTCCAGAAACTGGATTAGCAAAGTAGGCGTGAATTCTTAGAACAGCAGGTGATACGGTGATGCAGATGGTGTTTATGCGGCGCTAGGACCCAGAGGACACCTTCTCGTTCTCTCAAGGCACATGCAATTTGCATGCGCGTGTTCTGCAAGGCAAACACGGCTGTATGAGTGAAACCGTAACCACCGGAAGATCGAGCAACAGACTCGCAGACTCGCTTATTGGTGGAGGATCACTGTCGTGATGGGAAGCTTTCAGTCTTTGCCGGATGACCATCAATATCAAACCCTGTCAAAGAATACAGGCTGTGAGTATAACTATTACGAAGGGTTTATGTTTAATGTAATTAATATCCAATTAATTAATATTTGATCTACGCAGCACCATATACACAGGAAACGTGTAATTATGTAAATTAAATCATCTGAAATATCTAATTTGCACAACTTGTAAATTACAGCTCAGATCTGTCCTGCATACATTTAGTGTAATATGTAGCCTACCTGTTGGAAACTATGAATGTTGATTTTTGGTTATACGTATTCATAATTGTTTATGTGGACAATTTGATTACAAAACGGTGGTAATGGAGGATTAGTTGATACCTCTGTGCTGCAGACACGAAATAGTGACTTGACATAAAAATGCGATAATTCGCACATTCATTGTTTACACACTCGTGTTGTTCCAAAGCCATATGACAGATGGAGATGTTTTCTGGCAGCCTTAATGACAGACTCAGTTATCACTTGCTTTCATCTTCTTCTATGTAAGTGAACAATGACTGATGTTATCAGTCTCTAACATTACCCTTATGCTGTCTAGAAGAAATAAAGTCAAATGGATTTGGAGCAAAATGATGGTGAGTGAATGATGACAAAATTGTGAATTTTTGGTTGACCAGCCTCTTTTATCTTATGTGATAATTCATAATTCAGTTAGAAGAGTAAGTCAGTCGACAGCTGTATGAAGTGTTTTAGAGAAGTTTTAGCAGTTGTGTTGTTGACTTCACACATAGTGCAAGGTGCAGACTGGTGACTACATTACTTTCGTTCTCTTTCAGTTTCACTGGAGCAGATCGCTATTCTCCACAATCGCTTTAAGCAGCTCAGCCAAAACGAGGAAACATTACGGTAATCTGCAAGTGGTTGTTGTGTGTGGGAGATGATTCTGCAGAATTGTTCTTGTCTGACTGTTGAAACAATGAGTGTTCAAAATGCCTTTCAAGAATCAAATCAAACCAGTTTTGCTGGTACTGACATTTAGAAAAATGATTGCTATGCTTTATTTATGTGTCTGCTTAGGTGGTTTAGTTGGTTATACAACATATAATCATACAAAAGTATACAAACCATAATGCCTGCCTTTTACCTGTCAAATTAATTAATTGTAATCTCATTTAAAGGAGAGATGACCTTAAAACAATCCAAGACCTGGAAAGCAACCCAATTCGGTCCCAGATTATAGAAGCTTTCTTCGATAGTAGGTTTGTGCTTGTTTATATACTATATATGTTATATGGCTTTAATAGTGACGAGTTACATGTATGTGATGCTTGAAACGATCCTCTACTGCCTCAGAATTTGAGATTGCATTTAAATACTAAATACTTTATTCAAAATGGATGTGAAACAACACCATTATAGTAAAGGGAAGTCTGGATGCACTGTGTTGATTTTCTTCTTTATATGAATAGCATCTTATATATATATATATATATAGGTTCTTAGATCTCTATGTATTATATACTGATTGAACACGTTCTTCATTACAATACACAGTCTTCTTCAGAAAACAAATATTTAAATTTGCATTATGTAGATTTACAAGCTACAGCATTGTGTACTTTCTTTAGTGTGTGTTTTTTTCCAAGTCCCATTGGTCAAAATCATCTGCAAACCATAAACCTGAAAGTATAGCATTCAGGGCTCAGCGAAACTGTTGATATGGAGCAATAAGACATTACTATGACCACTTATACTTCACAGGAACTTCCAGAACGATGGTGTGGGATCTGTGGAAGAAATTGGTTTTGAGGAATTCCTTACGGTCATGTCGTACTTCAGAGCACCACCCCAACACATCACAGAGGAGCAGAGAGAAAAAATTAGAAGATCCAAACTGCGCTGTAAGTGCATGCAGAAAGTATATTCAAAACATTCTCTGGAAACTAGGATACTTGGAGATAAAATACCAGTCAACTGAGCCATAAAGTCACAAAAGTATTGATACAATGCTGTTTCTTTCTTAATAGTCCTGTTCAACATGCATGACACAGACAATGATGGAACCATAACACTGGAGGAATACAGACATGTAAGAAATAACAAATTTTTGTGTAATTAAACCCCCCTGAGTTAATAATTCATGGAATATGTTTGCATATGGGTAGTTCATGATTATCTTCACAGATTTTCAGTAGTGTTGTGGTCTGTCTTGTCTAGGTAGTAGAGGAGTTGTTGTCCCGTAGTGGAGCTCTTGGAAGAGAGACAGCTAAAGGCATTGCAGATGCTGCAATGCTGGAGGTTGCCAGTATCTCAGTCGGTCCCATGGTATGTTATTTAGAGACTGGATGACAAACATTGCATGGAGTAACTATATATCAATATATCTGACAATATATCATTATTATATCAATATATCTGTAAAAAGTTGAAATCTCAATGTGTTTTCCAACCTGATTTAATGATTTAATTTGAGTTCATATTTTTGAGTTTAGTAAAATAAAAATAAAAACAGTTCATGTAAATTGTGCCACATGAAGCACATTTTATTTGGTCAACTCTAGGTGTCACCTTTTTGTATTTTCATAATTAGAAAATTATTTATTTATTTTAGCATCTATACATTTGATTTATAATGAAATATCATGTTTATGTCCTTGATTGCATGCCATACATATGAAAGATATAGGTCACTTCTGAGGAAAAAAATTTGTTGATAAGTATGCACACACACACACACACACTTGCCAATCTGTCTGTTTTTTTTTTTTTCAGGCACCTGATGATTTCTATGAAGGAATAACATTTGAGCATTTTTTGAAGGTTTGTCAATTTGTCCATTTGCATGCATAAGCCACATGATCGTATTTACCATTTGGCTATTTTCGTTTAGGCAAATATTATGCTTTGCATTGCATTAAACATAATCACGCATGACATGTGATAACGTAAGACATGGCATAATTTGATCATGTAAAACTTGCCTTACTGTTATAACCTGACTTCACTCTCTTTCTTTGTTTCTTGCTCAACAGATTCTAAATGGAGTTGAAATTGAGACAAATATGCACATTCGCTTCTTAAACATGGATGCAACTGTTTTGTGCAAGTAACATTAGGTCTAAATACTGCTGGTTAAATGTATGTTTTCCAGTAAAATAAGCACTTTATTAGATGAGGCTGGTTTAGAATAGTTTGGATAGATCTCTAGTTCTATTAATTATAAGATACTTATTCTACAAAAGTTTAAAAGCAATAAGAAAAGTGTGTGTATTGATATCTGAAACGGCTTGCTTTGCATGCACATAATACATAATTATGATATGATAGAATTAAAACTATGCAAGCATGTGTTTAATTATTTAATTTAATTTTTGTAATTATTTTGTCTTTATACTAAAAGAACTGATATCGTACAATTTTAAAAAAAGTTGAATGCTTATAACCAAATGCAATTGTAATATATTTTCACTGAAATATATGAATACTAAATAATACTAAACATGTTATTAGCAATGTGATATAGCAATAATTAATTTTTGTTTGCGTTTTGATGTGCAATAATACTAATAAATGAAAACAGTACTTGAAACCAGTCTCAAAAAAGAACTGCAGTTACTCCTATCAACCAGCAGATATCGCTGATATCATTGCTTTAAGCCAGTCGCTTTAGAAATACTCAGGTACTTGTACAACCAATAAGCATGTTTCAGAATGTTCTTGCAAGTGCAACTAAAAAGTGTGTCAGCAAACATTACATTACAAACTATGCAAAAAAATTCTAAAACAATTCATGAGACTGTGACACCGATAGTCTGTAACTGTTAGTGTACACCAAAGACCTTTAATCAATTTCATTAGCCATGTATAGTTCAATGATGAAAGACTTTGAGACATAGAGCTGAAGTTGTGCTGTGTTAGCAGTTATAAATTGTGCATGGATTGTACAGATGTAGGTTTAACAGTTGAATTAAACTTTGTGTTGAGCATTTTATTTGCAAAAATGAATATGGCATTTCCTCTGTGAAAATGCATAAATGTCTCATAATGAATTAATGTGTCTTCTGAAGGACAAAAAATGACTGTACATGCACCCACTTTGTATGGAATCAACGTGCAACTTGCATTTACCACAATAAAACGGTATCTTGCAACTCTGAAAACGTTTTGTAAATGCTCTGATGTTTTTTCCCCTGAAACAATCAAAAGCATTTCTTAGATCTCTTCAGTATTTGACGGTAAAGTTGATGATCACTTTCATATTTCATGTGAATGTGTCAAGTGAGGTCGCCAGCACTAGACAGGAAATAAGTTCTCACACAAGCACCTGTTTTGATGGCATGTTATTTGATTAGTGGGTCTTCCCCTCCACAAGCTGCTTTTTGAAAGGCTGTAGGACCCACTTCCCTCCTTTTTTTCATGCCACTCCTTTGGTTGGTTTGCTAGTAAGCAGGGCACCGCTGCAAAAACCCCATCTGTGCTTCCACAGAAATTTTCAGATATCAGGAAGTTTGATGCAGTCTCTCATATCAAATGTTTACTACAGCTATTTTGCACAACTTCAGGACACAAGTTTCCAGGCCCATTGATCTACCAGAGATCATTATGAACAGTGTGCTGACTGGAGAGATTTTAAAACTGTCCTGTCATTAGCGCATAAGCAGGTATTCCACCAAAAATAGTTGTGAAATGGAATTTGTCCAGAATGAAAGACTTGAATCTTTCATTGGTAAAAGTCCTTTAGCTTTAATTACAAGTTCTAAAGCTTTGGTCATTTACTTTGTGTTCTTCAACACTTCAACACTTTTTTTTTTGTCTCGTATTACATAATGAAACTTCTGCAACATTGAATGACACTTTTGGCACCGCTAACCTCCTGACATGTAGTGTTGTGCTGAGATGGACCACTGATGCAGTATGGCAATGCTTTCTGTAAATGTTTTGTTGAAAAGAGTTTACAAGACATTTAGCTTTTTCCAGTTGAATGTTATAACAGACAGCATAATAAAACGTGTTCAACAAAATGGGAACTGCTGATTAAGCATTTTGTTTTCTTGTCCCTGGTTTTTCCTGAAAAACGTTGCCATGCAGAACTTGACCTATAATGAATCTTCCTACTTCTATTTCCACAGAAGCGTGTGACTAGAGCAAAGTGCCTGAGGTGACATTTTTTCTTTACTGCAATCAGCCACTCACAACATTTAATTAATAAAACAGATTTTAACATATTAATTATTGATACCATGTCTCCTTAGTGGTTATGTTCTTTGGTATGATATGACACTATGATATTACTATTATGATATAATATTACTGTTTATGCCATGATTTTGTTGTTATTTAAAGTGTCAGCAGTATACTGAAAGGAAAGAAAGGAAGAAGCACTTTTGAATTTCCACGAATGCAACTTGTGCAACAACATCTGTAGAGTGTAAGAGCAAGTACAGACGTTTATTTTTGAAAGTATCAATGCAAAATAATTTATCATTACATACCATACATACTGGTTTCATATAAATAAGTATCAAAATATATACATACATTCATAATTACAACATTCCTCAAAAGCATTCATAGTTGTCCTGAGTGAAATGTTCAGACCGTAGTCTGTTAATTGTAAAGGGAATGGCTTGAGATTCACTCACATCGACACAAACACACAATCATATCTTGTGATGGGGAGACGGCTAGTCAGTTTTTTTTTCCACTTTCTGATGTGGTGAAATGAATGCGTCATTATGGGCTCCTATCAGTCTTTTGCACTTCCTGCCTTGTAAAATGGTCTCAGCTGAAGGCTATGTCTTAGATAGAACATATACATCATACTAGGTCATTCAGGTCATGCTATAGATGTTAGCATTAACCACAAAAGCCAATATGGCCAACGTGTGACATCACAGCTTAATACTGCAAATTTCTGTGTAATCAAAACTTTGTCTGTGACGACATACATAACATCATAGAGTGTTGCAAAGAAATCCTGAGTAACTTGTGGTTTTGAGACTTCTTTCTTGAAGGGCAGAAGTTATCACATCCTGTTATGCTGTATACAGTTTTGATGAAAATATTTTTTTCTGTCAAATAATTAAAGGAATCATGACAGTTCTTTCTTGTCAGACAGATCCATTCTTGTCCAAATGGAAGTAAAAAATTGGTATGAATTAACTGTTTTTTCCATATATATATATATGAATAAGTTAGAACAAAAATAAATTATATTAATAAATATAATCAACAACAGAAAAAAACATACTCTGTCCATCTCTTTAACAGTTATAGATATGCAACAATAAATATGAATAAATTATGTAAATACTGTTTCATGTCACAAAACACACTTTAGTTCAAGAGCCATTTCTGGTCCTTTTTTCTGCACATTTTCCTCTTTTTAAGAGACCTCTGTTCTTGAACTGCTTTGCTAAGGAGCTCCTGAAGCCGAGACAGGACAATGCATCCATAGGCTTTCTGCTGGAAAATATTTTGTGCAGGGGGAATTCCTGTTGGCCTTTCAGCTGGCTCAGGAATGGGTATATTTGGCTGCAGGAATTCTAAGATACAGTTCACCCTCACAGCAATGTGGTGAACATGTGTAATCATCCTGTTAAGCCCCTCCGCCACAGGGTTGGTTGGAGGATTTAAGTCTGTCTGCTGCTCCATCACTGTCTTCATGTGCGGCAGAAACTCTTTCAGGTGGGTGTAAACACTCAAGATGCGCTGCGATATGGTCTGGCCAGAGACTGTTGATACTGGAACATTGTCCAATTGCATATCACAGATCAGGTCTGCAAAATCTCCCTGACTGGCTTTCTGAAAGAGAGAAGACAAGAGTCTATAAGAACCCTGGTTGATTCATATCTATCTATCGGCCTGTCTGTCAGTCAGTCAGTCTATCTCTTGATTTTTAGTTGCTTTGTCTTATGAAAAATATTTTAAGTCATCTTGAGGCCCCCTAGTGGGCCTGGTTAAGAACCAGTGACCTAGACAGAAATTGATTTTTAAAAATAAACCCACTCTGACACCTAACCCCATTCAGTGTCATGAATTGTCTTTTGCATGACCCATATATGACCCATACCTAAATTTGGCTATTATTCTGAAAGACTCATTTCCACATTATTGTGTATTCTTGAACAGTTTTTACTGTAAAAGGGTTAAATTTAAAGTTCCCACATACTCCCACCCACTCTCAAAACAGCCCAGTTTTGTAAATGGAAGGAATCACCTCATTGTACTGTATGTGGAAACCACCCAAGCAACTGTTGACCATATTAGGCTTACATTGTCAGAGCATCTCTTCTTTGATGTACCAATCAATGTACCAACAACTGATTTAGGACCACTGACATAAATGTTGATTGCAAGGTTAACAATTATACTTTCAAAACAATAACTAGAAAGAGAGTACTTACATATGTTTCTAAGAGCTCTTTCGTCCTCTTGCTCATTAACCTGGTGAGCCTCAGACTATGCTGAAGAAGCTGGCTGCAGCTTTCGTTCTTGCATGACACTGTTGGATGCACTAACTCAACAGCAATCAAAATGAGGACAGGGAGGATCATTCCTGAATTAAAAAAAAAAAAAAGTAAATAAAGTAATGTTCTACAAATCACCTAAGCTCAAGTCAAAACATTCGTATTTTATGGTGCACCCTTTCACAGATACAATAGGAGATCTTTAGTTTCATATTCAATGGACTCAGAATGACCAGATGTCCATCTTAGGAGTGCACATGCATATATACTGTATATATATATAATCAGTATACATAAAACAATCAAATGCAACATACTTTAACAAATATGCTTGTTTTGTTTATGTATATTGTAATTGGGTTATAAATCGAATCACAGCATTAACAGTGTTCCATGCTTGACCATTGTTAAGCATCATAGTAAACATATTGTTATGTGTGCAGTGCAGCTGTGATACTTACTGAATGTTGCTTGTGATCTCTGAGATAGGCAGACCACGTTCCTGACATGACAATGCATTCTCCGTTCACAGACAAAGTTTCAAACTGGTCATGATCACAACTCTGAAAATGTTTTTAAAGACTGAAACCACACATTTGCAATTGGAAGGAAATGACGCAGCCAGCATTCTGAGGCAACAGTTCCCAGAATTTTTTTCTTTTTGCGTCTTCATTATCACATGTACTATGTGTAATGTTGCCTCCTTTAGTAGCCACCCATATCTCCCTATGTGATGCAGAGTCTGGATAGTTTGAGCAATAATGTTGATTTGTCATAGCTAATTTACGCCTGATGTCAGACAAGCTCATAAGTATAGATGTCATGAGATTGTACTCATACCTCTCATATCTTAAAAAGATTTTTATGTTGCACAATTCTACATGACCACTGAATCTCTCGTTTTAGTGTAACATAAAATAGGTAGATTAACTTTATTTTTTAACATTTATGCAAGTATATCCTTGGATTTTGAGATCACATTTTCAGACTTTTTTTTTTTTACATTGTGTTATCATCGTTTTCAGTCAATAACATTGCTCCAAATTTGACAATGCCATGCTAAAAGCAACAAAATTAGAAAAGGAACCACCATCCAACACAGTGCTCTTCCACCCTTGCTCTGAACTCTGTGCCTTATGCTTCAACAGGAAGTAGTCTTTGTAATAGGAAGGTAGTTTCTCAACATTAGATTTTCACTGATACCTTTCGATCTTTTGACGCAAAAGCACAAAGTTGGGAATTTCAGCCACTTATCAGCTTCAGACAAGGAAGGAAGATGACAAACATTCTGCTGTGCTTTGATTTTCTGCACTTCTATTAAACTTTTGTGTGATGCAATGACATATTTATTGCATGCAGAATGACTAAAGTGGACAAAACTTGCATCTGATGTTAACTGAGCTAAGCTTGTTTTGACCCCTTTTGACTCAGGTCTACAAGGGAAACCCCAGAGCCAAAAGTTTAGAACTTGCCGAATTCACTATAGTCCCCCAATTAAAGGCTGATCTCACAGCCACATCTGTAATAATACATTCATATGCTTAAGTCAAATAAATGTAATTTCTTGGGTAAGAATTCTGTTTGTTCATGCATAAGCATGACACTGATGTGGTAAGTCACAGGGGAAATCAGTGTCTTCTCAGCAAAACACAGGTAATAGTAATTCAGTACCTGGTACTTTCCAAAATTCTTACCAAAAAAGCCATGCACTATAGGTAAAGTATCATGGCAATGAGGATAAACTGGAAGTGTTGGATTTGCCCTTTTATGCTGTCTGTGGTCACATTCCCCTGTATTCGTATTGTTGTTTTAACATCCTAGGTTTTGGATGTGGGTGTGGCAGCCCAGTCTTCAGAACAGAATCCCCCCCCCCCCCCCCCCTTAATGTTTATCAGCTTCAGTCAACTCTTTGGAAGTGTGACTGTGAAAATTCAGTAGTATTTTATATTTGGGCCAAAAAGATCAAAGACAATTTCTGTTAACCTCTAAACCTCACAGGAAGTGCTTTACTTGACAGTCTGAGGAAATTCCCTATACTCTTCTTTATGTATTTCTCATAATTGCCTATTTAGGCTTTTAGTCTGAATTCACCAAAACAAGATTACATAGACTCTGACCTTGTTGTTGCAACAGAGCTAATAAAAATTATAATATGTTGCAAGTGAACATATATATATATATATATATATATATATATATATATATATATATATATATATATATATATATATATAGCCTATATATATATGTTGTCGTGTTTTTATTTATAATTTATAATTAGAGCAATGTTCTATTCAACATATTAGTAATCTATCTATCTATCTATCTATCTATCTATACATACATACATACATACATACATACATATATATATCGGACTCGCTGATTAATGACTCAATCAGCTGCATGAACAGTCGATCGTGTGATGCTACTTGCCATGTAAAATAGCTTCCAGAAGACTACATCATTTTAATCACAATTCCCAAATAAACAATTGATTTCTTTACATGTAAAACTTTTTAAATCAGCACAAACATTCACTAAGGGTGCGTTGAAGGGTGTTGGGAACGATACAAGTTTAAGACGCGTGCACGAGCACACACGTTCTTTCCGCTGATTGCCCGTGGTAGACATTGCGTAACTCACTCTATCCCAACGGATCTGTTTGCTTCCTCCTCCTCCTCCTCCTCCTCCTTCTTCTCAGGAAGTGCAGCCGCTAGTCTGAAGAGAGGCTCCGGACTCCCGCTCTCGCTGTACCGAGCGACTCGCGCGTCATCCATCGCGATGCCCTGCCTGCTTTTGCAGGCACCCGTGAGCGCCATACGCCAGTAACAGATGAAGGGTGAAGAGGATGCGCTGGAAGCAGGAGGCTGTATGCGGGCAGCAGGGAGACGCAGCGGCATCATCCTCATCCTCAGCAGCAGCAGCAGCAGCAGCAGGGCGCTCGGTTAGCTCCCACCCCCACTCGCTTCGTCTTTTCCTCCCCCCCTGCAGAAGCATGCTTGCGTGAGGGATGAGGCTGGAGACAGGGACATCAGGCCAGAGCTGCGGCCTTCTTCTTTTCACAAGAGCCGGGCTCGCCATCATAGCAGCAGCAGCATCTGCCAACGCTTTGCCATCATCACACCAGCATCTTTGGTAGGCAGCCCATCTCTCCTCTTCCGCTCGCCGTTTTTGCATAAGAAATGCCATGGTCATCCACTCAACCCCACATCAGTAGCCATGGCAACCACATCCTGTTAATAAGCGCTTTTTCATCCCCTCCATGTCTTTATATCTCTGGAGCGCAGGCTTATTTTACGCCTAATTTTTGTTGTAGTAAAGATATCCATTTGTTGTGATTTGGAGCTCTTTTCTGGAGCTGTACATGATGTACACTGCTTTTTTTCTCCCTCCACATCTATAGATCTTGCTCAGAATGCAAACCAAGTCAGACGTTTATAAATAAATAATTAAATATATATATATATATATATAGAGAGAGAGAGAGAGAGAGAGAGAGAGAGAGAGAGAGAGAGAGAGAGAGAGAGTGTGCGTGTGAGAGAGAGAGAGTTCATAATTAAAACAGCATATTTGCATTTTGATTCAGTCAGTGTCACTATTATCGCCATTATATTTCACTCAGGCACAGTGTGTTCAACCCATCAAGATGAAGCTGATTAATAATTTTCTTCTTCATTGCAAAATTATATGATGCTAAACACTAATAGTACAACGTGAAAGAGATGATTGTGATAAAAAGTTATACGTTTAATATCTGTATTGCTCAATGATATGTGTAATGCAGGCTTCATAATATCTGGTAGCTGACATGTGCTAAAATGTAACATCTAATATAATTTTACTTTATTCAGAATTTTGCTTCTTTTTTTTTATAATTTGCATGCATGCCGTTTTTATGATCTCATATTAAATGAATAATTACATAGAACATTTTTACTATCAAAATTAATTTACCACACCACAGGATCAAAATGAACTAATCATTATTATAATGTGATAAAGAACAGTGAAACACCAAAAGGGGAAATCTATATCTATATCTATATCTATACAATACATTTTCTTTATGCATGCTTATCAATTTTAAAATAAAATTTTGATATTAATGAACTCATTATGCATCAACTTTTCATGTATTCAGTAGCTTCTGTTGTCCAAAGTTTTATAGATGCTTCTTAAAAACATGGAGATTTTTGTTTTATTGGTCCATTCTGTAATATCATGCTAGCAGTGAGCAAAAAACATACTTTGAATATTTTTCAAAGAAAATGTCAATGTATAATATTTCAAACAATGCAGATCATTATATTCATAATTGCTCTGATGGGACCAGAAAATGGCACAAACAAGATGAAGTATACACTTCTTTTTATTGGTCATATAATAATTAATATATGTTTACATATTTATACATTTTGAAAGTTATAAATAAATCATAACATCAAAAAAAAAAAAAATGACAAGAAAGTAACTTACTTTACAGAACTGGTCATTGTAAGGAAAACTATTAACTAATAGTTATGTTAAGATCTCACATCAAAAAAATAAAAAATAAAATAAAAATAATAAAAATTCTTGCTCACCTTACTTGATCTTTGACCCCAACACACTGTGTGTTTGCAGGTCAGTGAGCAGATCCAGGAGCATGAGCAGGAAGTTGTGTGGCGTGAGCAGATGTCAGGGTATAAGCGCATGCGGCGGCAGCACCAGAAGCAGCTGATCGCCCTGGAGAACAGGCTGAAGGCCGAGATGGATGAGCACAAGCTCCGGCTGCAGAAGGAAGTGGAGACCCAGGCCAATAACACCTACATTGAACTGGAGCGGCTGGCCAAGAAGCAAGCTGCACAACTGGACAAGGAGGTGTGTGCTCCTGCTTCACACACTGTGGACAGGGTCATGAAAAGTTTGCAAGATGTCACATTTTTGTCTCTTAGTCAATATCTATTATATGGTCAACATGCAGTAGTGTCCAAAGATTGAAGACCACATTAAAACCCTGGAATGCAAAATCGAATTTGAACTTGGAATTAAACAGAAAGTTGTAACAGTTTGAAAGATGTAGAACAAAGAATGTTATGAATTCAGATTATTATGAAATATTTACATTTTCCCAGGCTTTAGTATTATCAAACAAGCACATTTGTGACATTGATCACATGAAGTCCTTTGTACAGGCGCTCAGCTTGAGTACTGCTGTGATTAAAACAAAAGGTAAAAGAAATTTTGCCGTTAAAATGCCTTTTCATGATCTGTAATAAAACATAACTTAAATAGAAACCATGGTGACAAAATATTATCAGTTTACTAATGCACAGCTGACCACAGTGAACTTTTTGTGATACTTATCCTCCTTTTGGGCCTAGATGATTAATTTGTATGTGGTTAATGCTGCAAAACCAGATGTTATTTCTTTTGTCTCTCAAAAGATGAAATCCTCGGCAGCTGAAGAAAAAAGAATCCAGCAACAGATCTTGGTCCAACAGAAGAAGGAACTGACCACCTTCTTGGACACACAGAAAAAGCAGTACAGACTATGCAGAGAAAGAATGAAAGAGGTGAGATCAGGACAGTCAATAAATCCACAGAACATGGTACAAACCCAGGACAACTTTTAATATATAGGCCCTCCTTTTCTGTGCCTAAATAAGAATTTTTAGTGGGCATCCTTTGTCACAGGGCCCTGAATGATGTCAGACCAATTGTACCTGTAAATGGCTATATTCTACTGACACATTTTTGCAGTAAACATCATTTAATGTGATCTGTATACAATAGGAAATGAATGAAGACTCCGATACACCAAAAGAAGAGAAACAGGAGCGCTTGTCACGGCATAAAGAAACAATGCAGCGCTCCCAGGCTGAGGAGGAGGCCCAGCTGCTGAACCAGCAAAGACTGGTTTACGAAAGGAGCTGCCGTGCTCTAAAAAGAAGAAGCCTTATCAAGAAGCACGAGTTTGAACAAGAGCAAATGCGGGAGGCAAGAAATTACATTTCACAACAAAGAAAGTTTCAAGCACATTGTTTTGTTCTTGTGAATTTTGAGGATTAATTTAGACATATCCATATACTTCCATTCAAAAGTTTGAGTGTATGTAATTTGTATTCATGTCATTTTAAAATATCTCTTTTATATTTAAAACATTTTAAAATGTAATTTATTCCTGTGATGGTAAAGCTGAATTTCCAGCATCATTACTCCAGTCTTCAGCATCACACGATCCTTCAGAAATCATTTTAATATGCTGATTTTGCTTAAGTAACATTTCTTATTATCAATGTTGAAAACTGTTTTAATTTTAAGTGCTGCTTACAATTTTTGTGGAACTGTTATTTTTATGGAATATTTTCTTAGAATTCTTAAATGAATGGAAAGCATTTATTTGAAACAAAACTTTTCTAAAAATGTAAAAGTCTTTACTGTCACTTTGAATTTATTTAATGCATCCTTGCTAAACAAAAGTATTAATTTTATTTAAAAACCAAATCTTACCCCAAACTGTTGAAAGGTAGTTTGAGTATATTATATATAGTGATGTATATTGTTGAACACACTTTCTTTCGCGATTTCAAGTCTGAAATCTGTTTCCAAAATCACAAAAAACAGATCTTAATTTTTATACACATTCTTTTTAAAAAACGTTATCCTTTTTTTTTGTTGATGTTGTTCAAACAATTTAAACAGTATTCATAAATGACTTACTCTTTGTGTTAAAGGAGCTTAACAAGAAGAAGACACAAAAAGAAATGGAGCATGCATTGATGATCAGGCAGGATGAGTCCACCCAAGAGCTGGAACAGCGGCATCTACAAACCTTACAAAGGCTAAGCTTTGAGCTGATGCGCCACCAGCATCAAACTGAGTTGGAGAACCAGGAGGAGTACAACGGTCGACGGCAGAGGGAGCTCCACAGGAAGCATGCACTGGAACGCCGAGAGCAGCCCAGGAACCTTAAGGTAAACTTTACAGTTTGTAATGGTAGGTAGAACTTTCGAAAAATATAAAGGAAAGAAAATGGACATAAAGAAAAGCGAAAAGCACAATTGTATTTAGCTTTTGAATGATGCATTGTAAAAAAAAACCTAAGGAATCTCCTCTCATTATAGACATTGGAAATGCAGATCAAAAAGCAATTCCAAGATACTTGTAAGGTGCAAAACAAGCAGTACAAAGCTCTGAGGAACCATCAGCTAGAGGTCTCCCCCAAGAGTGACCACAAAGCCATCCTGAAGTCTCTGAAGGAAGAACAGACCCGCAAGCTTGCACAGCTGGCAGAGCAATATGAGCAGAGCATTAATGAGATGATGGCCTCTCAATCGGTAAAGTACACAGGCACCAGACAAAAACTACCATTTCATGGCGAACCCACACAATTTGAGCTTGCATCCTAGGTTATGAACTCGAATCTTTGATGAATCTGACAGTATTTACTAAGTTAGTTTAGGATTTATACACAAGCATTTTTCACATTGCTTTTTTTGTAACCAGAGAGAACCTGATAAAATAGAGATTATTTCCATATCTTTAGTGGGAAACGTTTCAAAG
This sequence comes from Carassius gibelio, assembly GCF_023724105.1. Lineage (NCBI taxonomy): Eukaryota > Metazoa > Chordata > Actinopteri > Cypriniformes > Cyprinidae > Carassius > Carassius gibelio. Next base: position 26,042,999 of record NC_068375.1, on the reverse strand, counting down.
AGCAGCTACTGGCCAAAACCATTTAAGAGATTTCCCTCTAGTGGCTACAGAGAGAAATGACTTTCCACAACCAAGCCAAAAATTCTACTTGCACCATCAGTTTTCCAAATGAAAACGGATCTTATTGTTAAGCGTTATATTGCTGCTTATATATGAAATATTGTTTCTACTGACTACAATAGAAGATGAGGCATTACACAATATTATCTACATCAAACCATATATGATATACTCTTATAGTTTTTGTTGAACTTTTAAATGTGACTTTATTTCTATATTTTCTGTTTTCATTTGAATTGTAGTTAATGTTTTAGTAATTTAGTATATATTTTGTAAATTTCTACATAGTTTTTATCACGTTTAAGGTTTAGTTGATTTAGTTTTAGTTATTTTAGTGAAATAAAATGTTTTTTTTAAAATGGTATTTCAGTTAATATTTATTTTATTTCAAGTAATATATTATTATAATTTTTTTTTATTAACCCTGCAATTACCCCCCTTAGTGTTTGAGATAATAATTGCAGCATGTAACACTCTCAGTTAAGTTTAGATGAAGAGCAGGAGGCTGAATGTCAGGCTTTAAGGCAGCAGCTACATCAGGAGATGGAGCTCCTCGATGCCTATCAAAACAAAACAAAGGCGCAGATGGAGGCCCAACATGAGCATGAGGTGCAGAAGTTGGAACAGAAGGCGTCCTTGCGCCGGGCTCACTTGGAACAAAAGGTGAGCTGTTTTACTTAATTAAAACATTTTTTAACAGTAAATAAACCTGTGTAATTCATAGGATTGATTTGCCCATAACTGGTCAAATAAATAAATAATACCTGAAATCCCAAGTAAACCATTTGCCCACACCTCTGTACTCAGATTGAAGAAGAGCTGGCCTCACTTCACAAGGAACGGACTGAAAAAATCAAGCATTTATTTGAGCGTCAAGAGCGAGAACTGGAGATGTTTGATTTGGAGAGTGCACGGCTAGGATTCGGAAGCTTGGCCTCATTTGACTTTCCCACGGATGAGGCCAGATGATCCAACGGAAATCGACGGGACTGTTCAACACTGATGTCTTTGGACACATTGTGCCTGCACTGTCCCTGATTGTTGGATTTACCAAGATCACCCAAACAGTGACAATGCTGGATCAGTATCTTATAACTCATATCGGCTGTGAGAACTAGGCTGAGATTCTGAGAGGAGAAACTAAACAGCCACAGACACAAAAAAAGCGGTTTGGTGATGCATCACTGAGCTTCTTAAACCAAGAAGAAATATCTAGACAAACTGACCTTTTCTCCATGCCATTGTCCCACTTTTGGTATTAAATTAGTAATTCAGGATATTTTAGTACAAGTAAGCACTTTGATATGTCAAGTATGATCCCATCATGTGAGGTGGAATGCCTTTGGTGTCATCAAAGGACATTACGACTGTAGAATGTGTCCTGCGTCTTCACCGTGGCTATTAGCTGTTTTGTATGTATCACAGAGAATGTGACAACTGTTGATGAAAACTTTACGCAGAAGCAGTGTCTGATTTTAAAATATGGTGAATACATTTAATTAATTTCATATTGTGGAACCCACGCTTTATTTCTTTTTTACTTAGAAAAAAAAGGGGGGTGGGGGATGATGGGACAAAAAAAAAAAGAAACAAATGTATTCATTGTTCAGTATCCTAAATGAATTGGCATTAGTTTTATCAGGATGTGGATTTATTACATTGAATCAGTTCTTTCAGAGTTACTGGTATTATTGCATGCACTTTAAAAGACAAATTCAGGTTGTGAAGTGGAGCATGAATCTGTCCGAGATTTTAGCCGTGTACAAATAAAAGTGGTCATAGCAGTTTTGTTTTCATGGCTATTGATACTGAACATAAGCTTTATCTTTGATATAAATACCCGCCAAATTGCCAGATGCCTTTAAGTTATGTTGATGAATGTTTTTGTTCTCCTTATTTTGCACAATTTGTTGAATTGTGATTCATTCAATGTGGACTTGTCACTGCTCTTGTACAGGGGAAATGTTGCAATTTGTGTTAAACAAATTTTATATAAATATTTGTATATGATAACCTAAATAGGGTTTACATATGTATTGATCAATCATTGCCAACGAAGATCTATGGAACTGTTGTTCAGTGGAGGCAGAGGAATGCAAACTTATTTTTGTAAGTAAAACAGAAAGTAACTTATATTCTCATGCATCATGTGACAGCCTACATGTCTGGTGGAGCGATAATGCGAACGCCTCTGTGTAACAGAGTTCATGGCTTGCTGTCATTTAAGAAAGACACCACTCCAGCAGCTAGTAGAAGGGGTTCAGTTGATTCTTAATTCACAACAACATGTTCTTTATAGGCAGATTTGTGGTGTGTAATAAAAGATTCTTTGGTCCTGACCAAATACTATCTTTTATAAACTTCTGACATTATTCATTCATGAGTGTCTCATAATGTTTTATCAGTGATAATCAGGATGATTTCCTGCTATTGTCATTTAAGGCCTCTTCTCCGGCAAAGCCATTGTATAAACTGCAGTTGCACAAATGAAGTGATGTTTAAACAAATAAACACAATGAAGTTTTGATCGGCTAATGGCATGCTGAGAAAAATTGAGCAGTTTTTTTTTTTTTTTTTGAGTTATAGACCATTAGATTATTTATTTGTGTATTGTGGTTGCTGATGTTAATGAAACAGGAGATCTGCATTTCTGTCCATTTTCTAGTGCATAATGTTCAGTAGTGCAGTTCTCTATGCTCTTGAACAACTGTAAATATGATAAAAGACACTGTGTAACTGATATCCTGTCCTCTCCATGTCAGTTCAAGGTACTTTTGGCTTCACATTCTACTCCGATAATCATCTTTGATTTGCTTCTCATCTGTAGCACTTCTTCCTCCGTTCTCTCAGCCCCTTTATGTTTAGTACATGATTAATTTTTGCTAGTTTTAAATGTAAAAACCTATAAAATGAGGGAAGCTATAATACAGAACCTTAATAGGCCTATTGTTTATATTATAATCACAGGGTTTAAATAATATTAATGTGAACACCTGTGGAATATTATTGGCAATGTTTAATTATTTAGGTGTTTTTACCATCATTTCCTCAGAATAGAGTCATACAACTTCTGAATAGTCTCCAGTAGAATGTCGTCTATCAGGAAATCTGCCAAATGATTCAGAGAATCAGCTTCTTACTCTTCTCTTCAAAACTACCTACACTGGTTTGATGATTTTTATGTCAGACTATTTATCTGGCCAGTGCAGATGTAAAATTTTATCTTGATGATCCCACTGTCCCAGTTTTATGAATCTTTTCTGCTCTTTAGTACGGGTGTCTGTGATTCAAGTTTTGGCATTTGCAGCTCTTTCATGGATGTTGGCTTTGAGGCCAAATTATTATTTTTTGGGGATGCTTTTTGGATGCTTTCTTCAATGTGAATGACTTGCCGTCACTTTTTCTGCAGTAGTTCTGTTGTTTGGACATAGTCTTTCTTATTGTGACTGAAGGTCCCTATCATTCACTTTCAGTTTTCACCCACTATTCTTCTTCGCTGATGAAGTCTTCCCATGCTTTGTGTACACAGTCATAATCATAAAGACCATTATTCTTAAAACAAACAGGCTGATACAGGTTTACTTAATATTATTTCACTTTATTATTATTTTTCACTCATTTCACACATAGCCCACATTACTACCACAAACATACATTACTAAACACTGCTGAACACAACTGTATTTTCACTGGAGTCTACTCAAATTATATTAACCACTATAAAAACATGAATTAATCGAATATGCAGTCCCTCCACTGACCACAAGATGGTGACATACGTTACAGAAACTCCTCCATTGACACAAGACCGATCTACTTGGTTAATTGATTACAGAAATATAAATATTCATACCTACCTCAAAACATCCAGATTCTTTCAAGTGAAACTCACATTAACTAATACAAAATGTAATTATAATGGTAATTTACGTTTGACTTCTATCTATCTATCTATCTATCTATCTATCTATCTATCTATCTATCTATCTATCTATATATATATATATATATATATATATATATATATATATATATATATATATATATATATAAACTCCAAATAGCTTAATATTAAATTTAACATATGAAGGCGCAATATAACAAAAGCTGTTGTTTAAACTTAGCTCAGGAGTTTAGCAGTCTGGAAGTTGTCACACGTGAATCAGGTAATGGGTAAATAATGTTCTTCCTCACTTCATGGATTACTGAAGCTTCTCAACACAGTTATTTAGGTCAATATAATAGTGTTTCAGTTGCAATTGGACAGTGTGTGGTTGCTATTTCTCAGAGCTGATCTGAATGAACTTATCAGAGAGGTCTCTGCGGTGGACTTTCGATAATATTTCCTCTACCAGTCCTTCAACTGGTTGTATGCACTGTATAGAAAAATAATATGTGATTTAAAGTATTATTCTTTAAGGAATTTTTCCAACAACGATCATATATTTGGAGCTAGCATGTGGCTTTCTGAGGGCCCATTGCGCCCCATCCATCCTTTCTCTTTCCAAATAGAAATGGCTGAGTAACATTTGCCATTCAATGTAATGTTTCATTCCACACAGTTACAGTTGTTGGCCACACGAGGGCGCAGGCTAAAGTTTCTTTAAAAATGTGACGTTTATAAAGTTCCAACCAAATAAATATGTAATTGTCTGAGCCTTTGAAATACTTATACTTGTTGCTACACAATATACTATAGGCTACTATATACTTAAGTATAAATACTTATACTTAAATACTTGACGTTTACAAACTGAAAAAAATTATTTAACAATTTAACAATGGATTTAATTATTATTTGATTCATTATTTTCATTTATTATTACACTTCTATTTATTTTCTTTACGATGATTCTAAAATATGGTCAATGGTATAAAATTAGCTGGTGTATCCCATTTTTTGGACTATAACCACATATAAAATCAAACCAATATCTGGAAATAAACTTGTGATATTCCTCAATATATCAAAATAAAAATATAAAAAAAACTTCACTGATTCCAGTTTCTCTTTGGAGTCCTCATTTGATTTTCTTTAACATCTTCATGTTACAGTGATAAATATAAAAATGATTACGTTACCTTGTTATATAAAAAATATCAAATAATCCACGAGTCGTTATAAGGAAACCTAATTTACATTGCAGCAGTCCAATCTTTACAAACTTTACAGTTTAAGATACTGTGTTCAGAGGCATTCATGGCCTAATGGTTAGAAAGTCAGACTTGTAATCCAAAGGTCATGGGTTTGAGTCTCTGTACCATCAGAGATTGTAGGTGGGGAATGAATGACCAGCACTGTATTCCACCCTCAATACCACGAATGAGGTGAGGCCCTTGGGCAAGCACATGGCTGCCCACTGCTCCGGGTGTGCAACTGGATGGGTTCAATTACAAGTATGGGACACCATACTTGGTTACACGTCACATCACTTTCACTTAATATAGTGCTTCATATACTCTATAGTCTATACTGTGCCTTTAGGCTTATTATCAATACACTGAATTTGTAAAGGACTTAACCATGTCATAGCATCTGTTGCTATTAATAATTTATATTAAATAAATAATTTAGTGTACAAATATACAAAGCTCAGAACTGCAGTAGTCTAAATTAAGCCATATCTATGAAAGGAAATGAGTTGATGCTGAGCTAAGCTTGCAGCTGTTTGTTCGAGCTCCATGTTAACAGTTGGCGTGGTCATAAATAAATGTAGCTTTGACAGCGGAAACCACATAGGGAAAGGTATGTCAGGTTCAGATGCTTTCCACACGTCAGAAAGCATTTGATTAGGGTCACTGCACTGTTTCATAATTCAGGACCTTGTATGGATCATGGCCAACAAAAGCAAACCCTGGATGTCTTGATAACTTTGGTGATAAAAAGATTTAGACTTTATTTCCTTCAAACATTTAAGATACACAAAAATAAAGCATTTAAAGCTTAAAGAAAATTGAGGCTAAAAGATTATTCTGTCTATTGCAACTTAATGAAATTGAATAATTCAGCTTACGGATGATAATTTAAAAAGTTGACTTTGATTAAAAAGTTGGCAATGGTTACGAAGCAAAATGATAACTTATCAGCTCTAAGTGAGGGCGCTTCCATGGGTTTGACATTTGACGTTACAACATTTAATGCACTTCTTTTAATTTAGACCTTAAAACACTATATGCTCTCTATAAATCATGTTTTGCCTTTTGCCTTTATGTTTGAACTAAACACTTTATCCCCTGAGGGTATTTAAAACCGTGAGTGATGAGAAGCTTGGAAATTGTTGGCTGGTTTGTGGCTATCAAATATTGCTGCTGGGAAGCCTAGATGAGCTGCTGATCTCAGACTATTTACAGCTATTCCAGTGTAGCAAAAACACAGCAGGTGTGAAGTTGTCAGCTTCAAATTAATGCGTTTTAAATTTATTATCTGTGAAGCCAAGCTGCCATTGCATACTCCTCCAAAGCGGTTTCATATACAGAGTTCTTTACAGCAGACTGTGTGAACACACCCTGAGGGCATTGAGATTCAGACCTGAATGCACTCTACATCTATGTGCAGGCCTTTACACTGTTGTGCCGTACAAAAATTGTAACTAACATGCCTTGAGAATGTCTTTCAGAATTATTTACCCACTCTTTGCCTCAAAGAAAAACAACTACTACAAAATGTGTTTTTTTTTTTCTTAATTTAGTTTCAGGCTGGGTACAACTGCCATAGAACCATTGCCACCAATAGTCTCTGATCAAATTAGCTCACAATTCTTTTGAGAAACACAGCCCAGAATAGTTAATACTTATGTTTTCTTATATTTTTCTATAGGGTTGTTCACCATAAATGAACAGATTGACCCCACCCTCTGAGTTTTTTTTTTTTGAATCACTTGCACCACACAAACATATGTAACGTGTCCTGTAAGAGATATGACATGTGAGCAAGTATATATATAGTCCAAGTCCTTTGTAGACTGTTTGGCTCATACGAGACTGAGCAGCGTGGGACAGCAGGGCAGTCGTCACAGTTGGCATTTGACAACATTTGCAGGAATAACGTGCAAATAGGATGCCAATTTTGAAACATTCAGGAAATAGCTTTTAATGCGGTAAAGAGTTTAAAGCATAGCAGCGTCAACTTCTTTAATAACATCTAAGTTTTGCATGGAATGATATATATATATACACTGCCAATTAGTATAGTCAAATAAAAATATTATTGTTTTAATAATATTTTTATGTATATGTATATATGTATATCTGCTGTAAAAAGTGTGATATACGACTTTCCCACAGTAAATTAATGTGTGTGTGTGTGTTTTAGTGTTGGAAAGTCAAATATCACTCTTTTTACTCTTAAAATGTTTTACTCTTACTTCTTTAAATTGATTTCTTTAAATTGATTATTTCTTTAAAAGTATGTATGTTTAGAAAAAGGCATGTATAGAAACATGCAAACAATTATTTCACAGAAAAAAATATAAATTTCATTAAATACATAGTGACCATTTGTTATTGTTGTTTTTAAGTGGAGCCTATGGGGTACATTGACAGAGAGAACTTTTTTTTCTTCTTTTTTTTTCATTTAATTGTTTTATTTAATTTCACAGTAAGTAAATATGTTGCAATAAATAAATAATATACAAATAGAATTTTGGAAATAAAATGTTGCATGCCCTTGTTAATTTTTGTTTTGAAAGGTTTGAAATGTGAGTGATTGTTGTGGACAACAGAAGATGTAATTATTGATTTATAAAAATACAACAGAAACAAATAAAAAAAACTTGTGTGTGTGTGAGAGTAAGATAAATCAGTGTGGCAGCTTATGAGAACATTATTGCAAATGTTCACTTACAGTTAATGGTTAATAATATAGTTGAGCCTTGCCTTAAGTTTACTCAATAGCGGTTAGCAAATTTTTTTGCTTAAATGTGGAAAAATGTGTTTGAAATCAATGTAGATAACTTTTGCTAGACAAAAGCATTTATTCAGTAGGGTTTAGTCTCAAATATAGCATTGTCTCACAGGAATACACATATGCACATGCACTAGTAAGATCTGTGGCCTTATGTTCACTTCTAAGACAAATAGATCTAAAGAGTGTCAGATTAGGGTTTTTCGATTGTTACACAAGCAGCACCCTTTTAAATGCTAATTAGAGCTCTTTATAAGGTTCCATAAAGAACCATGTTTTGAAAATGCTATATGAGCTTAGTGGTGTGATAAAGAACCTTTTTAATAATAGATTTTGTAGTTTGAGTGTTTGTAGCCCCTCTGTCTGCCTGGGTTTATAAGACCTCGATTTAGGTTTTTATGTAAAAAACAAAACAAAAGTCGTGTCAATTAGGTCGAACAACAGTTATTACATAACTACAACTGATAATTGACATTGAACATGAAGAGATACATGAAGAAATAAAACAAGATAGAAAATCAAAATATATTAAATGAAGGCCAAGTTCAAGTAGCCTGACTATGTCAGACTTCCTACTTCCGCTCAATTTCATTTCGCTTCTGTACTCTGTCTACGAAGCAAAGTGAAGTAGCAGAGTCTGGTATTACCAGGCTAAAGTTCAAGTGAAATATCTTCACAATCTCTCTATGATGTCTTTACATCCATCAATATGTGTGTATTTTGGTGTAAATGAGTTGAAGTCAATGTTGTTAGGTGTGACTGGCATCTGTTTGGGTAGAAATACAAATTTTTGAGTCACACTGTGTCTCTTCCATTTAAGTAAAAACAGTTGTTGTTATGAAGGCCAAAAATAGCCACTGTGTATGAACAGTATGTGAACTCTTCACAACGTTAAAAGAAAAATAAATTAACAGTCAGGGGATAGCTTTATAGAGCTTATGCTTAATAAATTATCATAAATTCAATATCTCTATATGGGGATTGGTACAGTTGTACAATGGGTTACAATGGGGATCAGTTACAATTGCAAAGTTAAAATTTGTAATTTTAACGATATCAAGTATCTGTTAAGAGTGTCAACACAAATAATATTTTATGCATAAAAAAGGGTTCTGAATAAAACAAACCAGTCGACCATAGTGCTGGACAAACAGTAAGTCAATGAGCAGGAGACAACATTTAAAAGTGATTATATCCATGTATCTAAATGAATGTTATAAAAAAGACCTTAAAACATAAGTAATCATGTAAGATCAGAAAAGCAATATATGGCAATAGCAATCTTTGCACTTATCTATGATCAAACGCTATAATAAAAAAGTATGTTTTTAAATGGCTCTTAAACTGTGTCGTTACATCTGATGCTGTTAACACCGGGGGAATATGATCTAATTTACGAGTGCCTGTGAGCAATCTTGCAGATGCATTTTGGACCACCTGTAATCTGTCTAAACTATATTTTGAGTACCATAGTCTAGTGAGTTGCAGTAATCTAATCTCGAGACGATGAATGATGAATAACTTTTTCAAAATCTTTCTGGGAAAAAAAAGGCTTAATCTATGAAACACTGAATCTGCAGACACCCCAAGATCCGAGCACCGACCCCATCACCCAATGTCAATGCTTGATGTGCCTGATGTTCCTGTTTCTTGTTAAACATTTTATTTCAAGCACAGCAAAAAGCATTAAACCTAGTCAACCCAAAGGGCTTTGAGCAGGCCAGTGAAGTTCTTCTGCTCTAGATTAAGTAAATCATTTTTACTGTATATGAACCCAAACAGTTGCTTCAAAGTTGAAAGCCCCAAATGATCTAAAACGTTATTTTATTGCAGCATTCAAAATTTTTTATTATAATTATCATGATGGCTTTTTACTATTAATATATATATTTTTTTGTATTACTGAAATAACCAAACCCATTATTTACAAGGGGGTGTCCTACTTCTGGCCAAGTGTACATTTTCTATTCATGCATGCAAAAATTTTGCTGCTGCAACACCGTAATTTCTCCACCTGCTTAAGGCCAATTCACACTGCACTGACAAACAGCATTAGACATGTTTGCCCGCTTTTGTCTGATCAGTGTGTTACTCCTGTCTGCAAAAAGAGCAATATAACAAGTCTATAACAAGTCTCAGTAAGGTTAACACAGTACACATAGCATGGGATTTTAAATAATATAATAAATAAAAAGAAAACAGATAGAATAAAAAAAGAATAGAGCAGGCTATTTAGAGGCCTTTACACACACACACACACACACACACATATATATATATATATATATATATATACAATTGCATAATAAATGAAAAGAAAATAGAATACAAAAAGATTAGAAAGGTAGTTAGATTTTTTTTTAAGAATAGAATTATAATAGTGAGTGTTATAATCAATATTTTTTCTCATCGTTATTATTAACAGATGTTCATATGTTTAAGCTCCATTTATATACCAGACAGACAGACAGACTGACAGACAGTTCACTGAGTTCAGCTGAAGAATCATCATCTTTCCCAGCAACTGCAGATCCCAGTCAGATCAGAAGGGGGCCTTGGAAACAATGTGTATTTTAACCTTTTTCAGTGTTCTGTTGCATTTTGTATATCAGGTCCTGCTGAACCATCAGCTATTTGATCTGCTGTTTTCAAATGATTGTTGTATTTTTCCATGCAAATCATACCTGAACTTTTGCTAATTTCTTCCTCAGTATCACATTCTCATTGTTAACAAGCTAAAGAGTTTTTAACAACATACAAGAAATGCCAAGGCATTATTTCAGGTTCAGCATCAGGAACAGAAACCAACAACTTGAGTGGACCCTACACACCAAAGCTAAATAAATTTTAACAACCCCACACCCCCCCACCCGGATCATAAAACTGTCTGTGTCAGCTGCTGGAAGTTTAAATTGGAATGAACTACATACATCATTTAAATCATTTTATTTTATGGCTAAAACTCTAAAAGGCAATGTCCTGGTACCCTTGCCTCAAGTAACATCAGGCCATTTTTACCATCATGCAAGTCTTAACCATCACGAATGTCCAGTGTCCCCTGTATTAGTCCTACTTTGATCTTTCACATTCATGCTCGACATGTCCAGGGATTTGCTGCTTGTTGATTTAGCTACTGTATTTATATATATATATATATATATATATATATATATATATATATATATATATATATATATATATAATAAAAACTATTGAGTATATGACCCTTCATTTTGTAAATAGGATAATTAACTTAATCAACTTAATCAAGCCTTGCAGTTCAGTGCAAACTCACTGATGGTCCATGTTTCACTGGGGTCAGATGATTATTATGTGTGTCTTCCATAGCCAAACAGAGTGAAACACATGTCAACCAAACTGCTTAAAAACCTATTAGGAATGATATTCCTAATATGTAAAATAAATTGTATTCATGCAGTGTTATATGACTTCCTGTACAGTACCTTTCTATTTCTGGTCATTGAGTCTGCACCTGTTTTTTAGATTAGGCAGGAGAACGTCTTTGTTCACTTGCCATTTAAACCTAAATAGAATTTCTTACAACAGCTGACTATGTTGTGAAAGTCTGCTTTGCTCTCCTTCAAGGCTGCAACAGGTTTTACTCTCACTAGATTTAGTTTTGTGGTTTGCCTACAATCAAGATTCAGTCAGTGTTGAAGAAAAACAAGCATGCTTGTGTTTAGCATTTGGTTTTATGGTGATTATATACAGCAATTTTGAGCATATATTGAGCATACATACAGTACAGTAAATGTTTGTTTCATACTTTCAAGGATGATGAAATAAGTTGCATGCTGGTCTGACAACAGTAATTTCAGCACATGCTTTAAGTTCCAGAGTACATAATAAATTTGTGCATCGGCAATATGAAGGCTTGCAGGCTTTTTTCTTTCATAGGCCGGTGATAATCGCTAAATTATAATAAGGGTTTCTGTTGCATCCGTCACACAAAAAAGAGAGTTTGTAAAAAAAAAATTTCAAAAGATAAAGGTTCAGAATTGAGATAGTTCTAATTGCATTTCTTGATTATCATGTAATATTTATAATCTATCTGCCTATTTTAATCATGCAAGCAACATGTTTTTCCCCAGACTGTCCTGGCCAGGATTTCTAAAATTTTTAAATTGACACTGCATGCTGTTGAATCGCTCTTGCAGTACTATGTCCCACAATGATCAATTTGAAATACTGAAAAGATGTTCGACCAATAGCATGCAGACATTGTACATAATTGACATAATGATATTTTAGCTCTGTAGTACCCTATATTTCGAGAGTCACTGTCTCCTCCACAGAAGGGATGAGTACCCGCACATGACCCAGAAACACATGAAAGGCAACATTCATTTCAATGTCAACAGATTTCTTTCGCACTAGCAACAACCTTTCCTAGCTAGGTGACTACTTGTTCGGTAGGTTGTCTTAATGACACCCAGGTAAGGATGCTTTCACATCTCTTGTTCAGTTCATTTGGTCTGAACCAAGGGCAAACAATTATACATTGTAGCATTTTTCAGCTTTTTGGGTTCCTTTTCATACCACACTGATTGCTTTGGTCTGAACCAGTTGAAATGAACCAAAATGCAATCACATGACAACATCCACATCACTCACTGGCCATGACGTATTTCCTAAACTGCTTTTCGACTGGTCAGAATTTACGTGCGGGAAAATTCACATTAGAGTAAAAGTCAGCAAACATGAACGATGGAGAAACGACTGCGTGGGCTGGTTTTGTCTCTGGCCATAATCTATTACATTGTTTGTATACACCACAATATGCAAACAATACATTTTTATAATGAAGCGCGGCTGCGGCTTGAAAACAACATTCTAATGAACTGGGAATCGCTTGTAACTTCAAGCGGATGCGTGCATTAATTCTTCTTAACTCTGACATGCTCATGGCCATCAGACCAAATTTCTATGAGGCTCCGCACCTCCTCACTGCTCCAGGTTTTGTCCAAAGTGCAAACTGTCAACAAATACTTCCTCATCCCATAATGCACAGCGCAGCTGACTACGGCAGCTGGTTTACTCCAAAAATGATCTTTTTGCAGTTGGGTCTGTTCGAGGTCGAATCACGTTCTCACCACAAACGGACCGCTCCAGAGTTCGTTTAAAAGCGTACCAAGACCACCTCTTCAAACAGCTCGGTACGCTTGTTTGGTCCGCCTTTGGTGTGCACCCGAGTGCTTTCACACCAGCCCAAATGAACCGCACCAAAGGGGGAAACGAACTCTGGTACGATGCAACCGAACTAAATGAGGCAGGTGTGAAAGCACCCTAAGTATATGCCTTCCTTGCTCATTATCTTTTTTACGTATACAAATTTTTAAACAACATTCAGCTTTAGATTAAATAATGGGACTTATATGTTTAAATAAATAACCCACAGTATATATGGCATACATGTGTACAGGGTAAACAGCTATTAACAAATGTTAAAGCAGAGTTTATCTCTATTGAATTTATAAGAGGTTAGAGGCCATACTGTGGCTTACAGCAAAAGACAATGTGTGGTTCACTGGCTGGAACCGAAATGGGATATTCTATTTCAACTCATGCTGGCATTTAAGAAAGTGCTAATATATTTTGATTAAGTAGATATGATGACCAGTTATAAATCTTGAAAAGCATATCGAGGAGGCTTAAATTACAGCTTTGCTGCCTGAAAGGTCAGGTGGAATGCTTCTGAGTATTTGTAAGAGACGAGCTTGCCCACAAGATCAGCTTCTTTCTTGTTTGAAGAAGAAAAAAAAAACAGTTTAAATCAGCTCATAAAATGAAAGCGCTATATAAATTAACTCAAAAGACTGGAAAATCCTTCTTCAGAAAGGATCAGTGGAAGACTCATAGCTAGTACAGTCATAACAAAAAAAAGAAATTACAATTATTTTAGACAAATTTAAGGAATGGGTCCCATTGATCCATTATTTATTGTATTTTGAGGGGCCAAGTACTGTAAGTGAATAGGCCCCCATCAAATTTTTCTGTTTTTATTGTATCATTTTTTTGTCTCTTCTTTTGTCCATAGGACTGCCTGTGGCCAAGTTCTGAAATTTGGCACAAACATAGAGGACAGTATGAACATTAAATACTTTTTTAAAAAGCTCCTAGACAGTTCATCTGATATTTAGACCAAGCCAATGAAAAGTTAAGTACTTTGGCGGAAGCTGGTAAGGTCATTCACTGCAAAAAAATGGCTTATCTTACTTAGTATTTTTGTCTGGTTTCTACTCAAAATATCTTACAATTCTTAAATCAAGATACCTTTACTAGATAAGCCAAATTACTTAAAATATTTAGTCTTGTTTTCAAGGGGAAAAAACTATATTAAGTGCATTTTGCTTAAAACAAGTAAAATTATCTGCCAGAGGGGCAAGTAAAATATTTTCAAGTATTTTACTTACCGTACTTGTTTTAAGCAAAATGCACTTAATTTAGTTTTTTTTTTTCTGCTTGAAAACAAGATTAAATATCTTTATTAATTTGGCTTATCTAGTAAAGGTATCTTGATTTAAGAATTGTAAGATATTTTGACTAGGAACCAGACAAATATACTAAGTAAGATTTTTGGCCATTTTTTGCAGTTCTTGAATAACACAACACAAATCTGACAATGAACACGGCAAAATATATGCAAGGCTATATCCTCACAGTGCTTCAGTCAGTTTTTCCAGACCAAACTTGAATAAGCTATAACCTGAATAAACTTGGACAGTTTCAGCAGGAGATACAAAAATCACAAGACTGGACTCTTTAGTTTTAGTACGGGATTCAGTATTCAATACCTAATTGTCAGCAATTTTGAGTTTTGTCATAGAATGCTTTATTTTACAATCACATTATTAAATCATTATTATCATTATTATTAAACTAAAAACGTGTCTGTCATATTGTTTTACTACTCAAACAAATTTAGAGATCTGCTACTAGCTTGTTTATCCAATTGGAATGAAGCGACTGGAATAATTACCTAAATGACCCTAAATGACCTCCACAACCTCCAGCGCGTCAAGCAGAAGCGTGAGAAAGAGAAGAGTGACTACAAAATGGAGATTTATGATGTCTACAGCAACATGGAGAGGAACAGCGGGGAATGTCAAAGGCCAACAGTGAAGTTGCTCAGTGGAGAACCAAATATGAAACTGATGCCATCCAGTGCACTGAGGAGCTTGAAGAGGCCAAGTATGAACATCACAAGAGCTGTATACTATCACAACACAACATATCTAGAAGTCTAACATGTCAATATATTATTGGGAGAAAGTTATCTATTTGCATTTTCATTCATCTCGTAGCAGTTTGTTTCTGTGACACAGACTCCCTGCAGAAAAATGCAATTTTAAATGCCATGTGATTAAAGATTCTAGACACTTCCTGGTTGAAATCTCTTTACTTCACTGCATTTACACTTATGCTTATCTTATCTGTCAATCTTGTTATAATTTTAAAATGTAGTATTCCCATATTAAGAACATTTTCAAACTGCTATTTGAATGATTGTAAACACTTATTGCTCTTTGTACTACAGCAATGTAATCAACAATCTACGAGACGAGAGCTGTGGTCATTGCAATTGCTAGGTTTTCTTGTCTCCTTTATATAGTTTATATATAGTTGCATTGGGCCTCTTGTAATGGAAGACTTTGGGGTTAGTAGAAACTGTGGTGGCCCTTGGGGGGGGATCATTTTATGCATATGTGATATATTTACTAAGTGCAGCTTACATGACCAAATTCATACTTTGGGTCTAATTTGCCTCTTGCCTCTTCTCCACTACCCCTCCCCACACCACCAAGTCCTATAGTTCCTTGTGTTACCACATGACACTATCTTTGGAATTTAAGGTAGGGCATAATATTTTACTGAAAGACATGTATACATTTTGGGATGACTAATTGCAACAATAATAATAATAACTATAACTATATATAACTATAACTATAACTATAACTATAACTATATATATATATATATATATATATATATATATATATATATATATATATATATATATATATATATTTTTTTTTTTTTAATTTTTTTTTGCACGTCAAATTTATGTTAAAGTATAGACTACTTTGAATAAGTGCAGACTGTATGACCATAAATTAAGTTTAAAGATGCTTTACATTAAAATACAGAAACACTGCAGTAAATAGTCATAAAATAACAAATGAATGGATCACTGAATCTTTCCCCTTGTCAAGAAAGATAGTTTATTCATCCCAATCATAAAAAGGATCAGTTTGCATCAGGTATAAATAGACACTTTAGTGCCCATAAACTGGCAGTGAACTATCATGGCATTTTTATGAGAGAAATAACATAACGATCTGACAGTCAATCGTTACTTATACAAAGTTGCATATCTGCTATATTAAATGAGAAAACAGAAAATTAGATCTCAGATATGTAATTTATATGTTTTGATATTATTCCAATTTAAACTGCAGCAAAAATAATTCCCTAAAATATAATTAATAATTTCATTTCCCAATGAAGATAATTAAAACCAATTACAGTCCTATGCCTATGCAGAAAGGAAATTACTTTTCTTGTCAGTCAATTTAAATGAAAGAGTATAAATGTATATATGTAAAAAAAAAATATGTAAACGTGTAAATGTGAAAGTATTATATGATGATTTGTATAAAAGATAACTATATTTAAATCTATCATGTAACTGAATCCAAACGTGAACATCTTTTTGAAGTACTGTGTTGTCAAATTCATGTGATGACCATAACTGTGTTAAAGGCTGTCATATATGTTGATATCTCAGAATAGATGTAGCTTCTTACCATAAAATAAGACTCTTAAAGCTTGTCTATATATAGACTCTGCTTGGTGTGCAAAACTGACCTCAATAAAAGCATGGAGGAGAGCATGACCAGGCTCAGAGGAGACTAGTGGCATTCCAACTTGTGGTAAGACGCTGCAGTATTTTGCATTTGATGTTGTTATTTGTGTGAGTTTGTACTAGACAAACTGATATGACAGAGGATAACGTCAGTAATAAGATAATATTTTAAAATAAAATAAACATTTATATTACATCCACATTCACGTAAACCATCTATTTCTAAATGTTCTTAATGTTTAACTGAATTTCTTGGCAGGGCTGTAGAAAATTCATCTGGGTGTCAAGAAGCAGGAAAGGTAGGTGTTAAATATACATTCTGTTACTGCATTAAGGATTTTATTGAATATTAGCATGTCTGTTGTCAAATGGATGTAGACTGATTATTGTAGATGTGCTGATGTTTTTGGATAAATGAGTTCTAAGTTTTTTTATACTTCTCCAATAGCATATGTTAAGTGGGACTCGTGATACTTTGTACGCATAGCATATGTGCACTGTGGTACACAGAACTGAAATAAAAATAAAACATTTCTTGATTTGTGTAATTTGGTAATTAAAAGTTTAATTTTTGTTTATTACAATGTACCAGAAAAAAATGCATCTTGTGACAACAGAACTAATCAAGGACAGCATCAATTAACTAATGTGTTCACATTTTCTTTTTATTATTTTAAGAAGCTTTTTATTTTTTAATAGACCTGACTTACATAAGAACCAAGTTATTTAATTGATCCAAAAAGCACTACAATGTTTCTTTTTTACAAATTTTAGTGAGCCGCCACCATGAGTACAGACGCGGAGATGGCCATTTATGGCAAGGCTGCCGTTTTCCTTCGGAAGCCTGAGAGGGAGAGAATCGAGGCTCAGAACAAACCATTTGATGCCAAGAGTGCCTGCTATGTGGTTGATGTTAAAGAACTGTACGTCAAGGGAACCATCAAGAGCAAAGACGGTGCCAAAGTCACTGTTACTGTGAATGACACTAAGGAGGTGAATTTTTAACATTCCATGAAAACTAAAACATATTTCATTTTACATGTTTTTCGGGTCTTTCTGAAATCCAATGTATGAAATTTACAGGAGAAAGTTGTTAAAGAGGACGAAGTCTTCCCAATGAATCCTCCCAAGTATGACAAGATTGAGGACATGGCCATGATGACGCATCTCAATGAACCCTCTGTGCTGTATAACCTCAAAGAGCGTTATGCCGCATGGATGATCTACGTAAGTTCTGGAGCAAAGTAAAACAGCACGGATGTTCATTTTGTCAGTTTCGTTGCAATCTGACCAGGTCTCTGCTCATTTCAGACCTACTCTGGATTGTTCTGCGCAACTGTGAATCCCTACAAGTGGCTCCCAGTGTATGATGCAGAAGTGGTGGCTGCCTACAGAGGCAAAAAGCGTATGGAGGCCCCACCTCACATCTTCTCTGTCTCTGACAACGCCTATCAGTTCATGCTGACTGGTAAGACCTTATGGAATTTAATTATATAGATTTAAATAATAGTTGCTGTTAATAAAAGAGATTTACTGGACATTGTACACATTGCAATCAACAGATAGAGAAAACCAGTCTGTCCTGATTACGTAAGTTTTTTTCATTTCCTTGACTGTGACAATAAATGAAAGTATAAGTTTGGCAAATATAAAGTACACACACACACACACATATATATATGGAGATGTTTGCAAAATAGAATGTAAGAATATACTTCTGTATTCTTTAATAAACCAGTGGAGAGTCTGGTGCTGGAAAGACTGTGAACACCAAACGTGTCATCCAGTACTTTGCCACAGTTGCAGTTCAGGGTGATAAGAAGAAAGAACCCAGCAAAATGCAGGTATGAGACTATGTAAAAAATATAAGTGTTCTTAAAAATATAAGTATATTTTTCTGAAATATAGACAGTAATATATAAACAATATTTAATATATTGAATTTGTGAAATGGCTACAAAGAGTATTTAGAAGTAAAACAACAAGAACAACAACGATAATAATAATGATGATGAATAATCTTTCAAATATCACAGGGCTCTCTTGAGGACCAGATTATTGCTGCCAACCCTCTGCTCGAGGCTTATGGTAATGCCAAGACTGTGAGAAATGACAACTCCTCTCGTTTTGTAAGTTCACCACTTTATATTTACATACAGTACAGTTGGTCAGTTGTGTTGAATTTTTCTATACAGTTTTTTATGAACTGTTTTAAAAGCTGGCTTCTTTTGCACAGTGGGAACTCAAAGGTTATTTTGCTTCAAACAGGGTAAATTCATCAGAATTCACTTCGGTACATCAGGAAAACTGGCTAGTGCTGACATTGAGACATGTAGGTGGACATGATTTCATTTACCCATCCTGCACGTTTGTCTTTGTCACTCTTCAGATGATTGTGACACATTCTCTCAACAGATCTGCTGGAGAAGTCTAGAGTGACATTCCAGCTTCCAGATGAGAGAGGCTACCACATCTTCTACCAGATGATGACCAACCATAAGCCTGAGCTGATTGGTAGATGCACATATTGCATTCAGTGTATCAATGCTAGATAATAATTATTGTAAGATACTTAAAAACAACAACAACAATAATAGTAAATGCTCTGTGTGTTTTACAGAAATGACGCTCATCACCACCAACCCCTATGACTTCCCCATGTGCAGTCAGGGTCAGATCACAGTGGCAAGCATTGATGATAAAGAGGAGCTGATGGCTACTGATGTGAGTCAATGCTGTGTGAATATGAACATATTATATATAATTATGACTGATCAACGAGCTTATTCTACTCTGTAATTTCCAGTCTGCTATTGACATTCTGGGCTTCACTGCTGAGGAGAAGATGGGCATCTACAAGTTCACTGGAGCTGTGCTCCATCATGGTAACATGAAGTTCAAGCAGAAGCAGCGTGAGGAGCAGGCTGAGCCTGATGGCACAGAGGGTGAGACTAAATAATACCAATGTTTGTCATCACACACACTGCTTTGTTTTGAGAGATCCATGTTTTAGTTTTAGAGCAAGAAATATATGTTTTTTTGTTGTTGTTGTTGTTCTAAATCACAGAGGCCGACAAAATCGCCTACCTTCTGGGTTTGAACTCTGCTGATATGCTCAAGGCTTTGTGCTACCCCAGAGTCAAGGTCGGAAATGAGTTTGTGACCAAAGGCCAGACCGTGCCACAGGTATGTAGTAACATATTTCTAGCTTGTCCTTGTATTCAACCTGAAAATCTTCAGTCAGTCTGACTATTTACTTTAAAAAGCAAACATTTTTACTCAAATATTCACTCTGTTCTGCTTACAGGTTTACAACTCTGTAAGCGCCTTGTCCAAATCCATCTATGAGAGGATGTTCTTGTGGATGGTCGTTCGTATCAACCAGATGTTGGACACAAAACAACAAAGAAATTTCTTCATTGGTGTGCTGGATATTGCTGGCTTTGAGATCTTTGATGTAAGAATGATTCTTTTATCATTTCTCATGACAAACTGTGTCATATTCAGGAGTCGGTAAATGTTTTTTCTTCCTGCAGTTCAACAGCATGGAGCAGCTGTGCATCAACTTCACTAATGAGAAACTGCAGCAGTTTTTCAACCACCACATGTTTGTGCTGGAACAAGAGGAGTACAAGAAGGAGGGCATTGTTTGGGAGTTCATTGACTTCGGGATGGACTTGGCTGCTTGCATTGAGCTCATTGAGAAGGTTTTTAACTGGTTTATGAACCTATCAATTTCCATTTTCCATTCTCAAAAATTACTAATTTGTAGCAATAAACAACATTCTTTTATAAACAGCCCATGGGTATCTTCTCCATCCTTGAAGAGGAGTGCATGTTCCCCAAGGCTACAGACACTTCCTTCAAGAACAAGCTGTATGATCAGCATCTTGGCAAGTGCAATGCTTTCCAGAAACCAAAGCCTGCCAAAGGCAAGGCTGAGGCCCACTTCTCCCTGGTCCACTACGCTGGAACTGTGGACTACAACATTGCTGGTTGGTTAGACAAGAACAAGGATCCACTGAATGAGTCTGTTGTGCAGCTTTACCAGAAGTCTTCTGTCAAACTGCTGGCTAGTCTCTACCCACCTGTTGTTGAAGGTAATGAGGGAAAAAAGTGTTACTGATAAAAGTAAAGACATTAATTTAACCAACCTTTCATTCAGTTTTGCACTTTCTTTCTTGTTTTTGCATTTAATATGTGTTAATTTGTATTTTTATCTCAATAGAAACCGGTGGCAAGAAGGGAGGAAAGAAGAAGGGTGGTTCCATGCAGACTGTGTCCTCCCAGTTCAGGGTATGACGCACAGCAATTGTATTTGCTGTATTTGAGGGGAAAAAAACAAAGCATGATGTCCCTTTTCTGTTCCCCACAGGAGAATTTGGGCAAGCTTATGACCAACTTGAGGAGCACTCACCCTCACTTTGTGCGTTGTCTGATTCCTAATGAGTCCAAGACTCCAGGTAAAGTACTAAAGGGCTAACAGATATTCCGGCATTAATACAATATTCAGTATTAATCTTAATTTACCTAGCTCATGTTGTAAATGGTTCCCTACAGGTCTGATGGAGAACTTCCTGGTTATCCACCAGCTGAGGTGTAACGGTGTGCTGGAGGGCATCAGAATCTGCAGAAAGGGCTTCCCCAGCAGAATCCTCTATGGTGACTTCAAGCAGAGGTAAATGGGAACACGTGAAAACACCAATTACGATATGAGGCTCTTAATTAAAAAATATGAAGGACTTTGATCAATTTAACACAGATACAAGGTGCTGAATGCCAGTGTAATCCCAGAGGGGCAGTTTATTGACAACAAGAAGGCTTGTGAGAAACTCCTGGGATCCATAGATATCGATCATGACCAGTACAGATTTGGACACACAAAGGTTCATATTCTACTTTACAGCCTTTCAAAGATTTCTTATTCATGATTATTAAGCCTATACAGGTAAATCAATATCCTTTGATTTGCTGTTATGTATAAATGTAGGTGTTCTTCAAAGCTGGTCTTCTGGGTACTCTTGAGGAGATGCGTGATGAGAAACTGGCTGCTCTGGTCACAATGACTCAAGCTCTTTGCCGTGGTTATGTGATGAGGAGGGAGTTTGTGAAGATGATGGAGAGGAGGTGAGTAGTGTCATAAAGAAAGATGACTATGATAACTGTGTGAATGGTTAATAATGTTGATTATATAATTTAATTATGAATTATTCATAGGGAGTCCATTTACACCATCCAATACAACATCCGCTCATTCATGAATGTCAAACACTGGCCATGGATGAAGGTTTACTACAAGATTAAGCCTCTGCTGAAGAGTGCTGAGACTGAGAAGGAGCTGGCAACCATGAAAGAGGACTTTACAAAATGCAAAGAAAATCTTGCCAAGGCTGAAGCCAAAAAGAAGGAGCTTGAAGAGAAGATGGTGGCACTGCTGCAAGAGAAAAATGATCTGCAGCTGCAAGTGGCTTCTGTGAGTTTTCCTGATTGAATTAACTGAATTTTGGCTCCATTAAAAATAGCAATGTGGTTTCCAGTGATTATAGCGATCTATTTTCCTAACAGGAATCTGAGAATCTCTCAGATGCTGAGGAAAGGTGTGAGGGTCTGATCAAGAGCAAAATCCAGCTTGAAGCTAAACTCAAAGAGACAACTGAGAGACTGGAGGATGAAGAAGAAATCAATGCTGAACTGACAGCCAAGAAGAGAAAACTAGAGGATGAGTGCTCTGAGCTAAAGAAAGACATTGATGACCTGGAGCTGACCTTGGCTAAAGTGGAAAAGGAGAAACACGCCACTGAGAATAAGGTTGGATTAAGATAAGATTTAATATTTATTTTATATGTTTATATATAATCTTTATTGTTGGAAAAAATAAGCTCATTTGGAACAAAAAATCCCACAGGTCAAGAACTTGACTGAGGAAATGGCATCTCAGGATGAGAGCATTGCCAAACTTACAAAAGAGAAGAAAGCTCTCCAAGAGGCACATCAGCAGACCCTGGATGATCTTCAGGCAGAGGAGGACAAAGTCAACACCCTGACCAAATCCAAGACAAAACTTGAGCAGCAAGTTGATGATGTGAGTTCCTAATTAAACAAGTCATTAATATGTTAAATTAACAGGCTTTTTGCCCTGAACATATTTTATATATCATTTTCCCATAGCTTGAGGGCTCTCTTGAACAAGAGAAGAAGCTCCGCATGGATCTTGAGAGAGCAAAGAGAAAGCTTGAAGGAGACCTGAAATTAGCACAAGAGTCCATCATGGACCTGGAGAATGACAAGCAGCAATCTGACGAGAAACTTAAAAAGTAATTAAAATATGAAATCTTTTATTGAAAACTTTTTTGTTGTTGTGGTATTGTTTTACAATCACTTATTATTGAATACCCACAGGAAAGACTTTGAAACAAGCCAGCTGCTCAGCAAGATTGAAGATGAACAATCTCTGGGTGCTCAACTCCAGAAGAAGATCAAGGAGCTTCAGGTATTTCTTAAAATAATTTTCACTAGTATATATATATATATATATATATATATATATATATATATATATATATATATGTTTCAGGAAAAGATAAAATAAAAATTAATAAGATTTCATTAATTACTTGCCACTGTAGGCTCGCATTGAGGAACTGGAGGAAGAGATTGAGGCTGAGCGTGCTGCTCGTGCCAAGGTTGAGAAGCAGAGAGCTGATCTCTCCAGGGAACTTGAGGAGATCAGTGAGAGGCTTGAGGAGGCTGGAGGAGCCACTGCTGCTCAGATCGAGATGAATAAGAAGCGTGAAGCTGAATTCCAGAAGCTGCGTCGTGATCTTGAAGAGTCCACCCTCCAGCATGAAGCTACTGCTGCAGCCCTCCGTAAGAAGCAGGCAGACAGTGTGGCCGAGCTGGGAGAGCAAATCGACAACCTCCAGCGCGTCAAGCAGAAGCTTGAGAAAGAGAAGAGTGAATACAAAATGGAGATTGATGATCTCTCCAGCAACATGGAGGCTGTTGCCAAAGCAAAGGTTGGTAATTTTATTTGAAAAGTATATAATACATGTCTTGACGTTTTTCAGACATCTAATGACTTCTGTATTTGCAGGGTAATCTTGAGAAGATGTGCCGCACCCTTGAGGACCAACTTAGTGAAATTAAGTCCAAGAATGATGAGAACAACCGCCAGATAAATGACCTCAGTGCTCAAAGAGCAAGACTTCAAACTGAAAATGGTAAAGCAATGACAATCATGATGAAATCAATACTATTTCACTAGTTATTGAGTATGGTTTATCAAGATTATTTAGCACTGCATATCTGACAAAGTCTTAATAGAACAAGCACACATTTAAATTTAGCTTTCAAAGAGTTTGTTTATATATTAACTAAAAGAGATATTGCACAGTCTGACAGTGAATCTAAATCTAAACAGGTGAGTTTGGCCGTCAGCTGGAGGAGAAGGAGGCTCTGGTTTCTCAGCTCACCAGAGGCAAACAAGCTTTCACTCAGCAAATTGAGGAGCTTAAGAGGCAGATTGAAGAGGAGGTTAAGGTAATACAGCACGATCAGTACAAACACATATTTTCCACTTACTATATAACAAAGCTAATATTATGTGTATTTGTCTCCTAGGCTAAGAATGCACTGGCCCATGCTGTACAATCAGCCCGTCATGACTGCGACCTGCTCCGTGAGCAGTTTGAGGAAGAGCAGGAGGCAAAGGCTGAGCTGCAGCGGGGAATGTCAAAAGCCAATAGTGAAGTTGCTCAGTGGAGAACCAAATATGAAACTGATGCCATCCAACGCACTGAGGAGCTTGAAGAGTCCAAGTACATAGATTACTCAATAATATTCCTGATTCTCACAGTTATTTCATAGCTTTGAATACAATGCAATGTGTAATGCTTAACAGGAAGAAGCTGGCTCAGCGCCTTCAAGATGCAGAGGAACAAATTGAGGCTGTGAACTCTAAATGTGCATCTCTGGAGAAGACCAAACAGAGACTCCAGGGTGAGGTGGAGGACCTCATGATTGATGTGGAGAGGGCCAACTCTTTGGCTGCCAATCTTGACAAGAAGCAGAGGAACTTTGACAAGGTACAGTTTCTCTTTTAAAATAGACTGCAATGGGCTTTATTGAACATGTCACAAATTAAACCTGCCCCAAAATATCTTCACCAAAGGTCCTGGCAGAATGGAAGCAGAAATATGAAGAAGGTCAGGCAGAGCTGGAAGGAGCCCAGAAAGAGGCTCGTTCACTCAGCACTGAGCTGTTCAAGATGAAGAACTCCTATGAGGAGTCTCTGGATCAGCTGGAGACCCTCAAGAGAGAGAACAAGAATCTGCAGCGTAAGAATGAAACATAATGAAGTAAACATATATGATTTACTGAATGTTCAGAATGACACAGATTATATTTTTCCTTTGTACAGAGGAGATTTCAGATCTGACAGAGCAGTTAGGTGAGACAGGTAAGAGCATCCATGAGCTGGAAAAGGCCAAAAAAGCAGTGGAGACTGAGAAGTCAGAGATTCAGACCGCCCTGGAGGAGGCTGAAGTGAGTATCTGGAGATTAATTGTAATTTTTGCTAAAATCATTATACTGTGTTGTTCATTCTGAAATGTAAATTTTGTTTTTATTATTAATAGGGCACTCTGGAGCACGAGGAGTCCAAGATTCTCCGTGTCCAGCTTGAGCTAAACCAGGTCAAGGGTGAGGTTGACAGGAAGCTTGCAGAGAAGGATGAGGAGATGGAGCAGATCAAGAGGAACAGCCAGAGAGTCATTGAATCCATGCAGAGCACTCTGGACTCTGAGGTCAGGAGCAGGAATGATGCCCTGAGAATCAAGAAGAAGATGGAGGGAGACCTTAATGAGATGGAGATTCAGCTGAGCCACGCCAATCGCCAGGCTGCTGAGGCCCAGAAACAGCTCAGGAACGTTCAGGGACAACTCAAGGTAAGTGATTCTCTTAGACTTTAAGTTGCATTATGTTTGTATAATCTAACCTTTGTTTAGAAAAGACCAACAGAAAGCACACTGCTAGTTTATTGTAAAGCTATTGTTCTGTTCAGGACGCCCAACTGCACCTTGATGATGCTCTGAGAGGACAGGAAGACATGAAGGAGCAGGTGGCCATGGTGGAGCGCAGAAACACTCTGATGCAAGCTGAGATTGAGGAGCTGAGAGCTGCTCTGGAGCAGACAGAGAGAGGCCGCAAAGTGGCTGAACAAGAGCTGGTGGACGCCAGTGAGCGTGTCGGACTGTTGCACTCTCAGGTAAGGGCATATTGTTTTTACAATGAAATTAAGGAAATTGAAAGCATCATTTAAAATGTTCATGCTGTTGCTTTTCATGTTGCAGAACACAAGTCTCCTGAACACCAAGAAGAAGCTTGAGGCTGACCTTGTTCAGATCCAGAGTGAAGTTGACGATACTGTACAGGAAGCAAGAAATGCAGAGGAGAAGGCCAAGAAGGCCATCACTGATGTGAGAAACAGTAGTTGCCAAATGTTTCACAAGACATGTGTCCTGAAAAATGTGGATCTAATCAATTTGTGTAATTGTGCAAAAGGCTGCAATGATGGCAGAAGAGCTGAAGAAGGAGCAGGACACCAGTGCTCACCTTGAGAGGATGAAGAAGAATCTGGAGGTTACAGTGAAGGACCTGCAGCACCGTCTGGATGAGGCTGAGAATCTGGCCATGAAGGGAGGAAAGAAACAACTCCAGAAACTGGAGAGTAGGGTAAAGATTTTTTTTAATTTCATATAAAATATAATTTTAGGATAAAATATCAGATGTTGTTTAGACTTATTCCTAAAATTAAATCACCATCTCAGCTTCCAAAACTAGTTAACAGGCAATATCTACTCAGGTGTACACTTGTCTGAAAACTTTTATGTGCTTTTAAAGGTCCGTGAGCTTGAGGCTGAAATTGAAGCAGAACAGAGACGTGGAACAGATGCTGTTAAGGGTGTCCGTAAATATGAGAGGAGAGTGAAAGAGCTGTCTTATCAGGTATGATCATACCAGACCAATTCCACAGATTTATCAATACAAATCTATTAAATATTTTTATTGTTTGTAGACTGAGGAGGATAAGAAGAACATCAACAGACTTCAGGATCTGGTTGATAAGCTGCAGTTGAAGGTCAAAGCCTACAAAAGACAGGCTGAGGAGGCGGTGTGTTACATTTATTTTAACATTTTGACACATTTGATTATTAATTAGTTATTTATTAACTGGTGTGATATCACTGATGTACCACAGCTTAGTTGATAAACATGGTCAAATTGGTACTCTTTAGGAAGAGCAAGCCAACTCTCACATGTCCAAGTTGAGGAAGGTGCAGCATGAGCTGGAGGAGGCTGAGGAGCGTGCCGACATTGCTGAGTCTCAAGTCAACAAGCTCAGAGCCAAGAGCCGTGATGCTGGAAAGGTCAGTTGCATAATAGAAGAGTCTGAACTCAGTACAGTCATTTTTTTCTTGCACTTACTGAGAACAAACATGCAGTATTCAGCTAATGTACTTATTATTTACATGACTTCTTTATGTCCTTTTTTTCTGTCTCAGGCCAAAGAAGAGTGAAACCCTCAAACCTGTTGGAAGCCTCTACTGAAGTCATATAATATGATTGTTCTGTAGATTTGCATTTAATATTCCTTTTGAAATAAATATTTTGTCACTAGATATTTGTTTTGGAGTGATCTTTAAAGGATATTTATTCATACATAAACTAATTTAAAAAATGACTATCATTTAAATACTAAAATATTCTAAAGTTCTAATGCACATTATACCTGTTTCAAGAATGAAAAAAGGTTGTTCATAAAGGTTCCCTCCACTCATGCTAGAAAAATAGTAAGTTAAACTACAAGTTGGTTATTTAGTGGAATTTAGCTGCCAAAAGGGTCAGAGGTTCAAAGAATATTAGATTTACTAAAATATATTTTGCTCATAAGTCATGGGTTTGGTTCTCAAAAAAAAAAAAAAAAAAAAAAGCCATGAAATGTATACAACGTATTGAATGTAATATGTGTTGCTTTGGATAAAAGTGTCTGCCAAATGTAGACTATAAATGTAAACGTTCAGGTGGAAATTCTGCCATGATACCACTATTTCCAAAAACAAAATGGAGCAGTTGAATTAATATCTTGGAGGGCACAATAGTGGACCCCCCTGATTAAATGGATAGTTCACCCAAAAAATTAAATTTGATGTTTATCTGCTTACCCCTGTAACATGGAGTCAGAGACGTTTGGATCCATTTGCAGTATTTATTAGAGAATGGTCAGATAGGGAGAATTCAGGTAAGAGCATCAAGTGGGATATCCAGAATCAATAACAGGCGCCAGAGTATCACAGGTGGTATATACAATCCAGAGTCAGACACAGAAAAAACAAACACTAGGGTAATGCTCGGAAATGCTGGACGGGGCTTAACAAGACTTCACAATTATTGATAGTACAGTACACAGTACACAGGGAAGTGGTAATGGGGAACACCTGGTGGTGATTAGCCCTAAGCACAGGATTCTGGGAAATGGAGTTGGAAATGGGTCCTGAGTGAGTCCTGAGTGGAGTGCCCTTTACTGTAGTTCATGGGCACTACAGCTGACGATTGTGACAACCCCAGTGCATCCAAGATTTAGGTGACTTTGTTTCTACAGTAGAACACGAACCAAGATTTTTTTACTCAAACCGTTGCAAACCGTCTTATGTAAGTGGATTGGAATCGAGGCTAAAACATACAATAAAACTAAAAGAAAACATACACAAACAAAACCACATTAAACCCCGCGGCTCGTGACCATACATTGATGTGTAAAGACACAAAACGATTGGTCTGTGCAAGAAACTGAACAGTATTTATATAATTTTTTTTTTTACCTCTGATTCACACAATGTCCAAACTGTTAGAACTCTCCTGAGCACATTCTCAGCAGCAGGCATGATGCTTCTTCTTCCTCTTGCTTTATGAAGGATCACAGACTCATAAGTGCATTGCCGTCACCTATCTCTCAAATGGACGATTGACACTGCCTACAATCTCAATTAGGAGTGTCAATGGTCCAAAAGAAGAAAATCAATAATAATAATAATAATAATAATAATAATAATAATAATAATAATAATAATAATAATAAATTATACATATAACCACGTAGATATAAAATTGTACATCATCAAAAGTGCAAATTAAAAAAATGGTAGAAAATCAATATCTTCATTAACTCCTGGGGAATTAGTCACCCAGAACATATGAATTCATACACGCTGGACCACTGTTTTTCATTATAATATATATTAGGGCTGGGCAAGTTAACGTGTTATTATCGCGCGTTAATGCAAGTTGTTTTTTATATTATGGAAGTCCTTTGCTCACTGGTTCTGAATACACATAGGTCTGCAGACAAATCATGGGTCACAGGAGGGAATGCTCCCAACCAAATTATTTAGGCTTAAGCAACTTTGGCACTGTCTTTGACGAACGACAAGCAATAGGCCGGATGTCATGGAGTTCCGATCATATGCATATGGGAAAAATTCACACACTATTTCTGTGAACTGGTGCTTTAGAATAATTATAGCAGAAACTATTATTTTATAATTATTAAATCAGAATTTACATTGATTAGCCCCATAAAACCTATTTTGGGGGGTAATTTGATTTGTGCGATGCATTGATACATTAATTATATTCTGTAAAATTATTCATTTTACCATGGTGAATATGCAGAGGAAACGGTTGCTGCACGACCGGTTTGAAAGTTGTACAGAAATAGTATTTAAAGAATAATGTTTCGGTGACGTCACCGTATGTAGGGCTGGATGATTATGGCCTGAAATCAAAACCTAGATTAATTGAACATTTTACCTCGATTACGATTAATGAACGATTATTTCGTTTCTGTTTTGTTTTTTTGCCCTCATAGTTGACTGACAAGGTTTGTACTGTAAATATGATTGACTATTAAAGGTGAGATATTTTTTCCTATTGAAAGAGAGATCTGTCATCATAGCTCACTATCAGCAGTTATTTTATGTTCGGAACCTTTCTTGCAGATTATTGCTCAGTGTAAGAGATGAATAAAGATCAGATAAAGATCAATTAGCACAGTACCATTACGAGTGACTGCGTGTGTGAATTAGTCATACCGTCTCTATATTATTGTGAAGCTTTGGGTTGTAAATAGCCTAGTTCCTTTAAATGTAGAAAAATATGCTATAATAAAGTTTTGAGATTCTAAGCTACTTTAGTGATAAATCACAGGACAGCGCTGACAACTAGTTTCTGCGTTCCTCTGTGTGTGCAATCCAGTGTTAATTTTGACACAAAATTTTAATTTAGTTTTAGTCTTAGTCTTTTGACTATAATTCTTTTTAGTTTTAGTCATCTGATTTGTTTTAATTTTAGTCTTATTTTAGTCGACTAAAATTGCTTGGTATTTTAGTCGACTAAAATAAGACTAAAATCAATAACAGATTTACTAGACAATTTTTTACAGCTGGTATAGGAAACAAACTTAACCAAAATATATAAAACACAAATTCAACTTTATTTCAACACAACTAAGTCTTTATTTCGATTCAAAAGCTTTTATGCAGCAACAAACACTGTCATGATAATGTAATTAATAACTAGCTGCCAATTGACCATCAATAAAAGAAAAATAACGTTAGGTCCAGGACCTTAAAGCTTACAGCTGAGCTGAACAATAAGTGCATACATTTAAAGTAAATATTTAATAAGTTGGCAGCTAGGTGGATAAAAAAAAGTAACAAGATTTTATAAGGTATTCATTTGTCTAGCAATATTGTATGTTTTAAATACTACAATATTGCTAGATTTGTATGTATAATGATAGGATGTGAACATTCATGTTTCACATGACTAATATAGAAATATTTGTGATATTGTCAACAAGTAGAACATTATAAAATATACTAAACATTAGTATTAATCAAATGTATTTATCATGATATTACGTATTAGTATTGTGCTCTCATCTAACTTGAAGAAGGGGCTATTTTACAGTACTTTTCAGTTCGTAATATTTAATGCTACAACATCTACGCACTGCAGTCTTCCAATTTTGCTTAGCTCAATAAACAAAAGAACATCGTTGTGAAATTACATTTGAGAAAATGTCCGGGTGGCTCGTCTGTAAATGTCTTTTCAAATTGGTGGTGTTCTTGCCACGAATGAGTGCTCCGCGTGCTTTACGCTTTGTTTTGTTTTGTTCGTTGTCAAACGTGAAGTGAGCTGTGGACATTTTGTCGCTCTTTTAGACATCACCTCTTCGAATGCCGTCTTCCCGGGAGCTCATTTAAAAACTGAAAACCTTCGCTTCACGTCTCAATAAGTCAGGCTCGGATTGGTTCTCTTCTCTAATGCAGTCTGTTCCGTTTTGCCGGTTCTTTTGTTCATTCCTCGCATCTCTCCCGTCTGCTGATTTGATTTTCGTCACAGTCTATTTTCGTCTCGTCCTTTATTCGTTGACGATAATGTCAATCAATTTAGTCATAGTTTTAGTCTCCATCAGTGCCTTCTATTTTAGTTTTCGTTTCGTTTTCGTCCGCAAAAATATATTCGTCACGAAAATAATGACGAAAATATTTAGTCAACGAAATTAACACTGTCGTCAGCGTCCTACAGGACAAGGCTTAAATCTCCTAACCCCAACTCCATGGGGAAGAAATCCTCTAGGACCACCTGCTGGAAGCGAAAAAGGATTTGAAGCTACCTTAGGGACATAGTCAGGCCTTGGTCACAGATAAGCCCCTTTCACACTGCACGTCGGACCTGGCAAATTGCCGGAACATTGCCGGGTTGCCTTCTGACAAACACGTCTCTGGATTGATTCCGGCATTGAACCCGGGTCGTGGACCTAGTAACATTGCTGGGTTCAGTCCTGGAACGAGCACTATGTGAACAAAAGCCAGATCGAATGCCATGTCGTAGTGATGACGCACGTTATCGCGTGACTCTTTTGCCGGCTGTTTTGAAGGAAGGTCAACGTTCGCGACAAAAAAATATGTGCAAAGTGTAATGAAACACAGATCAGTTTGTTCCTCACTTTCTGCGCTGACGCTGAGATCGTTTACTAGCTTGAGTGAAAGTATAACGTGCCTAAAGTTTTCAACATTACACGTCATGCCCTGATTTCACGTGTCGTTACGGGATCTTTACGGGTTGTGTGTGAAAGCACGCACATATCCAGGCTAATCACTGGCAGTGTGAAAGTGCAAAATCTAGTGACCTGGGAACAATTGCTGGAACACTTTACCTGTGTATTTGCTGGAATCGCAGTGTGAAAGGGGCTCTAGTGTTGTCACGGTACCAAAATTTCAGTATTCGGTAGGGCTGTAATCGGGCCTTAAAAGTTAGGCCCGACAGGGCCCGAGCCTGACAAGTACATTTTGACTGACAGCCTTTTAAAAGCCCGAACCCATTTACAGCCCAACATTATTCAAATTTGTGCATGCACACCGCTCTTTTGTTTTATGTCAAGAATGAGTCATTTATACATGTTTTAACATAATTTATTAATGACTAATGTAGGCTATAGGCCACTAAAAAATTGGAACAAAGAAATAAAACAAGTAGTAAAACACTTAGCCTATAAACAGGCCAATGCACCAATAAAATGAATCTTTCCTAACAAATTAAATTAAGATAAATTCTAAATTAAGATTGGCAATGACAAAATTCAAATAAAGGCTCTGCGGGATTTGCTTGGCACTTCTCTCCACAATTCGGCCTCAACGTGATGGTGAATAGTATCTGAAATTTAATAAAAGAATAATGCCAACATTAGCCTATTTACTCTGTCTAAATCATGCATTTAAGACTCAATTAATATTTAGTTACAAAAATATTAAATATTAATATTGAATATTAATATTAAAAATGAAAAACCTTACTTACCAAGATTAGGAAAATGATTGAATCCACTGTTGATGGTTTCGGTGTGGTCCTGCACTCGCCCCTTTTGCCTGAGGAGGAGTGGGTTAGACTCCTGAGAGCTCTGGGTCTCGTATCTCCACATCTAGTGCACCTGCAGCCATGGATTGGAGAAGAGTGCGGGCATGAGCATGTACAGCAGTCTTGTCTGAGTGTGACAACATTCTCAGCTGGTTACATTTTGGCCAGAGGAATGTTGCGATCTTGTAGAGGTCCTGTATTATCACTTTACATGCGAGCCAGTCTGTGTGCCTTTTACGCATGATAGCTTGCCGAGGGGAGTCTAGGGCATTGCGCTGACAGTCGCGTTTCAGTTTCTCACACCAGAGACATACAAGATTAAGTGTTGGATACTTGTCTCCCTCAAGCTCCCGCTGTGCTTCATAGAACGGGTTCAGAAAGTCTATCAAAAAGCCCAGTGTGTCATAGAGTAAGGAGGCCTGTCCAACAGAAGCCTATCATCAGTTACCGGTGAGAGGGAGTTCTCTTTTCCAGATCCCGAACCCATGCAGATGGGCAGGTCTCGCCTTTCACAGCAGGAGAAGCAGAGATGCAGAGAGAGAGGTTTGTGCTTGTACTGTGGAGCGGCCCGTCACGTCGTTCTGTAAAAGCCGGTGCCCGCCAGTAGGTAAGAGGTTGCTGATGGGTGGGGCAACTTAATAAATCCTCTCTTTCTGTCATGTCGCTACCGGTAAGGCTGATACTCCATTGTCTAAATTTTGACTGTGAGGCTCTGGTGGATTCGGGGGCTGAGGGTAATTTTCTAGACATTAATGTTGCGAAAAGACTTAAGATACCTATGGTGGAACTCGCTCAGCCCATCTCTGTGGTGGCACTAATAGGTCAGCCATTACCCTCCATCACACATTCCACAGTCTCAGTTAAACTCATCACCTCTGGACAACACACTGAGAACATTGACTTTCTCTTAACTGACACTCCTGCTGCTCCTGTGGCATACCTGGCTAGTGCTCCATAATCCCCACATAAACTTGGGGGAAAATTCTGTCTTGTCCTGGAGTGAATATTGTCATGCGTCATGTCTGTTGTCTGCATGTTCTCCGGTGTCTTGTTCTGTGTTTCAGGATGATCACACTGACCTGTCTAACGTGCCACGTGAGTACCTCTATCTGAAGAGAGTGTTCAGTAAGTCTCGGGGCGGCTTCTCTACCTCCGCATCGTCCCTATGACTGTGCTATAGAGTTATTGTCAGGTACGTCTCAGTCTAAAGGCAAATTATATTTGCTTTCCAATCCGGAGAGGGAGGTCATGGAGAAATTTATTTCTGATTCTCTTGCAGCCAAGATCATCCGCCCCTCTTCGTCCCTGTATTGACTATCGAGGGTTGAATGACATCACGGTGAAGAATACTTATCCTTTGCCGCTGATGTCGTCAGCCTTTGAGCGTCAGCAGGGGGCATCATTTTTAACAAAATTAGATCTCCGTAACACTTATCATTTGGTTCGCATAAGAGAGGGGGATGAATGTAAGAATGCTTTTAATACCCCCAGGGAGCACTTCGAATATCTTGTTCTTCCTTTTGGCCTTTGTAACGCCCCTGCGGTATTCCAAGCACTCATAAACGATGTGTTGAGAGATATGGTAGATCAGTTAATATATGTCTATGTGGATGATATACTGATATT
Organism: Carassius gibelio; assembly: GCF_023724105.1. Taxonomy (NCBI): domain Eukaryota; kingdom Metazoa; phylum Chordata; class Actinopteri; order Cypriniformes; family Cyprinidae; genus Carassius; species Carassius gibelio. The sequence goes on along the minus strand of NC_068375.1, from coordinate 26,008,542 downwards.
TTCTCATTCTCACCAGGAACATGTTTAAAACGTCATGGCAAGTGCTTCAGAGGCTGTAAGAGAATGGGCTTTTTATCAAGGCATAGAAATGCATTTTCCATGCACAGTCTGTTCCTTTCCTGCGATACATCGTCTCGGCCGAGGGGGTGCGCATGGATACCGACAAGATTGAGGCAGTGGTAAATTGGCAAACCCCAGAGACTCATAAGGCCCTGCAGAGGTTTCTGGGCTTTGCCAATTTCAACTGGCAGTTTATTTGCAATTTCAGCCAGCTAGCCGCTCTTTTGACTTCTTTAACCTCCATCAAGATTGCCTTCAGCTGGTCTAGTGCAGCAGAAGCTGCATTTTCCAAACTGAAAAGCTGCTTCATTTCAGCTCCAATCCTTCATTGCCCCTGATCCTTCCCGGCAGTTCATGGTGGAGGTTGACGTGTAAGAGGTGGGGGTTAGCGGTTCTATACCAGCATTCCCTCACGGACTGCAAGCTGCATCCTTGAAAGTATTTTTCTCACCATTTGTCCCACGTCGAGCGTAATTATGACATTGGTAACAGAAAGCTGTTGGCAGTCAAGCTCGTTTTATGAAGAGTGGCATCATTGGTTGGAAGGTTCAGGGGTTCATTTTTTTGTTTGGACCGATCACAAAAATCTTGAATACATCAAGTCCGCTAAATGATTAAACTCTAGGCAGGTTCGGTGGGCTCTTTTTTTTATTTTTCTATTTCTTATCGTCCAGGTTCTAAGGATGCGTTATACCGTATTTTTGATGTTTCGGATCACCCATCTTTTACCGAAGCCAGTGTACCACAGAATGTCTTTATTTCTGCAGTACGTGGGACATCGAGTCGAAGGTTTCCACAGCCTCGCAATGGGTAACGCCCCCGCCCGGATGCCCACCGGGTCGGTTGTTTGTTCCAGATGCTTTAAAGTCCGAAGTTATCAGATGGGGTCATTATTTCAAGGTAGTTTGCCATCCTGAGGTTAATCGTACCATGTTTCTCGTTAAACGGTTTTGGTGGCCAGCCATAGCCCGTGACATTCGTCTTTTTGTTTTGGCTTGCTCTGTCTGTGCTGTTTCGAAGTCTTCCAATCGACCCCCTGCTGGACTCCTTCAGCCGTTGTTAGTTCCTTCGAGACCTTGGTCCCACATTTCGCTAGATTTCATTTCAGGTCTCCCTCCCTTATAGGGAAACACAGTGGTTTTGACCGTGGTGGACTGGTTCTCCAGAGAAACAGCAATTGCTGTCATAGATCACGTTTATCATTTGCATGGCATCCAGATGGACATGGTCTCTGACAGGGGGCCTCAGTTTGTTTCCAAATTTTGGAGAGAATTTTGTGAATTACTGGGGGTGACTGTTAGTCTTTCTTCTGGATTTCATCCTCAGAGTAATGGTCAGACGGAGAGGGCCAACCCAAGATCTAGAACGAGTGTTGTGATGTTTGGTTTCTCAGAACCCCTCCTCTTGGAGCCAGCAGCTCATGGGTTGAGTACGCACATAACTCATTACCAGTTTCAGCTACGGGCCTATCGCCTTTTCAGTGTAGTTTAGGGTACCAGCCACCACTTTTTCCAGAATTGGAATCCAAAGTCGCGGTCCCCTCTGCCCACGCATTTATCCAGAGGTGCCGACACACCTGGACCAGTGCCAGATTGACCCTGCTACGGTGGGGGCGTGCACCAAGGTTCAGTTCGATCGCCACCGGTCGAAACCTCCCTCCTACGTCGCACGTGTGGCTTTCATCAAAAAATATTCCTCTCTGATCCTTCAGTAATAAGCTTGCGCCCAAATTTATTGGCCCATTTACTGTCACCAAAATTATTAGTCCAGTGGCAGTATGCCTCAAACTCCCTCCGGCGTACAGGAGAATTCATCCGGTGTCTCATGCTTCTAAATTACAGCCTGTTTTTCATTCACCCATTAATTCGCAGGTCCCGCCATTCTTACCTCACACTTTGTATCTCGTGACTCGATCATTGTGTCAATTTCGTAATGTCATTAAAGTTTTTAAATTGGCAATCACTTTTGATAATTACAATCTGGCAAACAATTTGGCTCTAAATGGCTAAGATCTGTAAATGGGTAAGCCTGGGGGTGTCCACTTAGCGACCAACAATGGCAGCAATGTGTCCTTGTATTGAATTAAAGACGGCGCTGGCCGCAAAGCCGTTTAGTCCATGTCATTTTTTTTATTCTGCAAAACTTAAGCCCATTTTACATTTTGCCTGACGTGGCTATATCAGAAAAAAAATTGACTCCCACGACAACTCATTATGGAGCTGCTGGACCTTCTCAGACCTGCGCTTGCCAGGCTTACGCAGTGGAATTTAGCTTTAAGCCCTGAAGTCCAGCTTCTTGCAGCACTAAGTTTTTTTGCTAGAGGGAGCTCTCTCGCGGTAGTGAGAGAGGGCTATGGCCTAAGTAAAACCTTAGTTTGAAGGTGTGTCCACACCGTCACCAACGCCCTTCTGCGTCATGCCAGTGATTACATCCATCTGCCGTCAACACGTCAGGAGGTCCAGTAGTTGCAGCAGGGCTGTCATGCCATTGCTGGCATCCCCAGCGTCTTGGGCCTGGTGGATGGCACACTCATCCCTATCGCCAATCCATCAGTGATTGATCAGGCGTACATATCGCGAAAGGGATACGCAGCCATAAACGTGCAGGTTATAGTGGACCATAGGGGTGTGATCTCCGACCTGGTGGCAAGGTCCAGCAAAACTTCAAGTTCCTCTGAAGAGAAGCTTGGTTCCCTTTTTTTACGTTTCTTCCCCACCATATTCTATATCTAACTCTCTCTCTCTGTGCATTGTAGATAGGTTGCTTTTTATTGAAAACATTAACCAATGACAATCAATTCCGCATTAAACAGAAGTAACTGCAGCTGCTTGCCAATCAATTCTGATTGTAAAGTACCTTACCATTAATATAAAACTGTATTACATCATTTTTCAGAAGTCGTTAACCCATGTCAAGAAGCAGCACAAGTGGCACAACGGGATAAGGAGGGTGGATGATTAGCGAAGTATACCTGGTTCGTCTATCTGTCAAAACATATTGTGTGAACATATTACTGACCATTTGATCATTTCATTTATAGTCTATATTTTTCTGATAACTTAAACTATGTTAAAATAAATATTAACAGAATAATTTGAGGAATGTTTAATTTGCATAGAACGTGTTGTCTTAATGCTGCAATGCACCTTCGCGTGAAGTCGAAAATCGATTCCTGAGCAATCAATGCCAACTAATTCAGCACCATTACTTGGGACAGCGCCTTTGTAACATCTGACGTAAGAGGCAGCGTGTTAAGAAGCTTCCTAAGGGACACTTCGGGGAACACACTTAGGAACATAAACAACTTTGGAAAGATATATCTTTCGAGTCTTCTTAGCGCGCTAAGGGTGTACTCACACTAGCCCGTTTGAACCGTGCCCGAGTGCGTTTGACCACCAAAGCGCGGTTCGTTTGACTAGTGTGAGTGCTCCGAATCGTGTCCGGGCTCGGCTCGAATAGCCGGCCCTGGCCCGCTTGGAACTAATAAAAAATACAAAAAATCTAACATTTTTTTAAGGTTTAATGACACAACATTTCTTCCATGTTTTATTTTTAATAGTAAATAAAAAAAGTTAAGTTAATTTTCAATAATTAAAAGATATGCACTTAATTCATCTGTCAACTTTATTGTCATTCTTCACAGTACAACTACAGACAGACAAACAATGGGTAATATTTAAATGTTTATTTTTGATGCATGCATTGCATTCTATGCATTTAAAAAATAAAAATATTTTTTTTCTAAAAAAGGAAACTTAGTTGTTCATTTTAAGAGTCTTATTTTCTCTTGCATAATTAATATTGCACTTTAATTAAGCAAAAACACATTTTATCCGATTAATCTTTGGTAGAATTAAATAATGGTACATTTTTGGTAGAATACTAAATTACTAAAATATTCGATTCGACAGCTACAGCCCTACTCGCACAACTCCAAGTTTGTCCACGAGCTGCCATGCTAAAGTTCAAACGGTCAACAAACACTTCATCCCATACATCCCATAATGCATAACGCAGCTGACTACGACGGCTGGTTTAGTCCATAAATTATCAGTACTTTTTGCAGTTGGGTCTGTTCGAGGTCAGATCACGTTCTCACCAAAAACGGGCCACTCCAGAGTTCGTTTGAAAGCATACGGAGACCACCTCTTCATGCAGGTCTCGGTAATCTTGTTTGGTCCGCCTGTAGTGCATTAATTTTGATAAATAAGTCGCACCTGACTTTAAGTCGCAGGACCAGCCAAACTATGAAAAAGTTTGACTTATATTCCAGAAAATATGCTAATTTAAAAAACACACACTTTTTATCACTAAAAATAAAACCAATGCCATTCTTTATACTTATTTACAGTTGTGTTCAAAGATTTTCTAAAAGTACAAGTTCTACATATTTTTGGTAAATAAAGGGGATTTGCTATTAAAATTAAAACATAGAAGAAATATTGTGTGATTTATTTATTTAAAAAATAAGTTTATTAATTTTTTCAACTAGCAGTATCGCATACATTGTGCTAAATAATAGTAATATTTCTAGCACAATGCCTTTATGTAAAAATGAACTTTTATTTTGTAAATTTCAACGCAAACCTTGGCAATATAATCGCCATTGGCTATTCAAATTTTTTGTTTACTCGCCAGACTGTTAAAATGAAAACGAAAGGAGGCAGTGGTATTTGATATGAATGTATTTGTTTAAAACTCAAATCTGTGGTTTATTTATAAAGACAGCGCCTATTTAAAAATGTGTTTCGACGATCTCGGAGACATGTTCTCCACGTGATCAGCGGGAGCTCAGTGATCATCTATCCACCGAGAAGCAGCCTCACCTCGGCTAGACCTTCTGATATGTGCCGCTAGCTCTGATGTCTCTTTAGTGTTTAAACATAACATATAATTCGTTTTGGGTAAATCTAACAGGTCATCTTTGGTCTGTATTCAATTTATTTATATGTTAAAATGAAAATAAAAAAGGCAAATTTATAATATTTCGTCTCATTGCTTTATATATACACATATCCCTTAACTAAGTACATTTCTGCAGCTGTTATTATGTTTAAATGAAAACGAAAGGAGGCAGTGGTATTTGATATCCTATTTCGTTTTATTGTAAATATACTGAAAGGAAAATTGCACTAGCAAGGGCGAGCTGACTGAAGTTATCAAGTACGCTGCTGTTTGCAGAATTACCGGACTTGCGTCATCGCGGACATCACACTCTTGAGTCGAATGCACAAAGTCCGCACTACCAGAGGAGGCATGTCCAAAATCAGCGTACTTTGTATTGAGTAACGCGGCAAACCTACTTCACCAGTCTATTTGCCTAATCTTCCCGGTACTTTACACCGCCGTGGAAACACAGAAAGCAACAGGTCTGGGGGGAAAAAAGTTCCTGGTAAAAAAAAGTTCCTGGTACAAATGTTCCGGGTAATTTCGGTGGAAAAGCGGCACTAGTCAAAACGCTGTTTCAGTTACGTCATTACTGGAGGGATGTAGTCCAAACGGTCCCCGATGGTTGTTCGTTGTAGGTGAATTCTGTTAAATAAAATATCTCGCTTGGCATTGAACTTCAGAATTTTAAAGATATTATTTATACTCTAACAACAACATTACACAATAACTAAAGTTTAAAACATGGGATCATGAAGAACGGGACCTTTAATGAAACATACGATACTCACCATAATCCATCATTTAGAACTAAAGATATATTTCATAAAGCTATAACACATTGAAAAGAATTAGGTCATGTTTTTTAGCAAAGCATCTCGTTAGCCAGGTCGCAAGTTCCATCGTTACCAGCGTAGTTCAACGATTCTGTGTTTCCCGAAACTATAATTCAAACGAACATTCGTAAACTTGTGTCGTTGGAACGACAGCTCTCCACCTGTGGTTAGAAGCATAGTTCATTGTTAGTTTGCTGTGTCGACCTAACTGATTGCGCCACACCTGGGCTGTGTTCTATTCAGAGTTATCGACCCTATGCCCTATTACTTTAGAAGATTTCACCAACCACTTTGAGTGATTTAAAATACTTAAAAATTGTGTTTAAAGTTTATTATCTAATTCGCCTCCTTTATTTTTTATTACAAATTCAGTTTGAAACTATATAGCAACATGGCCTTCTCAATTATTATCCCTTCGAAGGGCTCTCTGAAAGCATCAATCATGCCGATTGGGACGCAGCCATCGTTTCGTTTGTGCGAAGAAACGTTGAGTTTGTCGAGTGAGTTATCTTTGTAAAAACATTCCAAAAGACTTATTTGTCATGTAGAAATATTGGTAAAACAGTGTGTTAGAGGTTTTCACTTACATTAAATGTTACCACTAAAATCACAGTATTTTTATAGTAAATGAATGTACTAAAATAAAGTAACAAAAATGTATAAATGAGTGATTTTGTTGTTTTTACAGAATTATAAAATTGAATACTGTCTACAAATGTGTTTGTGTGTGAATGTACGTATATATATATAGAGAGAGAGAGAGAGAGAGACACACACACACATACTGTTTGCAAAATTATTTTTTGTATGTGTTTTTAAGTGTTCATTTATTGCATATCACCTAATATTTAACAGATTTTATGTCAGATTAAAGAAATGGTTTAAACTGCAGTGGTGGCTGGATGCTGCACAGGTGTCAGAAGGTATGGGCGAAGAGGATATCCTCTGTCTCCCAGCAGCCAGCTATCAACAAAGCCATGCACCCTCTTCAGCCACCTGCAAATTGCAGAAGTGGCCCACCAAAAGAGTCATGTGTGCTTCCATCACCCATCCATCAGGCCATCACCCACCACCTCCATAAATTTCCAACAGCATAATAATGCAATGTAGCCTATCTAACAACTCAATTTAAAGCGTTGTTTCCACTGATCTATCTAATTCTATATTATAGATCAGTGGTTGTTTCTTCTTATTGCCCTCTGAAGATATGAAGCCTGATGTTAGAGGACCAGGCAGGAGGGGGCCTGATGTTGGAGGGCCAGACTGGAGAGGGCCTGATGTTGAAGGGCCAGACTGAAGAGGGCCTGATTTTGGAGGGCCAGACTGGAGAGGGCCTGATGTTGAATGGCCAGACTGAAGAGAGCCTGATGTTGAAGGGCCAGACTGGAGAGGGCCTGATGTTGGAGGCCTGAAATTTGAAGGCAAAGGCCTGGTTAATACACATGTACTGTATACCTCCAATGATCCTTCCATTGCAACAGGCCCCAGGATGGCCAAAACTTTCTCTTCCTCTGTAGGGAGAGGAGGAACTAATTGATTCCCCATTAGTCTTGTTTGCTTCCCTCTTACGTGCCGCAGCCCTCCGTTTTGTCCCACTTGTGAAGTCCCTCCATTTATTCCTGACTTCTTCTGGGCTTTGTTCATTTCCATAGCCAGCATCAATTATTTTTTGAGTGATTTCTTTTCAGGTTTTATTTTTGTCAGCATTTGTAATGCTATTTTTCAGCTATGATAATAGCTGGACTTTAAAAATTTATACCGCCTCCAAATGCTTTTGTGTGTGTATTGGTGTGTAATTTTCATTAACACATGGCAGAATGGCAAGGAGACTGAATTTGGAAAAATTTACCAAAATAAGCAACAAGTGTCCACAACAGTACATAACAGTTTTACAAAACCTATCTTTTTCAATTGTGGTTAAGTAGCCTACTAATATTAAATAAAAAATAGTATTTATATGAAATTGTGAATTTAGTGACATTGGGATCAGAAAAGAGCACATCATTAACTCTGTGTGTGTATATAATGCATTGCAGAACAAATGAATGATTCGTTATTACCCGACTCCTACGTAATGTCATTTCAAAAGCGAAATTTAAGACGAAGATAAGAGAAAATAGAACTAAATTACTGTAGGTGGCGGTATGTGCTCATTGATCCAGTCAGCCATTAGATCAAAGAAGAAGAAGAAGGACGGTTCAAACCAACCTAGTTCCCTTTCATAGGTTACTTCGATGCTGCGGTGACGTCACCGTATAGGAACACTCCTCGGTGTGACGAATGTCTGAAGCCCTATACCATCCACCCAATCCTATTGGCCAAATAGCGCTTTTTCAGTAATGGGGTAATCTAACTAATTACTTTTCACGTCGTTATAACGCCGTTAATATAACTGGACCTTAAATACGGTGCGTTACTATGCATTGATTTAATAAACTATGTAAAAAACGCATCTACAAAGCTAGTGGCCAAAAATACTTTTCTTACAAAGATAATACTTGGAAGTGCAGGATAAAACTCTTGCTGTCTCTTGACGTGCAATACATTTTGAAAGTTATGTACGAACACCTGTCTGTTCTACTCATTTGAACCGACTTGTGAAAACTGCTCCAAAAAAAATAAAAATTATCTGACATAGCAACTTTTAATTTACGCAAATAGTTACTTTCCCTGGTAACGAGTTACTTTTATTATAGAGTAATTCAGTTACTAATTCAGTTACTTTTAGGAACAAGTAGTGCGTAACTATAACTAATTACTTTTTTAAAGTAACATTCCCAACAGTGATCATGGGGAGGCACTCATGAGAGGATCGTTTAGCAGCCTCTCTACATGTTCTCTCCGTGATAGCCTGCGGCTACAGTTCTGCGCTCTGGAGTGTATTTTCTATAGGTTGCCTCGCGTCTAACCCACACCATTACGCTTTTGCGGTCGGCGAGGCGCCACACGAGGTGGTGGTTTGGGGCGATGTATGCGGCTTGGACTATGAATACAGTGATGTGCTGGAGTTTTTCCACTGCACTCGCTCTCCCCCACTCGAGCATGTTTATCAGCAGATTTGCTTTTACTAACTATGTTTGTCCATCGTGGCTTCGGACTCAGAGTAAGCTCTGGCCGGCACATGCGGTTCTCTCCCTCCAAGTGGACAGGAGAAACGCGCCTCCCCTTCCTCAGTGAGTGGTTGAATGTTGTTACCCGCGTGGTGGATGAACTATCTCCCCCGTGAGCCGCTAACCTTCTTCACGGACCTCCACCAAGAGGTTTTGAGGTACTGGGAGCAGCCTTTATCAGCGCACGTTTCGCCACCATAACTGACATGTCGGACTGCTGTTATACAGCGATCCGCTGTGGACGAACTCTCTAGCCGAACGGATCACACCAAACTCGGCCACGGCCTAAAGTCTCGAAGGCGTGTCGAGTCGTGTCTAATTTCTGCGAATTTATTTTACTTTATGGCGGTTCTTCACGAGAAAGGTATTATAACCGGAGGCTGTGAAAAAGCTGCGGGGGGCCAACAGATTTGGAGCTAAGTGCTACAAAACATACTGCCAGAGCAGTGAACCGTTCTATGACGGGGATGTTTACGGTCGAGCGCCACCTTGGCTAATCTTGCCGACATTACAAAAACCTGAGTTGGACGGCAAAAGCCACTCGTCCTCAGTCCCCACGCTCTAACATTGACTGTCTCGCAGCTAAGGCACCTCGAGTATCATTGGATTGAGCTATCACTTGAGCGCCCCCTCAGACACTCTGCACAATCCAGCCTTCATAGTTTGAGGGACAGCACAAGAGGCTGACAAAGACGGCCAGTTTATGACGGCTCACACAGCTGCCGCGTTCTCGCTAGCGGCGTGGCCCGATGTTTATCTTGTTGGATTAAATCCTGCCGTGGATACGCTTCAGGATTTTACACAATGAAATGCAGCGACTTTGACGCATACGCTTCCCTTCCTGTTCGTCAGGGACTGTGCCCTCCATTAGAGAGTGCTGTTGGACCGCTAATGCACATCCAACCCTCTCACTGCAGTCCCCATGCTCTAACACTAATTGTCTCGAAGCAAAGGCACCTCAAGCATCATTGGATCGAGCTATCACTTGAGCGCCCCCTCAGACACTCTGCACAATCCAGCCTTCAGAGTTTGAGGGACGGCACAAGAGACTGACTAAGATGGCCTGTAACAGTTGGTTTGTCACGATCAATCTGAAGGATGCATATTTTCATATTCAGATCATCAAGAGACACAGGAAGTTCAGATTCGCTTTAGAGGGTAAAGCGTATCAATACTGTGTTCTTCATTCAGCTTAACCTTGGCTCATTGAGTATTTCGAAACGCATGGACACAACTGGCCCCGTTGCAACTCCAGGGCGTCCAGCATTTAATTGCCTGGACGATTGTCTGGTGTTAGCACAATCGCAGACTCAAGCACACTCCCATTGGGATCTTGTGCTGAATCATCTAAACAGCCTGGGCTTATGCACGATAATAGAGTGTTTTAATTCCCTCTCAGCGGAGAACCTTCTGGGAATAGACTTGGACTCTCGCCCGATGACCGCAAGACTTCTCTCCCGCGCGCTCAGTCTCTCGCGTCATGCGTGCGTCACTTCAAAGGGGGTCGCACAGTGACGGTGAGTTTATGCCTCAGACTTTTAGGTCTAATGGCAGTGGCATCCCCTGTAATCCGACCAGCTTTGTCTGTTAGGACACAAAATAGAGGCCATGCTGTCACAAAGCAGCGCGTGTCCCATTGGCTGGTGGAGACTATATCTTTAGCCTATAAGGCGCGCAGACTCGCTTCGCTCTTAGGAGTTAGAGCTCATTCTATGAGAGCAGTGGCTTAACCACAAGCTTTCTCAGTGGTTCTTCTATATATAATGTCCGTGCTGCGGCAGGATGTTCCTCACTGAGCACTTTTGTCAAGTTTTACAATCTGGATGTGAGGATGGCTCCTGGCTCCCGGGTTCTGTCCGCTTGAGCAGATGCTTTCCTTGGATTCCAACTGTCAGGTAAGTCAAGGGGTTATGGTATAGGGTTCCCATATGGTGACATTACCGCAGCATCGAAGTGACCTATTAAAGGGAACATCTCGGTTACGTATGTAACCACGGTTCCCTGAATAGGGAATGAGATGCTGCGGTCCCGGCTGTTCCGTACCTTGATAGCATTTCTTCAGTTCATGAAATCTGAGCGAAATAGCGCACGGCACTCAGGTATACGATGCGTACGCATGCGTAGGGCGGTGCCAAGCGCTATTTGGCCAATAGGATTGGCGGGATGGTATAGGGCTTCAGACATTCGTCACACCGAGGGGTGTTCCCATACGGTGACGTCACCGAAACATCTCGTTCCCTATTTATGGAACCGTGGTTACATACGTAACCGAGATGTTTTCTTTTACTGTCTATGTTTGAACGATGGATCTGCAACACAACCATTTCAAAACTGTAAAGAGCTAAGATAAGAGCTATCTTGGTTTCAAATGCTGTAACTTTTGATTACTTCCTGATGTAACCACAAAATTTAATTTACATACAGGACACATAGAACATCACCAAAAATAATTGATCCTACCTTATTTCTTTCTTGACATACTGAACATCAAATATGATTATGAAAATTTCCCCTTGACCACACTAAATGTAGCTATTTCTCAGCATGAGAATATTCAAATGAAAAAAAAAATCCCATAAATATTTCTATCACAGTTCCTTTTGATTCTCCTTGCTACTGTCTTTCATTATTTATATGAGTTATGATTCATTATTTTGTGTATGGCACTAAAAAAACAACAGTATTCAAAATTCCTTATTTACTGTATGTCTTGAGATATTTAATGTCAAATAAGACAGATATAAAAAAAAAAAAAAAAAATATATATATATATATATATATATATATATATATATATATATATATATATATATATATATTGTGACGAGTCAGCTGCCTCCTCCCTGATTATCACCGGCACCCCGTCCTAAATCACCGCCCTTCACCAGGCTCCCGACTGGAGTGGGTGTGTGAGAGGAGGGGCGCTGGATGGGGCACACCTGAAGGAAGTGGAGCCTCATTACCGCCGCTGTTTAAAAGCCCAACGCGCCTCTCCTCAGGAGACCGGTCTCTTCCCCGTGCATGCACACTGGTGTCCTCGTGGGTCCAGGAAGGGTGCGTTGAGGGACTCCCGCGCCACCAAGACGTGAGCTGCCGGACCCGCGATCCGGATGGGAACCGCACCCGTATACACGGCCGACGGGCCAGGATGCCGGGCCGTCCATCCCCTACCAGCGCCGCGGCCAACGAGAGAGACGCGGCTGCTAGAGGAAGCCGCCGCACCTCGCGCCCCGGACCGAGGAGGGGAGCGCGTGCGGCCGCCGGACTCCGCCCCTTGCCTGGACCCTTCCTCGATGAACACTGCCCGACCTACACAAACCCCGCAGCACGACGAGGACACCAGATTCCCTGTTATTTTGGCCACTTTTATTCCCTGTTATTTTATGATTTCTGTTAATAAAAGCCTCTCCGAGGCCTGACGCCACGCCCACTGTGTCTGTCTTGTGCTCCTCCCGCACTGTAAAAAAATAATTCAGTGGCTTAGTAAATTTCACAAAAATAAAGAGCTATATTAACTTAATAAAATCTTTTGAAATCATTTAAGTGATATTTTGAGTGGGTCAGGTTAAAAAGAATAATTAAAAATCCAACAAATAATTTCTCTAAAATTAACAGATATTATTTAAGTTTATGTAATGAAAATAAATAAGTATTTAACTAACTAATTATATTTTTAATATACCCTCAATATTTCTGGTGAATTCTAATAGAAATATTTGATAATTATTTACTTGTACTGATCTGTTTTAGAAACTAAAATTATTAAGTATTTCCTATCAATTTTCCTAAATAAAGTTCCAGCTTAATAAATGACAGTTTAAATAAATTGAGTAAATTTCGCGGCTAAAGTGATCACGTGTGCAGCTCGGCAGGAAAAAAAAATCTGCTTTCCTCATAGACAGTAAAAGAAATGGACACCGCGACCCCATTGGAACTCAATTGAGACAAATGAAGCCCAGTTTTAGCGTTTTTTAGCACTTCCGTTTCTGACGCGCAGACTCAAACGAAGCTTGACGACGTCAGCAACCTGTCTGACAGATGTAAATCTTCTAGTAGCTGTGCGTGAAAACTGCCATCGTTAATCTTGCAGAGACGGCGAGCTTGAGCGGGGAGATCTTTGTCGTGAGTGAGCAGGAGTAAGTATTCTGATTAATTATTTTGTATAGTATTTTAAAATGTAACGCCAGTACGCCATATTAAGTTAATTACCTGCGAGCTTCTCCTCCTGTCTGTACGGTAATGCGACAGAGAGCCGAGTGGTTATGACGCAATCGTTAGCCTATTTTTTACAAAAACTGTTTATACGGGGCCATAATGTAACATAGAAGGTAATGGAGCCCTTTATACATTGTCGTGTATCTTTAGAAATAAATAATGGACAAACGGAGTCTTTAAACGCCTCAGATGTAAAGTTATTCGCTGTCAAAGTGACGCCAAAATGAATGGGAGTCAATGGGAATGCTAACGCAAGTGAAGTTCTGCTAAAAGATGGCAGCCCCCACCCGACTTCAACTTCCGGTCGAGTTCCTTGCCCCTTGGCTTTCCTCAGCAGAGACGTCGACTAGCCATACTCCTCACAACTCCTGGTAAGTAACGTTAGTCAGCTAATCCTACTTACGTTTGTAACACTTTATTAAAAAGTTAATAATTATTAAGCATTTCCTAACAATTGTCTTTGTATTTTACGTCATATTCAACAAGTTTCGTAGCTTAATCGAAGTCACCTGAAGGACGGCTTTCCTCAGCAACGGCAAAGCCTGCACTCCTCGCATATCCTGGTACGTCATGTAATTTAGCCAGCTAATACTAATTATGTTTGTAATGTTTAATTCAGAAGTTAATTAATAAGGATTTCCTAACAATTGTGTTTTGCGTCATCTTAAGAAGTTTAACAAGTTTCGCGGCTCAAGCAAGAGGCACCTGTCACTGAAGGACTGCTTTTCTCAGCAACGACGTGAACAGCATTACTCGAATTTCCTGTAAGTAACGTTAGTCATTTTATAACTACGTATATTTGCAATACTTTATTCAAAAGTTGATTAAACATTGACCGTGTGTAGGTGTACATAACAGTGTAGTTTTCTAAGTTAGTTAGTGGGGCATCCATATGCATGTAAGGTTTTTTGTTTTTGTTTTTTTTTTTTTTGGAGTGGGTTAACGTTCGTACTATTTGGATTACTGTTTATTTCAACCGCCATTTGAAAGTCTAACGATAAGTGTAACCGTGGTCCAGCAACTATAACTATACATGCCCAATGGAAAACGATTTTGTACAGGTTCCCCTTTGGGGTGAGTGGCTTGTCAAAAGGGAACACATCATTTATGATCTTTCAAATGACAACATTCTGTCTTGTAAAAAGCTGTCATGTTTTTGTAAAACATCATAATTACTACATGAACTCAAGTATGAGCTCTTAAATCACCACTACAAATACGCCATGCAAAAGTATTTAAAATGGAGTGGACATAACATAGACTGGTGCGTTTTAATCAGCTCCCACTATAGGGAGTCGGCCAGTTTAAGGCCTGCTCCGTTGTAAAATCATTCTAGTGCACTGAAACCTAGATCACATACAATATCGGTCAAAAGTTTGAAAACAGTAAGCTTTTTAATGTTTCTAAAATAAGTTTCTTAAGCTCATTAAGCTTGCATTTATTTGATAAAAAAAAATGCAGAAAAAACAACCATCTATCCCCCTCTACCGCCATTTGGCTAGTCATTTTTTTAGGGTTACTGGCCAGACTGATATATATATATATATATATTTTAAAGCTGAATTTTCATTCCATTACTCCAGTCACTGCAGCTGTTCCACAACAAATCCAGACCTGGTGGGTATTGAAGGACAGCGGAGGCTGGGGGAGGGGTACATTGTTTTAATTGAGTAAACTTACTAAATTTCTTAAGAGTGTGTTTAAATATATTCATTTTGATTTGAATTAAGTAATATTTTTGTTCCCTGAAACAGATCAGTTTAATTTACCATCCTTAAATATTTTGATAGAAATTTCACAAATATATTATGTGTATTATAAATAAACAATTTGTTAGTCAAATACTAAATTGTTTTAGTAGAAAAAATAAAATATAACTGTACATTTTAGATAAAATGTAACTGTTGTATTTTTAATCAGTTAATATGTTTACATTTATGCATTTGGCAGACACTTTTATCCAAAGCAACTTACATTGCATTTCAAGGTACACATTTACAATCGTATACATTTTTGCTTGCGTCGACGCTCTACTGTTTGAGCTACAGGAAAGCCATCTTTTGTATAATCAAGTAAACGATATTCAGAGATTTTATTAAGTTAAGTTAAATATTACTGTAATATTTACTAAGCCACATAATTATTTAGAGGGTTAAGGGTTGAGTGTGAGGGTTAATGCAATGCATTTTTTTTTTCAAGTAGGGCAATTAAACAAGCTTTTTTGTCATTTTGTTAGTCATTTTACTTAAATATTAAACATTTTTATAAAGAAATTGGTTGAAATAATGCGGACCTCAATGAAAGCCTATAGCATTGATTTACAGCATAGAAGCTCGCAGTTGGTCTCTTTTCATTTTTCTTTTAGGTTTATTGTTAAAAATAAATGTCCCTATGTAGAAAATTAACCTGTCCTCTTGTTAAGAAGAATGCTGTTAATTTTTTGCAACTCCTCCCCCTAGTAAACTTTGTTTGAGATTTTACCTATCATATGGTCCAACAGAATGTTTGCTTCTTCAGGTGCTAATTGTTTTGTGTATTTGTCACTTTCTTTTAACATTCAGGTTTGAATGTTAGCTCTAACCAGTTATCTTTAAAATATGCCTGTAGGGTTCAGCTGATCTACCCGTCTTCGTACAAGCAGAGTTGTCAGAGGAGGTCATAAAAATCTACATCCTTCGGGACAATGATGGGGCAGTCAGCGATGTAATCTTGGGAATCTCAGCAGAGCCTGCTGCTATCTTTTGGGAGTCACATTGGTTTTGAGATATCCCAAGACCCACAAATACAGGTCCTTCTCAAAAAATTAGCATATTGTGATAAAGTTCATTATTTTCCATAATGTAATGATAAAAATGAAACTTTCATATATTTTAGATTCATTGCACACCAACTGAAATATTTCAGGTCTTTTATTGTATTAATACTGATGATTTTGGCATACAGCTCATGAAAACCCAAAATTCCTGTCTCAAAAGATTAGTTTATTTCATCTGACCAATAAAAGAAAAGTGTTTTTAATACAAAAAAAGTCAACCTTCAAATAATTATGTTATGCACTCAATACTTGTTCGGGAATCCTTTTGCAGAAATGACTGCTTCAATGTGGCGTGGCATGGAGGCAATCAGCCTGTGGCACTGCTGAGGTGTTATGGAGGATGCTTCGATAGCGGCCTTAAGCTCATCCAGAGTGTTGGGTCTTGCGTCTCTCAACTTTCTCTTCACAATATCCCACAGATTCTCTATGGGGTTCAGGTCAGGAGAGTTGGCAGGCCAATTGAGCACAGTAATACCATGGCCAGTAAACCATTTACCAGTGGTTTTGGCACTGTGAGCAGGTGCCAGGTTGTGCTGAAAAACAAAATCTTCATCTCCATAAAGCTTTTCAGCAGATGGAAGCATGAAGTGCTCCAAAATCTCCTGATAGCTAACTGCATTGACCCTGACCTGGATAAAACACAGTGGACCAACACCAGCAGCTGACATGGCACCCCAGATCATCACTGACTGTGGGTACTTGACACTGGTCTTCAGGCATTTTGGCATTTCCTTCTCCCCAGTCTTCCTCCAGACTCTGGCACCTTGATTTCCGAATGACATGCAAAATTAGCTTTCATCCGAAAAAAGTACTTTGGACACTGAGCAACAGTCCAGTGCTGCTTCCCTGACGCCTGTGCACGGTGGCTCTGGATGTTTCTACTCCAGACTCAGTCCACTGCTTCCGCAGGTCCCCCAAGGTCTGGAATCGGTCCTTCTCCACAATTTTCCTCAGGGTCCGGTCACCTCTTCTCGTTGTGCAGCGTTTTTTGCCACACTTTTTCCTTCCAACAGACTTCCAACTGAGGTGCCTTGATACAGCACTCTGGGAACAGCCTATTCGTTCAGAAATTTCTTTCTGTGTCTTACCCTCTCGCTTGAGGGTGTAAATGATGGCCTTCTGGACAGCAGTCAGGTCGGCAGTCTTACCCATGATTGCGGTTTTGAGTAATGAACCAGGCTGGGAGTTTTTAAAAGCCTCAGGAATCTTTTGCAGGTGTTTAGAGTTAATTAGTTGATTCAGATGATTAGGTTAATAGCTCGTTTAGAGAACCTTTTCATGATATGCTAATTTTTTGAGATAGGAATTTTGGGTTTTCATGAGCTGTATGCCAAAATCATCAGTATTAATACAATAAAAGACCTGAAATATTTCAGTTGGTGTGCAATGAATCTAAAATATATGAAAGTTTAATTTTTATCATTACATTAAGGAAAATAATGAACTTTATCACAATATGCTAATTTTTTGAGAAGGAACTGTACTCACTTTAGTTGTTCCAAAAACTGTTTCTTGAGCTGGATCCTCCAAAACTCTGTTAATGTTCAGAGGTTAAAAAATTATCTTCTTGTATAGTAGTGGTTCATGATCATCCCACAGAATGGGTATTCCTGATGGAAGTGTTTCTGTTATCGGATTAATTCTGTTGAAGGGATAGTTTACCCAAAAAGATGACGTTGTCATAATTTACTCTCCCTCAATTTGTCCCAAACCTGTACGAGTTTCTTTCTTCTGTTGAACACAAAAGATATTTTAAGTGAAGTGACGTAACATTCAGCCAAGTATTAAAGAGTGTTTGTTAACGCAGTTAAGTTTGCCATTGACTTTGCATATTATACTTTTTTTTTTTTCTTACCATGGAAGTCAGTGGCAACTTTCAACTGTCTGTTAACCAACATTCATTAAAATATCTTTTGTGTTCAACAGAAGAAAGAAACTCGTACAGATTTGGGACAGCTTGAGGGCGAGTACATTATGACAACATCATCTTTTTGGGTGAACTATCCCTTTAATATTGAAGTGTTGCTTTTATTTTTTTATGGTTTAATGTTGAGTGTGACTGCAAATGGCTGGTATGCACCAGGAACAAAGTAAGATGTCATTTCTCTTATGGCTATCGTATTTTACATGTAATCAACTTGAATACTAAGATGGATGAAATGTTTCATAAGGTTTAATCATTTCCCTTATGGCTACTTTACAGTTTTTAATTTGTGCAATCTACTGGAATATTAAAATGGATAAAATGTTTCAAAGGTTGATTTTAGACTTTGTCTAATGTTTAATTGACAAATAAATTTTCAATAAAAAGTGTTTCTTTCTTTATTTGGTTTTATTTTATATTAATTATAAAGGGTAAATAGTGTAAAAAAAAAAAGTGAATGCAACATTTTGATAATTTATAGTACAATATTAAGTTAAATTAACTTTTACATGTAGTAAACATAGCACATTTGTTTGGTTAAATTTCATCCAATATTTCAATTATATCTACTCAATATTTTTTGTTTATTTTACATAGAATTACAGTTGTGGTGTTTTATAATTTTGATTAGATCTAATTAATTTTATTTCTCATATAAAGTAATTCAGTTATTCAGATTTACTTAATTTTTTTACTGACAATTACTCAATTTAAACAGTATATTTCATTGATTTCACAGCTTTAAAATTTACTCAATTTTTTTGAGTGTAAAAATGTTTCACCAAAAAAATTGAGTAAATAATAGTTAAACTTTTTACAGTGCGTGACTATATATATATATATATATATATAATGTATATAAATCATTGTTCAATTCTGTTGTTTTATATAAAATAGGAGGCATTTTATATAACTTTGGGCCTTCAACCTTATCTCACTTAAAATCTAATACTGATATCATTTTAAATTCAAACAGAAAGTATGCATTATAACCCTATTCATTCGAATCTAATTGTATATATTTATTTTCAATTTGACATATTTTAAACATGTTGAACACTTGTCCCTTGAGTTCACTGTCATTTCCACAACTCTGCATTAAAAGCAATCCCAGGCTCAGTGCTATAGATTTGTATACTCAGTAACCATAGTAACTGACACTCCAGGAAACCACATGGCTGAATGAAAGAATGTTCCCAGCAGAGGTTAATAAATTGGAGATATATCAAGGCAAATATAAGAAATACTGTGAGTATGTTTATTGTGTGTAATTTCTGAACTGAAATGATCTTGCTTGCCATTTCCTGTTTGTTGTTGGCATCTGTACTGCGTTTGAGCTCCGTTACTATATTCTTTTTAGGAACTATTTTTAACTTAAAAATCAATCTTATACACCACCATTTCCATTTATATAACGTGTGAATATATCCTCTATTGTATTCTACAACAAAAACAATCAGAGCACCTCGCTATCACTACTTTTATTTTGATCTCCTGGGTCCCCTATTAGCTTATAGCCCGTTAGCATCAGCAAGCCTGGATGCAGCTAACTGCGCTTACATTGCTAATACTCTATTCACACACATTACCACTGCTGTACTCACTGTTACTTGCTTTAATGGCGGATGAATGTCTACCTTTGATTGCAGGTGGGGACACGTTCGAGCTGCATTCGGCCGTGGAGAAGCAGATTCGCGACCTGAAGGTGAGGCAGGCCCAGCTGAGAGAGCGGAGAGCTCACAAAGTATACAGCATGCTGTTAACAGTTCCACCACGTCTACTCCATGTGTTTCTCTTCACAGGCCCGGTGCACCCAGGACTTGATCTTCCCAGATGTCCTTCACTCCGACGCTGGGTGTATCCACAGCGGAGGACGCGAGCCGAGCCCCGGGCGACGACTTTCTTCCCCTCCTGTCTTCGAGATCTCCATCCGGACCCGCTTTGCTCCACTGCCCACGTATCGACGAGGACACGAAAGGTTCAGTAGCCTTTTTGCTTTAAATTAATGGTTGTTGTCATGAGGTCGCAGAGGAGTAAGTGGTCGAGAGGAGGTTCAGCATCGCTCTCCACCATGGCCCCCCTTCCGCCCGGGACTCATGTGGGACGGATCAGAGCCGCCATCTCACCATGGTGGACGGAGAAGGGAGAGTAAGCGCACGTCTGCCGAACCAGCGCCACTGCCCATGATGGCCGCAAGTCCAGCGCCACTGCACAAGATGGCCGCCAGCCCAGCACCACGAGGCAAGATGGACTCCAGCCCAGCGCCACAGCACAAGATGGCCGCCAGCCCAGAGCCAATGCGCAAAATGGCCGCCGGCCCAGCGCCGCTGCCCAGGATGGCCACCAGCCCAGCACCACTGCCTATGATGGCCGCAGGTACAGTGACATTGCACAAGATGGACGCCAGCCCAGCGCCACAGCACAAAGTGGTCGCCAGCCCAGTGCCACAATGCAAGATGGCCGCCAACTCAGCACCACTGCCCAAGATGGCCGCTGAAAAATTTTTGGATTATTTTTCTATGCTGACCAAATTTTCACGTCACGTCTGTGACGTACAAGAAGCGCCACAGTACAAGAAGGCCGCCAGTCCAGCGCCGCTGCACAAGGTGGCCGCCAGCCCAGAGCCACTGCACAGGATGACAGCCACAGCTGACCCTCCAGAGTCAAGTCAGGTTCCCGTTGATCCTCCAGAGTCGAGTCAGGTTCCCGTTTACCCTCCAGAGTTGAGTCAGGTTCCCGTTGACCCTCCAGAGTCGAGTCAGGTTCCCGTTGACCCTCCAGAGTCGAGTCAGGTTCCCGTTGACCCTCCAGAGTCGAGTCAGGTTCCCGTTGACCCTCCAGAGTCGAGTCAGGTTTCTGTTGATCCTCCAGAGTTGAGTCAGGTTCCAGTTGACGCTCCTCCTGAGTCAGGGTTAGTCACCATTGACCTTCCAGAGTCAGGGCTAGTCACTGTTGACCTTCCAGAGTCAGGGTTAGCCACCGTTGACCTTCCAGAGTCAGGGCTAGTCAACGTTGACCTTCCAGAGTCAGGGCTAGTCCCCGTTGACCTTCCGGAGTCCGGGCAAGTCACCATTGATCTTCATGAACAAATGCAAGTCACCAATGATCTTCATGAACAAATGCAAGTCACCAATGATCTTCATGAACAAATGCAAGTCACCAATGATCTTCATGAGCAGAGTTAAATCAGCATTGATCTTCTGGAATCCAGTCTAAACACCATGGGATTACCAGAGCCTCCCCACGTCTCTGCTGAACTACCGGAGTCTCTCCTCGCCTCTGCGGAACTTCCAGAGCCTCGTCACGTCCCAGCCGAACTCTCTGAGTGCTCGACTGATCCTGTCCTGGCCAAGGAGGCTACCCTTAACTTGTTCATGTTCTCTGTTTCAGACTTGCCCAACCAGACTTGCTCTCCCGTCAATTCGATCCCACTGTGGTGGTGTTCAGCGCCACCCTGGTGGGCTTCGGTCTCGACCACACGGACATCGTGGTCTTCTGCTCTGCCCTGGGGGACTTCTGTCTCGACCACACGGATGTGGTGGTCCTCTGTGCCTCCTGGGTGGGCCTCTGTCTCGACCACACGGATATGGTGGTCTTCTGCTCCGCCCTGGGGGGCTTCGGTCTCTACAACACGGACGTGGTGGTCTTCTGCTAGCGAGTCACTTTCCCCATCGAACGACTCACTTTCCTCTCGCAGCGAACGACTCATTTTCCTTCTCGAGCGATTCACTTTTCTCACAAGTCACGCAGTGAACGACTCACTTTCCTCACGCAGCGAGCGACTCACTTTCCTCATCGAACGATTCACTTTCCTCACGAGTCATGCAGCGAACGACTCACTTTCCTCACGAGTCACGAAGCGAGCGACTGACTTTCCTCAGCGAACGATTCACTTTCCTCACGCAGCGAAGTTGCGCGAACGATTCACTTTCCTCACGCAGCGATCAACTCACTTTCCTCAGCAAACGACTCACTTTCCTCACGCAGCCAGCGACTCACTTTGCGCAGCCGGAGAGTCACTTTCCTTTCGCAGCGGAGCACTGACTCTCTCTTCATGTAGGGACCAAATATTATAATTAAAGTGATTTCTATATTGCTTCCAAAAGAATATTTCGATATATTTAAATATTCAAAAAGGTTTAAAATATTTTTTTTTACTTTCATTAAAATATTTCAATTAAATGGAATAATTGACTATTGCAAATTTATGAATCCATGGTTAACTTTTTTTCGGCACTCACTGGGCTATATGTATTGAGACATTTTTTAATTTATATTTTGTAAAAAAATAAACCTGAATTTTAATCTAAACATCTGTATTTTCATACAATTTCATAAATAAGTAGGCTATAATATGCCGCACCACAGGCATATCGTGCTGTGTGAACGCGTTCATGTGATTGGCTTATAAGTAAACAATCCCCCACGTGGAGAGCATTCTTGTGATTGGCTTAAAGAAGGGAGATATCTGATTGGTTGCTGATCATTCCCTGTTTAAAAAAAAAAACATTTGTGTGTCGTGCCAAGTCAGGGGAGTCTCAAAATTCACACACAAATGCAGTTAAGTTCACAGACCGCAAGCAGTTTGTAAATGAAGATATGTGTGTGTGTGCATCAGAAATACATTTCTGAATCTTGTCCTGTGCATTTGTGAATCTTGACTGCATTTGTAAATGTTGTTTGCATTTCTGAATTGTGTGTGTATTTCTGAATTTTGTGTGCATTTCTGAATTTTGTCTGCATTTGTGAATCTTCTGTGCTTTTTAAATTTTGTGTGTGCATTTGTAAATTTTGTGCGCATTTGTGTATCCTGTGTGTGTATTTATGAATCATGTGTGTGCATGTATGAATCCTGTGTGTGCATATGTGAATGCAGTGTGTGCATTTATCTTTATTGAGACTCTTTTGGCTCTATATTGGAGAATCACCCAACTATTAGTGTAACTAATTACTAATAATATTTCAGTAATAATTTTACAGTTAACATCCATAAAACAGCTTAATTACTTAGTTACTAACCCTTTAAGTTTGTTCACTGTTAAAGCTAGAATGTCTGGTAATGTGTTTATTTAAAAAAAAGTCATGAGTGGTTAGATTTTCATAAAACTGCAATTTAAATATATTATTTCTATAGGCTATACAGAAAAAGAAAGAAGAAAAACAGAATAATTAAGCTGAATAACCTAATCTATAGCATGTTAAATGGTGGTTGACTAGTCTATGAATGGTCTACCCCCCAAGCTCACAGAAGTGGTTTGACCCAGAGCCATATAGAGAGAGAGTTGCGACAACGGAAGTTCGAAATGTTTGGTTGTCACGTGATTCGTGTAGACTTCAAATAGTTCCAGGAAGTGCATTGGCGGCCATTCAAACTGATAGAGTAGAGTGACAGAACTGCGATTTCTGGTAATAAGGAGGAGTCAATAAATGCATTTATTTTATATGTTTATACAACACACTGACATATGTATGTAGCATGAGTATGTAGTTACAGCGATGTTGTTTTTAAAATATCAAATCGGGTAATATTTGAGGATTAGTGTTCAATTACCGTTATTTTAAAAACGTATTTCAGGCTAACGTTAAGTTTTATAAACACGGGTTGCTGTTGCCTTTTTACGTTACATATTGTCCATTTTTTCACTGATCTAATGTTAACTCATGTCATATTGATGACTTTCAGGTAGTACAGAGACAGGCTGGTGACAGGTGATTTTCAGCTCGCACCGCACTATGGGTCAATTAACTGTTACCAGCAGTAATTAGCATGTTAAATAAATGTAAAATGAAGCTTACTGTTTATAATTCTTACATTTACATATAGTAATATAATTATGTATTATAAATAATATACCTATTATATCTAGTATAATTCTTACAATACTTATTCATGTACACAATATATTCAGGTTTAAAACAACTTAAGCATGCTCGTATATAAACATGTACACTGCCATTCAAAAGTAATGATGCTGAAAATTCAAGTTGGCATCACAGGAGTATATTCCATTTTAAAATAGAAAACAGTTATTTTAAATTGTAATTATACAATTAACTATTTACAGCAATTCATGAATACATTTCTAATAAATTTAATAGCATGAAAAGCATTTTGTATGTGTCCTTTCTTTCATGTTGTCCTTGCATAGTATCCACCATGGTTTGCTGTGCTGCATGGGGATGCTCCACTCAGTCAGAGAAAGGTGTGCGAATGTATGGCTTCCCAGCTGACATAGAGAGGAGAAAATAATGGTTGGCTCAAGTCAGCAGGAGCAATCTAAATACAAATAAAAATTACAACAACAAAAAATTGTTAGGTAATTATACTTACATTAATTTGCACTTTTTTACATTGACAATGTTTTACTAGAAATAAGGAACAAGCAAAGCCTTGCAAAACCCAGGGAGCTGAGACTCATGGTGAGACATTGCAGGGAGTCATCAGTGTTACCTATAACTGTGCATTTAACCACCATGTGATATGTACTGTAAGTGGGTAGAAAAAAAAAAAGGTGTGTGTGGAAACTAAACTGAAGTCAGTATGCAGACAAATTGCGGCAATGCAATTTGTCATGACCAAAAAATTCAAGAGTAGGCTGAGACCAGATGCTATTCCCACAATCTTTGTACATCGTCCTGTGGTCAAAAAGAGGAGGGCCCTGCTCCACGATGCACCCCTAGACCTGTGAACATACAAGAAATGGCTGCTGATTACAGCTATGTTATTTCAGGTGATTCATATATAATAAGTACAAACTCGTAGTAGTTGAAGTAAAGTGATGTGATATTTTCAATATTTAAAATTAGCAAAACCATGTATTCTACCTCTATCAGTTTCAAAGGTTGAGGAAAAAAGAACGAGGACACTCAGAGAAAGGAAAGTGAGAGTGAAGAAAAAGGACATGGCTAGAGAGGAGAGACAGGGACAGGTGACACTGCCCAGTCATGCAGCAAGTCAGTCAGCAGCCAGTCAGCATTCCTGTGAACCATCAGCCAGTTACCAGGGTCTATTAAAAAAATTTAAGAGACAAGAAAAGAAAAATAAAGATCAAGCAATGCAAAGGCAGCACTAAGAAAAATAATGAAAATTCAGCTATCAAAAAAAAAGGTCCCCTCAGCTCTCCTGACCTGCATCATCACTGATGCTCCATCACAGAACACTTCAGTGGCACCACTAATCCTCCACCTACCAGAACCCACAGAATATTACAGTATGTTACTTTTATACACTAACAAGTCTAAGTATATAATACAGTATTATTATATAATATAGACAGGTAATAGTAAATGAATCACAATGACTAAAAACACTCCACCCATGTTTTTGCAAACTCAATTCACTCTAAATGTATATCAATAGGGTGCATTTTATTATTAAGTAATTGAATACGTGTAATAAGGAACAAACTTTATAACCTCATTTTTACCACTTCCACTCACCGCTGTCACACGTTATATTGAACTAACGTAATAGGCTATGTAACGTTAGCTAACTTTCCCCACCCTGCAAAAAAATATGTTTATACTCCTTTTTTTCTAATTGCAAACACGATGGATGAAACTGAATTATGAGAACAGATTTTACAATTATTAGGGTGTTCGTTACTAACTTTATGCAGCTCCAATCCTAGCCTAATCTGTTAGTTATCTGATAACAAACCTTAAATCTACTCATTTAATGAGTGATTATCTACTAGAAGGTTTTAATTTGCAATTTATTGTTATTAAGATGTACTGATAATATTCAATCTTATTATTTAAACGTCTTACCTGTTAAAAGTGCGTCGCGAACGGTTTGTTCTGCTGCATCTTCTACGGCGCGGCATCGGTTTGCCGCTACTTCCGGGAACTATTGAGAGGCTCCACGAGCCGCCATTGCTGTAAAAAAAGCGTTCCAATGGAGTCAATGGAGTTGTCGCAACTCTCACTCTATATGGCTCTGGTTTGACCCAAGTCCTCAGCAGCCAATGACACTGACCCGTTCAAACTGATTTTTTATGCTTACTTCATGTGTATTTAACATGTATTTCACATGTAAATCATGCATATTTAACACTTTGAATGCACGTATTTAACACATTTATTTTTTTTGACACGTGAAGACACATATTTAGCGCGTTAAATAAGTGTTCTTTACAAGTGAAATACGGATGTTTGATGTGTTGTTGACTTGTTAAAATTCACGTGTTTTTGGCACCTTTGGCTTTCCATAAAACGAACCAGGCTTTAGGGGTCAATTATGCGCTCCTGCATGGTTAAGATTGCCTAGTGTGAGCACACCCTAATTATTCTCCCACATCTCACACACACAAGTCTCTACCATCAAGTGTTGTCCCACGCAGCACTCTGCTGCGATGGTTCAAATGGAGGAAATATGTATTTAGACAGTTTATACGTCTAATGACAAGGGATAATATATGCTATAATGAGAGATGGGTGTTAATGTGGACTACTGGAGGTTATAACATTAGTTCACGCTAGCTAGCAGCTAACTAAACCAGCTAGCTAGAGAGATGCTACAGAGATGGAATCTGGGAAACCTTTTTAAGTAGCAAGCAAAGGTATCAGGATGAAGTAAACAGTTCCTTTCATTTCCCAAATTCCCACTTAGTTCAGTATATACAATGGTTCAAATCACTGAGCAGGAGTGGGATCTGCGCCCAGGCAAGTTGACAATGTTCTGAACACAGACACTCGCACACCCACAGCCACCCACCCTTCTACACACACACACACACAAAGAGCATAGAGCTACCGGATACTTTTAGGGCTAGTTTGAATTGCAGTGAACCAGGTGTGTTGAACAGAACACCACAGAGTGAAGTATCAGTTTGAACGGGATTATTTTTACAGATGTGATATGATCAACTAAGAGGAGGAGTCAAGCTACATGCAAATCAGTCCGTGTCTACTAACAAGCTGTGGACCAAGAAGCTTGGAGACTGCACTGGACACCAAGTGGATAAAGTGATAGTGACAAGGATGGATTCTGGGACTGTTGCAGGTGAGCATACATGGGTTGCTGAAAATGAGGGGAGGCGTGAGCCAGTTAGAGGTAAAACTTAAGCATCGTCTTTAAAGAGTCTGGACTCCTTGAGAGAGCTGGGTGCTTATCAGTTGAAGCATGAAATGAATGACTGCGGTGAAGGGTGTGGTTTCTCTGAAATAATATGAAATGAAATATGAAATATATAGCAAGATACTGTAATGAAACCACTATTACAAGTATTATTATTCATACACAACTATAGGTTGCTCCCCTCTTACAGTAACATAATGATGTATAAACACTTTGTATAACAGCGTATCCATGGATTTTATTTATCGCCATGACTCATAACAGTATAAACATTATAACGCTGAACTTTGTAAATAAACAACCATGTTACAAGAACCAGTCCCTCACTGTTAGGGTACACCACTGGTGGTAACGCACCACTCCACCCCATTAAGAGGACATTTAGGAGTCACGCCATCAAGTCAGCAACACTGGAGGAAGTGTAACCCAGCGTTTTTGAGTTCAATATAGCCTCAACCTCTTGAAACACTGTAAGCAGTACTTCCTCAGAGACCGTTTGGACTCCAATGACAGTATACAGAGCGGTTTTAACAGACTTGATCTCCCTCTCCCATGTACCCCCGAAGTGGGGAGATGCAGGGGGAATGAAGCGGAAATCATTCTTCTGCTTGGTGAGGAGTTGTTTGAGGTCAGAACCTGAAACTGTTGAACCATTCACTAAGGTCTTTCTCACCTCCTTTAAAGTTTGTGCCCTGGTCTGAATAGAGCTCTGCTGGACTCCCACGGCATGCAATGAACTCATTTAGAAGGAGTCAGAATCCATAGCATGCAGGAGATCCTGTCTGAGAACAAATCCTCCAGAAGCAAGTACCTCCCTGAGTCTGTCCACCAGTTCTTTGGCCTCATTTGCGGTCGAACACTCTGGAGGCAGTTATCCACATAAAAACAGCACTCCACCGAATTCTGTATTCCTTCACCGGGCACACAATCTCTTGAATGCCTCTGGAAGGTGAAGGTGAGCAGTGCCAAATGGTAGAACCTGCCACTAGAAGACTTCAGGGGGGTTATTGCACTTTATGTCCCTTCAGATGAACCTGAGGAGTGGCTGGTCTTCTGGTAAGAGCCGAACCTGGTGTAACATGCCTCTGTTGTCTCCACTATGCGACACTGCATGTTCCCTGAAGCATAATAAAACTCCCAGAAAAGAGGCTCCCAGTGTTGGTCCAGAAAGGAGGGTGTCGTTGAGGCTTCAGCCTTGGAATTGAAAAGAGCAGTTGAAGACTAAACGACTCTTCCAGTTATGACTTACCAAGTGATATTTTCATTGGTGGTTGAGGCTTCATCTGGGTCCATCCTCCTGACTGCTCCTGCTTCCACCAACTACTGAATCGCTACACAGTACTCTTCAGCTTGTAGAGGATCCCGGGACATGCATCTCTGTAGACTCCTGAGGCTGGGTAGGATGACTTCCTTGGGAGCTCTGAGTTGGGAAACGCCTTGCTTCCTTAGCAGGGGCATGGCATGTCTAAGGATGCCTGCGACCTGTACTTGCCTTTTCCTGGTCTCCAAGTGCTCTTGCGCTTCCTTATTCTATTTTGATCTCACTGCCAGTTTGCTACTCAGGTATACCAAGATGTCCATCTTGCAGAGCTTCTCCAAATTCTGCATTAGCTCTGTCATCTGGTATGAGACACCAGTGAGGAGACACTGCTGGATACTCAGGGCCCACTGGAGAAGGTGTGCAGGTCCTTGGAGCATCGATCCTAGCCTTGTTCGAATTGCCACCGGACCTCCAGGAGGGCCAAGTCTCACAGGTTCAACAGAGGTAAAAAGATGGGGGTAGTCTGCACCAATCAGCACAAGTTGCTTGATGTCTTCAAATGGCTCAATTGGGAGGTCTGCCAGGTGCTGTTACCTCACCTTACTTCAGACTGGTGATGGGGTAGGAGTGGTCTGTTAGACCCAAGCGTTGTGAAGTGAAGGCCTCCACTATTTAGTAAATTCTCTTGGGATTAGTTGGGGATCAGATTTTGAATTAAACAGCGGATCCCTTCAGGGTTTGAACCTCCTGTCGAATTTTGTTGATCTTCAGGCTTCTTATGCAGGCCCAGTTTGTCAACTGCCTCAGGGAGGAGCAATGTCCGCTCTGATCCATCGTCCAAAATGGAGTAATTGTTTAGTAACTTGTCTCTGTTGAGCAGGAGAACTCTGATGACTTTCAACAAAAACCGGGCATAGGACGATGGTCTGTCTAGGTAAAACACTTCTGTACTGCTGCTTACAAGACAGCTTCCAGCTTTTGGTTGTTAAGCGTGTGTTGACATCATGCAATTCCCTTAAATGCTTTCCTTGGCACATATTACAGAGCCTCTTGATCACATTGCGCTGCTTGTTGTGCTCTCCCCTATCTCCAGCATCTCTTGTTGACTTTGATCCACTCTATGACCTCCTCTCGGGTGAGTTTCTGAATAGCTGGACACTTATTGAGGAAGTGTTCTGTTCCTCTATAATATGGACAGTAGGGTTTCACTTTGCCTTTCTGTCTCAGTGCGGAGGAATCCTGGCCTTCTTGTCTAGTTGCTTGGTTTGACATATGGCTCTCAGCCCCTTGTAGGACCGTAGCTATGGGTTTGCTGTGTCTCTCCTCGGCTCGGTAGCCAGACAGCCCTGGGGTGCGGATGGCAGATGGGCTGTTGTATCCTTGACACCATGACTCGTATCGAAGACATCCTGCCATGTCGAGCAGTGTATGAGTATCCAGGACCGCATCTCAGCTCGACTTCTCCGTCTGGGCCTAATGTCTGCAGCATACCTTCAAGTGACTGTACAGGCAGAGAGAATTTCTTGAAGGCTGCTATATCTCCCCTCCTAATCTCAGGCGAATCCATCACTGCAGCAATCTGCTTCAAGGCTAATATTTTTCATAATATAAATGACTACTGTGAAATTGAGACAATTTTACCAATTGCACAGAGACCTTTAAAAATGACACCAAATATGAAAAGATTATGATCATGAATCCTGAAGATATAGTAGATGTTTTATGTGAGGATAGCAACTTCAGTTCTTGGTATTTATCTGTCAACTTTTAGTGACCTGGATCATGTACCCAGTGGGGAAGGATGGGTGAAGGAACCAAAGAGTTGGTGGAGCAAGTGATTGCATTTGCATTGTGAGTGATTGGCTTCACAAATAATTCATTTAGTAAGGAAATAATTTAATTCCTTTAGATTGTAAAAATGTGATCTATTTTTAAAGCCTAGTGTCAGTGAAGATGGTGTGGTCAGTGGAATTCTGCTGTTTATGAGAAATGTGAAAGAACATCACCCAGTATTCTACTAACATGTTGCTCTGATGACTGAGGTAATGTTATGACAGGATATGTTTTATTGACTATGACTTTCGTGGATTCTGTTCACACAGACTCTGGAGAGATGGTGTGCAGCTTCATGACACATGAAGTTTACTGCCGATGGAGAACTTCTGGGAAATTGACAGACAGCACTTTCCAGCAAGTGGGAAGTTTTTTTTTTAATCAATTAATTAGGTCAAACTTGCATTCACTAATTCTGGAGTAAGATTGTAGAAGAAAACTTTCGGTCCTCTTGGGACTCTTTCTAATAAGTGAGTTAAAAGTGTTGCAACTATGTATAGTGTTGGGTTTGTCTTGTGCATCAGCAAAAAGCATTTTCGTGTATTTGTTTTAGAGATTGTTTTGTCAATAAATGTAGAGGATTTTCCAATTTGCATTTGTGTTGATTGTAACTAGAGATATTTTATTTTTATTTAAATATACTTAATTTCAACTTCATGCCAGATATGACATTGAAATAAATTTAGTTGACATTAATCTCTGATTCAGAAGTACATTGTAATAATAAAACTCTATGATCACGGGAAGAAGGAGGCGGGAACCGGCTGACAATCAAATAATATTTTAATAATCAAAATAAACACAATACAGTGCGGCAGTCCCTTGCAGCCGACTGCCGCGCACAAACAAAACCAAAACACAAACTAAAATCCAGGCCTGGTGATCGCTCCCATTTTAAATCCTTCCATCTCCTCCGTGGGATTCGAGACCGGTGGGTCGAGCAGGTGTCGCTCATTTCCAATAACTTCCCTGGCCTCACCCCATTCCCACGGCTCTCGGCCCCGCCCCACTCGCCACATACATATTTACCATGAAAAGTACATATAAAATATACTAAATTCCCAATTAAGTGGTACAAAAATATCACTCAATTTCAACTAATTGATATTAATGTAATTTTAAACTGTAATAAATTTAGAAATTAACTACAAATAATATGCATTTGTGGTTGAAAACATTACATTAATTCACACTTAAGTATATTGTTAACTGATAGTGTATTTTAGTTCACATTAATTACTTTTCAGTACATTAGTAGTACAATTTAACCATATTTTAAAGAGACTGAAAGCAATTATGAACATAAAATTTTACATATAAAGATGTACTAAAAAGTCCTACTTATGTGGTCTAAAAAAAGAATCACTCAAAAGTACAACTTATTGCATTAATATAACGTTAAAATGTGATTAATTTGAAATTCATTACAAATACCATGTACTTAAGTGGCTAAAAAAAATGTATTGGAATTTATGTGTTCTTTTGAAAATATATTATTTACACAATAAATACACTTTATTAAAGTATACATAAGTGCACTTCTTTTTCACAAGGCTTCGGAAAAAGACAGTTAGCATCACAACCGTAATACAGGCTAACTATAAGATGTAGGCTAATTTGAGCTCTTATTAATGAAAGTTTGGGCTTTTAAACATTTTATCTGTAGATGAGAGGTTTTGATAGCTTTGAAAATGTTTTGCTGGTAATTTGTCAATAGATAAATGGAAGTACATTAAGCTAATTAATTTGAATTAAAATTCTGCAATGTAGAGTCTATCGGTGACGTAACTTAAATGCAGGCTAAAATGGGCAGAAACTATTTCAAACAAGGCTTGATTTTTCATTGTAAACAAATATCGATAAAAATACTGTGATTTCAGGAGCATCAGAAAAAAAAACTTTAAAACAGAGGGGAAGTTCTAATGGGTGCTGCTGACAGAGATATAGGATTAGGAAACACAGGTAATCTGAAAAGGTTTATTTAACAACTTCATATGCATTTTTCACTATATATTTATATATATATATATATATATATATATATATATATATATATATATACTCTTTTTTTCTTTTACAGTTTTTTTTTCTCCCCCAAAGCAGCTAAAAGCCCATTCACACCGCCATAATCCAACAGGCTAAACACACTGTCCAAACAAAATGAAATAAGCATGTTTTTTATAATAGTTTTTGTGGTACTGTAAATTGACCATAATGCTTTATGTAGGTGTGAGATTCATTAAACTTGGTTTGCTATAATACATCTATTCATAAGTGCACCAGTGTGAAGCACAATTCCCTGCACATTTGTATATCCATCTTTGTCATAGTATTCTTTCAGTAGTTAAATAACTGATTAAGATGGTCTCTGGCTGCCACCTACCGGCATAACAATGTAACCTGCAACGAAAGAATCCCAGGCGTTATATTGCTTTTTTTTTCTTTTCTTTTTTTCTAAAATGATGTGTTGGTTAATGATGGCTCTTAAATATTGAAATGCAATGTGTTGAATGCCTACTAAGACTTGCATATTTGTGCATAATGTTTTGACCCTGGCCTGGATGCATACAGAAGGATAATATTTTATTTATGTGCCAGAAACATCATGAGCATTCATAAGTTCATGCTCAACTGGTGTTGATAAACTCTTTATATAAATAAGTTAATTCAGTTGACATTGTCGCTGTTTTAAATTGCATTGTCTTGAGATTATTAGTACATTTCTGGGGCAAATTATAATCTATATAGAATGAAAACATTTACATATATGTAGATTAAATTTATTTAAACAGTTTGAGTAAATGGGAATATATTCTGTGAAAACATGTAAATGTATTTACTTATATGCAATGTACAATAAAAAGGAGCATTAATGGAATATTTACATTTTGTAAAATATATTTACATTTATAGAAATCTAATATATTTACATATACATAAATGTAATATGTTAACAAATATTAGAAATTAATATATATATACATAGTCTGATATCTAAATGTATTTATATATAAAGGATATATATGTAAATATATGTTTAATATATGTGAAAAATATTAAAAAGCGGACATAATCAAATATTTAAATATATTTTCTTCAATTTAAATATAAGATATTGAAATATACGAAAATGTATTTATCATTAATATATTTCAATCTATGTGAATTCTGTATGGGTATCAGGCGAGTGTGATTTCACCAAGTACGACATGTTCCTGGATCAACATCCTTGTTGATCCTGGAACAACATTCCAATCAACCAATCAGAATTGAGAAATAACTTTTCAGGAAATATCTGTTTTAGGCTTACAACCAAGGTTAGGTTTAGAGGTAGCGAATGGGTTAAGTTTATATTTTTGGACAATAATGTTGATACAGGATCATCAAAAGATGTTGATCCAGGAACATGTCTTACTTGGTAAAATCACGGCGACCATGAGTATCAGTTAGGGTGACCACCCGTCCCGCGTAGCGCGTGCGCGCACAGCGTTTGAAGCCCAATTCATGCGTCCCACAAATTGAGACTGTGTCACGCATAATCAATGCTTGCTCAAAAAAAGTTGTTCGCTCTATATCCTCGAGCCCCAGGCAGCCAAACGAACATTACTTGACAGTTCAGCAAGCTACTATTGCCAAACCCACCTCAGTTGAACTGCTGACTAGGTTGTTGTCAACTTTTTCGTTGTTGTCATGACAGCGCACGCACATGCATACCAGACGCACTGGGAAGGAACTTTAAGATGCATGCTTTCCAATTCGAAAAATGGAGAAAGTGAGGCACCGCCATCATCAATTAAAAAAGAGAAGGTGTGTCCTGTTTCAAACTGGGTTTTTTTTTCATGCGCCTGCCTTTACTAACATGCAAGTTCACCATCCTTTCTCCCCCTTCTCGTTCCGTGAACCTCTAGAGTTTTTTTTAACTGTTGCTGTGGTGTTGAGCAACTACAATTCATTTTAATCCTATAATTTTATATTATAATTTATTTAAAGCGAATAAATTGTAATGAAAAATAAATAAAATAGTTAAAGTAAATCGTAAGTGGAAGTGCATCTGTCAATTCTTTCATGAGCATACATCAGCAATTACACGTTTAGGGGAATAGGGCATTATTAATATACCATGTAAGGTGGTATGTGCTAGAAATGGGTACACCACTATCAGTGAGTTTGCCCATGGGGTGGGGGCACCACCGCGCAAGGCAGTGTCCCACATTGTCCCTCAGAAACATACCCCTTGTCACCCCTTGGGCTTAGTAGCAGGTGGTCACCCTAATATCAGTAGGCTACTTAAGCATCCCAGTGACAGCTTTTGTATTTTTACCATTTTTTTCTGAGAGTAGGGGTTATGTAAAATGGATAGAGCCATTGAAATTTGAGTTGGAGCAGCATCTGCCTGACATTGCCCACACACCCCTGTTGCTGAATTTAACTGTGATATATTGGCGCCACCTTGTATCGCAGAAATGTATATCTATAATAATATAAAAATGTATGTTAAAAGTGAAACTGGGTTGCTTTCGCGACATGCACGCGGAAACAAGAACGCGATAGGAGCCATCAATCATCGGTTATGAATCGTTCAATAAGACATAGTTTGAATTAATCTAATCTAATTAATCATTTTCTGAATGCCATATCGTTACATCTTGCTTACACACACATCCACGCTCATCTAAAATAAAAACAATAAAATGTAGAAAGCATGTATAGTTAAAAAATGTGAATCAATTTGTGCAAACAATTTTTGTGCAGATGTTGTGGTCAGGTCTTATTGTCCTGGACATCACAGAATCCGTCAGAGAAGTGTCCGTGTCGAGGCACGTTTTGTGTAGGCTAATTAAACATCTGTAGCGTATAACGAGCACATGCAAGATAACTGATATTATTTTCATATCTAAGCAACTAGTCAATACATCTACTAGGACAATTCGATTATTGTTTACAGACGACTAAGTGACAGTAAATATGAGTGATACCACAGTAAGCATTGGGGTTAGAGTTCTTCTCCGTCTGGCTATCACATCAACCATCAGCTTGCGTGTTACACAAATAGAAACGCTAAATCAAATATGCAATATATGGTGTTGATCTTGTCGTAAATTTAGCACAAGACATATATGGTACATATGAATGATCGTAAATATAGGGAATTATGTGCATGTATTCTATATTTCTTTGTTAAAGCAGGTCTACTATGATAATTAATAATTTGTAACTCAATTACATTTAAAATCCTTGATATTCCCTTATCAAGATAATGTATGATTTATTTGTGTATATATCCTATATAAGTGTATGTATAAAAATCAACAATAATGATTAATTAACTAATTGATTAATTAATTAATTAATGATAGACTGCTCATATTAAGCCATTAATGACAACTTTATTTATTTCTTTATTTTGGAACAGATTTCTAATAAAGCTGTTCTATGCGTTCCTTACTGTGGATGGACAGCTTCTATATACAGTAATTAAAACTGTAATGCCTGTCTATATTTAGTGTCTGCTTAGTGTACAAGTTTGACTCAATATAAGCGTAGGGGAGAGCAGGATAGACAGGAGTGCCAGTTGGTGGTAAGTTGCTTTGCAGTTTATATTAGCACATATTGGAATTGTTCTTCATTTCATTTCAAACCTGAAGTGGAAGCAAAACATCTGTTGCTCTGTAGTTTGTAATAAAGCAGCATTGATTTAAAATGTCTGCTGTTTATTAAATTCATCACTTATACAATTTTAAATCTAAATTGTCTCGCAGGGCTGAAGAAATTTTATCTGGTCTCAAGGAAAGGGAAGGTATGTGGATTTCACTTACATTGCTTTTTGTTGATCAGTTTGTTTTCATCTGTGTGTATGTAGCCCATTATTATATGACAGATTAGTCTTTCTTTTTGATATCTTGGTTAAAAGTTTTGTCATTTAAAATAAAAACATCATAGGGAAAAAAATAATTTAAAATGATTTATGAATGTGTTCGTCTGTTTAAATAGATTTATACAGTTATATGGGGGTAAGAAATAGTAGAGGGATTAACATCTCATGTCAACATTTCAATTATCATTCCTGTAAGTAATGTGAAGCAGTTTGTTTGACATTTGCTGGCAAGATGAAGGAGTTTTGGAGAATCAGCAGTGTACAATATATTTTAATCTTGTGTTTGGTGCTTTATAAATGTATTAGTTAAAAACACAGCAATTTCCCTGTCTAATTACCAGTGAGCCGTCACCATGAGTACAGACGCGGAGATGGCCATTTATGGCAAGGCTGCCGTTTTCCTTCGGAAGCCTGAGAAGGAGAGAATCGAGGCTCAGAACAAACCATTCGATGCCAAGACTGCCTGCTATGTGGTTGATGTTAAAGAACTGTATGTCAAGGGAACCATCAAGAGCAAAGACGGTGCCAAAGTCACTGTTACTGTGAATGACACTAAGGAGGTGAATTTTTAACATTCCATGAAAACTAAAACATATTTCATTTTACATGTTTTTCGGGTCTTTCTGAAATCCAATGTATGAAATTTACAGGAGAAAGTTGTTAAAGAGGACGAAGTCTTCCCAATGAATCCTCCCAAGTATGACAAGATTGAGGACATGGCCATGATGACCCATCTCAATGAACCCTCTGTGCTGTATAACCTCAAAGAGCGTTATGCCGCATGGATGATCTACGTAAGTTCTGGAGCAAAGTAAAACAGCACGGATGTTCATTTTGTCAGTTTCGTTGCAATCTGACCAGGTCTCTGCTCATTTCAGACCTACTCTGGACTGTTCTGCGCTACTGTGAATCCCTACAAGTGGCTCCCAGTGTATGATGCAGAAGTGGTGGCTGCCTACAGAGGCAAAAAGCGTATGGAGGCCCCACCTCACATCTTCTCTGTCTCTGACAACGCCTATCAGTTCATGCTGACTGGTAAGATCGGATTTAGAAGATCTGAATTATTTATAAGTTGAATGTCAAATTCACGTAAATTTTTTAAAATAAAACAATTGCTGAAACATTATTACTTTTGGATTTACAGACAGAGAGAACCAGTCTGTCCTGATCACGTATGTATCTAGCCTACTATTAGAGATTTTGAGAACAGCTCTATTTTGCTCTTGTGTAACTTCTATGAGTTTTATCATCTTCTGTCTTCTCATCTTTAATAAACCAGTGGAGAATCTGGTGCTGGAAAGACTGTGAACACCAAACGTGTCATCCAGTACTTTGCCACAGTTGCAGTTCAGGGTGATAAGAAGAAAGAGCAGACTCCCGGCAAAATGCAGGTATAAGATACAAAACAAATATATTATGCTGAAAGATTGTGAATTACAGTCATCTCGCACAATACATGATATGTGAGTTTGAGAAATGCCTGCAAACAGTGTTTAGACATAAAACAGAAAATTAATAACAATCTTTCAAACATCACAGGGCTCTCTTGAAGACCAGATTATTGCTGCCAATCCTCTGCTCGAGGCTTATGGTAATGCCAAGACTGTGAGAAATGACAACTCCTCTCGTTTTGTAAGTTCACCACTTTATATTTACATACAGCACAGTTGGTCAATTGTGATTTTTCTATATTGTTTTTTTTATGAACTGTTTTAAAAGCTGGCTTCTTTTGCACAGTAGGAACTCAAAGGTTATTTTGCTTCAAACAGGGTAAATTCATCAGAATTCACTTCGGTACATCAGGAAAACTGGCTAGTGCTGACATTGAGACATGTAGGTGGACATGATTTCATTTACCCATCCTGCACGTTTGTCTTTGTCTGTCGCTCTTCAGATGATTGTGACACATTCTCTCAACAGATCTGCTGGAGAAGTCTAGAGTGACATTCCAGCTTCCAGATGAGAGAGGCTACCACATCTTCTACCAGATGATGACCAACCACAAGCCTGAGCTGATTGGTAGATGCACATATTGCATTCAGTGTATCAATGCTTGATAATAATTATTGTAAGATACTTAAAAACAACAACAACAATAATAGTAAATGCTCTGTGTGTTTTACAGAAATGACGCTCATCACCACCAACCCCTATGACTTCCCCATGTGCAGTCAGGGTCAGATCACAGTGGCAAGCATTGATGATAAAGAGGAGCTGATGGCTACTGATGTGAGTCAATGCTGTGTGAATATGAACATATTATATATAATTATGACTGATCAATGAGCTTATTCTACTCTGTAATTTCCAGTCTGCTATTGACATTCTGGGCTTCACTGCTGAGGAGAAGATGGGCATCTACAAGTTCACTGGAGCTGTGCTCCATCATGGTAACATGAAGTTCAAGCAGAAGCAGCGTGAGGAGCAGGCTGAGCCTGATGGCACAGAGGGTGAGACTAAATAATACCAATGTTCGTCATCACACACACTGCTTTGTTTTGAGAGATCCATGTTTTATATATATATATATTTTTTTTTTTATTATTTTGTTCTAAATCACAGAGGCTGATAAAATCGCCTACCTTCTGGGTTTGAACTCTGCTGATATGCTCAAGGCTTTGTGCTACCCCAGAGTCAAGGTCGGAAATGAGTTTGTGACCAAAGGCCAGACCGTGCCACAGGTATGTAGTAACATATTTCTAGCTTGTCCTTGTATTCAACCTGAAAATCTTCAGTCAGTCTGACAATTTACTTTAAAAAGCAAACATTTTTACTCAAATATTCACTCTGTTCTGCTTACAGGTTTACAACTCTGTAAGCGCCTTGTCCAAATCCATCTATGAGAGGATGTTCTTGTGGATGGTCGTTCGTATCAACCAGATGTTGGACACAAAACAACAAAGAAATTTCTTCATTGGTGTGCTGGATATTGCTGGCTTTGAGATCTTTGATGTAAGAATGATTCTTTTATCATTTCTCATGGCAAACTGTGTCATATTCAGGAGTCGGTAAATGTTTTTTCTTCCTGCAGTTCAACAGCATGGAGCAGCTGTGCATCAACTTCACTAATGAGAAACTGCAGCAGTTTTTCAACCACCACATGTTTGTGCTGGAACAAGAGGAGTACAAGAAGGAGGGCATTGTTTGGGAGTTCATTGACTTTGGGATGGACTTGGCTGCTTGCATTGAGCTCATTGAGAAGGTTTTTAACTGGTTTATGAACCTATCAATTTCCATTTTCCATTCTCAAAAATTACACATTTGTAGCAATAAACAACATTTTTTTATAAACAGCCCATGGGTATCTTCTCCATCCTTGAAGAGGAGTGCATGTTCCCCAAGGCTACAGACACTTCCTTCAAGAACAAGCTGTATGATCAGCATCTTGGCAAGTGCAATGCTTTCCAGAAACCAAAGCCTGCCAAAGGCAAGGCTGAGGCCCACTTCTCCCTGGTCCACTACGCTGGAACTGTGGACTACAACATTGTTGGCTGGTTGGACAAGAACAAGGATCCACTGAATGAGTCTGTTGTGCAGCTTTACCAGAAGTCTTCTGTCAAACTGCTGGCTAGTCTCTACCCACCTGTTGTTGAAGGTAATGAAAAAAAGTGTTACTAATATAAGACATTAATTTATCCAACATTTCATTCAGTTTTGCACTTTCTTTCTTGTTTTTGCATTTTTATGTGTTAATTTGTATTTTTATCTCAATAGAAACCGGTGGCAAGAAGGGAGGAAAGAAGAAGGGTGGTTCCATGCAGACTGTGTCCTCCCAGTTCAGGGTATGACGCACAGCAATTGTATTTGCTGTATTTGAGGGGAAAAAAAACAAAGCATGATGTCCCTTTTCTGTTCCCCACAGGAGAATTTGGGCAAGCTTATGACCAACTTGAGGAGCACTCACCCTCACTTTGTGCGTTGTCTGATTCCTAATGAGTCCAAGACTCCAGGTAAAGTACTAAAGGGCTAACAGATATTCTGGCATTAATAAAATATTCAGTATTAATCTTAATTTACCTAGCTCATGTTGTAAATGGTTCCCTACAGGTCTGATGGAGAACTTCCTGGTTATCCACCAGCTGAGGTGTAACGGTGTGCTGGAGGGCATCAGAATCTGCAGAAAGGGCTTCCCCAGCAGAATCCTCTATGGTGACTTCAAGCAGAGGTAAATGGGAACACGTGAAAACACCAATTACGATATGAGGCTCTTAATTAAAAAATATGAATAATTTTGATCAATTTAACACAGATACAAGGTGCTGAATGCCAGTGTAATCCCAGAAGGGCAGTTTATTGACAACAAGAAGGCTTGTGAGAAACTCCTGGGATCCATAGATATCGATCATGACCAGTACAGATTTGGACACACAAAGGTTCATATTCTACTTTACAGCCTTTCAAAGATTTCTTATTCATGATTATTAAGCCTATACAGGTAAATCAATATCCTTTGATTTGCTGTTATGTATAAATGTAGGTGTTCTTCAAAGCTGGTCTTCTGGGTACTCTTGAGGAGATGCGTGATGAGAAACTGGCTGCTCTGGTCACAATGA
Source organism: Carassius gibelio (assembly GCF_023724105.1). Taxonomy (NCBI): domain Eukaryota; kingdom Metazoa; phylum Chordata; class Actinopteri; order Cypriniformes; family Cyprinidae; genus Carassius; species Carassius gibelio. The sequence continues at coordinate 25,968,094 of NC_068375.1, read as the reverse complement.
CTCAAGCTCTTTGCCGTGGTTACGTGATGAGGAGGGAGTTTGTGAAGATGATGGAGAGGAGGTGAGTAGTGTCATAAAGAAAGATGACTATGATAACTGTGTGAATGGTTAATAATGATGATTATATAATTTAATTATGAATTATTCATAGGGAGTCCATTTACACCATCCAATACAACATCCGCTCATTCATGAATGTCAAACATTGGCCATGGATGAAGGTTTACTACAAGATTAAGCCTCTGCTGAAGAGTGCTGAGACTGAGAAGGAGCTGGCAACCATGAAAGAGGACTTTACTAAATGCAAAGAAGATCTTGCCAAGGCTGAAGCCAAAAAGAAGGAGCTTGAAGAGAAGATGGTGGCACTGCTGCAAGAGAAAAATGATCTGCAGCTGCAAGTGGCTTCTGTGAGTTTTCCTGATTGAAATAACTGAATTTTGGCTCCATTAAAAATAGCAATGTGGTTTCCAGTGATTATAGCAAACTATTTTCCTAACAGGAATCTGAGAATCTCTCAGATGCTGAGGAAAGGTGTGAGGGTCTGATCAAGAGCAAAATCCAGCTTGAAGCTAAACTCAAAGAGACAACTGAGAGACTGGAGGATGAAGAAGAAATCAATGCTGAACTGACAGCCAAGAAGAGAAAACTTGAGGATGAGTGCTCTGAGCTAAAGAAAGACATTGATGACCTGGAGCTGACCTTGGCTAAAGTGGAAAAGGAGAAACACGCCACTGAGAATAAGGTTGGATTAAGATAAGATTTAATATTTATTTTATATGTTTATATATAATCTTTATTGTTGGAAAAAATAAGCTCATTTGGAACAAAAAATCCCACAGGTCAAGAACTTGACTGAGGAAATGGCATCTCAGGATGAGAGCATTGCTAAACTTACAAAAGAGAAGAAAGCTCTCCAAGAGGCACATCAGCAGACCCTGGATGATCTTCAGGCAGAGGAGGACAAAGTCAACACCCTGACCAAATCCAAGACAAAACTTGAGCAGCAAGTTGATGATGTGAGTTCCTAATTAAACAAGTCATTAATATGTTAAATTAACAGGCTTTTTTGCCCTGAACATATTTTATATATCATTTTCCCATAGCTTGAGGGCTCTCTTGAACAAGAGAAGAAGCTCCGCATGGATCTTGAGAGAGCAAAGAGAAAGCTTGAAGGAGACCTGAAATTAGCACAAGAGTCCATCATGGACCTGGAGAATGACAAGCAGCAATCTGACGAGAAACTTAAAAAGTAATTAAAACATTAAATCTTTTATTGAAAACTTTTTTGTTGTGGTATTGTTTTACAATCACTTATTATTGAATACCCACAGGAAAGACTTTGAAACAAGCCAGCTGCTCAGCAAGATTGAAGATGAACAATCTCTGGGTGCTCAACTCCAGAAGAAGATCAAGGAGCTTCAGGTATTTCTTATATATATATATATATATATATATATATATATATTGTTAAAGCTGAAGGTGACATAAAAATTAATAAGATTTCATTGATTACTTGCCACTGTAGGCTCGCATTGAGGAACTGGAGGAAGAGATTGAGGCTGAGCGTGCTGCTCGTGCCAAGGTTGAGAAGCAGAGAGCTGATCTCTCCAGGGAACTTGAGGAGATCAGTGAGAGGCTTGAGGAGGCTGGAGGAGCCACTGCTGCTCAGATCGAGATGAATAAGAAGCGTGAAGCTGAATTCCAGAAGCTGCGTCGTGATCTTGAAGAGTCCACCCTCCAGCATGAAGCTACTGCTGCAGCCCTCCGTAAGAAGCAGGCAGACAGTGTGGCCGAGCTGGGAGAGCAAATCGACAACCTCCAGCGCGTCAAGCAGAAGCTTGAGAAAGAGAAGAGTGAATACAAAATGGAGATTGATGATCTCTCCAGCAACATGGAGGCTGTTGCCAAAGCAAAGGTTGGTAATTTTATTTGAAAAGTATATAATACATGTCTTGACGTTTTTCAGACATCTAATGACTTCTGTATTTGCAGGCTAATCTTGAGAAGATGTGCCGCACCCTTGAGGACCAACTTAGTGAAATTAAGTCCAAGAATGATGAGAACATTCGCCAGATAAATGACCTCAGTGCTCAAAGAGCAAGACTTCAAACTGAAAATGGTAAAGCAATGACAATCATGATGAAAATAATAGCACTTCAACAGTAAGTGTGTGGTGTATTAAATTATTCATCATTAATTGCTGACTCTTATTAGAGCTCATATTAAAAAGTTTTTTTGATATTAACTAAAAGAGATATTGCACAGTCTGACAGTGAATCTAAATCTAAACAGGTGAGTTTGGCCGTCAGCTGGAGGAGAAGGAGGCTCTGGTTTCTCAGCTCACCAGAGGCAAACAAGCTTTCACTCAGCAAATTGAGGAGCTTAAGAGGCAGATTGAAGAGGAGGTTAAGGTAATACAGCACGATCAGTACAAACACATATTTTCCACTTAATATATAACAAAGCTAATATTAAGTGTATTTGTCTCCTAGGCTAAGAATGCACTGGCCCATGCTGTACAATCAGCCCGTCATGACTGCGACCTGCTCCGTGAGCAGTTTGAGGAAGAGCAGGAGGCAAAGGCTGAACTGCAGCGGGGAATGTCAAAGGCCAACAGTGAAGTTGCTCAGTGGAGAACCAAATATGAAACTGATGCCATCCAACGCACTGAGGAGCTTGAAGAGGCCAAGTATGAACATCACAAGAGCTGATTAATGTTCTTATATGGAAAAAGGCTTTCATGTTAAAATGTTCACAAATTCCTAACAGGAAGAAGCTGGCTCAGCGCCTTCAAGAGGCCGAGGAACAAATTGAGGCTGTGAACTCCAAATGTGCATCTCTGGAGAAGACCAAACAGAGACTCCAGGGTGAGGTGGAGGACCTCATGATTGATGTGGAGAGAGCAAACTCTTTGGCTGCAAACCTTGACAAGAAGCAGAGGAACTTTGACAAGGTAACATGTTTAAATCATTATGTAATATTAGCATTTTTTAAATATTTCTGGAACGGACTTTGATCAACATGTTGCTATCAAACCTCACCCTGAAATATCTTCATCAAAGGTCCTGGCAGAATGGAAGCAGAAATATGAAGAAGGTCAGGCAGAGCTGGAAGGAGCCCAGAAAGAGGCTCGTTCACTCAGCACTGAGCTGTTCAAGATGAAGAACTCCTATGAGGAGTCTCTGGATCAGCTGGAGACCCTCAAGAGAGAGAACAAGAATCTGCAGCGTAAGATTGAAACATATTGAAGTAAACATATATGATTTACTGAATGTTCAGAATGACACAGATTATATTTTTCCTTTGTACAGAGGAGATTTCAGATCTGACAGAGCAGTTAGGTGAGACAGGTAAGAGCATCCATGAGCTGGAAAAGGCCAAAAAAACAGTGGAGACTGAGAAGGCAGAGATTCAGACCGCCCTGGAGGAAGCTGAAGTGAGTATCTGGAGATTCATTTTAATTTTTGCTAAAATCATTATACTGTGTTGTTCATTCTGAAATGTAAATTTTGTTTTTATTATTAATAGGGCACTCTGGAGCACGAGGAGTCCAAGATTCTCCGTGTCCAGCTTGAGCTAAACCAGGTCAAGGGTGAGGTTGACAGGAAGCTTGCAGAGAAGGATGAGGAGATGGAGCAGATCAAGAGGAACAGCCAGAGAGTCATTGAATCCATGCAGAGCACTCTGGACTCTGAGGTCAGGAGCAGGAATGATGCCCTGAGAATCAAGAAGAAGATGGAGGGAGACCTTAATGAGATGGAGATTCAGCTGAGCCACGCCAATCGCCAGGCTGCTGAGGCCCAGAAACAGCTCAGGAACGTTCAGGGACAACTCAAGGTAAGTGATTCTCTTAGACTTTAAGTTGCATTATGTTTGTATAATCTAACCTTTGTTTAGAAAAGACCAACAGAAAGCACACTGCTAGTTTATTGTAAAGCTATTGTTCTGTTCAGGACGCCCAACTGCACCTTGATGATGCTCTGAGAGGACAGGAAGACATGAAGGAGCAGGTGGCCATGGTGGAGCGCAGAAACACTCTGATGCAAGCTGAGATTGAGGAGCTGAGAGCTGCTCTGGAGCAGACAGAGAGAGGCCGCAAAGTGGCTGAACAAGAGCTGGTGGACGCCAGTGAGCGTGTCGGACTGTTGCACTCTCAGGTAAGGGCATATTGTTTTTACAATGAAATTAAGGAAATTGAGAGCATCATTTAAAATGTTCATGCTGTTGCTTTTCATGTTGCAGAACACAAGTCTCCTGAACACCAAGAAGAAGCTTGAGGCTGACCTTGTTCAGATCCAGAGTGAAGTTGACGATACTGTACAGGAAGCAAGAAATGCAGAGGAGAAGGCCAAGAAGGCCATCACTGATGTGAGAAACAGTAGTTGCCAAATGTTTCACAAGACATGTGTCCTGAAAAATGTGGATCTAATCAATTTGTGTAATTGTGCAAAAGGCTGCAATGATGGCAGAAGAGCTGAAGAAGGAGCAGGACACCAGTGCTCACCTTGAGAGGATGAAGAAGAATCTGGAGGTTACAGTGAAGGACCTGCAGCACCGTCTGGATGAGGCTGAGAATCTGGCCATGAAGGGAGGAAAGAAACAACTCCAGAAACTGGAGAGTAGGGTAAAGATTTTTAATAATTTTTTTATCTAAAATATCATTCAAGGATAAAATGTCTTGAAGATGTTGCTTAGACTTGTTCCTAAAATTACAGCACCATCTCAGCTTCCAAAAGTAGTTAACAGGCAATAACTACTCGAGTGTACACTTGTCTGAAAACTTTTATGTGCTTTTAAAAGGTCCGTGAGCTTGAGGCTGAAATTGAAGCAGAACAGAGACGTGGAATTGATGCTGTTAAGGGTGTCCGTAAATATGAGAGGAGAGTGAAAGAGCTGTCTTATCAGGTATGATCATACCAGACCAATTCCACAGATTTATCCATACAAATATATTAAATATTTTTTATTATTTGTAGACTGAGGAGGATAAGAAGAACATCAACAGACTTCAGGATCTGGTTGATAAGCTGCAGTTGAAGGTCAAAGGCTACAAAAGACAGGCTGAGGAGGCGGTATGTTACATTTAATAAGCTGGAAACCCTTTAATTTTTATTAATTAATTAGTCATTTATTTACTGGTGCAATATCACTGATGTTCCACAGCTTAGTTAACAAACATGATCAAATTGGTACTCTTTAGGAGGAGCAAGCCAACTCTCATCTGTCCAAGTTGAGGAAGGTGCAGCATGAGCTGGAGGAGGCTGAGGAGCGTGCTGACATTGCTGAGTCTCAAGTCAACAAGCTCAGAGCCAAGAGCCGTGATGCTGGAAAGGTCAGTTGCATTATAGCAGAGTCTGAACTCAGTACAGTAAATTATTTATTGCACTTACTGGGAAGAAACATACAGTATTCAGCTAATGTACTTATTATTTACATGACTTCTGTATGTGCTTTTTTTTGTCTCAGGCCAAAGAAGAGTGAAACCCTCAAACCTGATGGAAGCCTCTACTGAAGTCATATAATATGATTGTTCTGTAGATTTACATTTACTATTCTTTTTGAAATAAATCTGTGATCACTAGATATTTGTTTTGGAGTGATCTTTAGATAAATTTTATTCTCAAATAAATTAATGAATTAATAAAACAAAAATGACATTATCACTTATATAATGAAATATTATTGTCAAGTAATAATTCTTGTAGTATAAGTAATATAAATTTAATAAGACAAAATAAGTCTTGCAAAGAATGTAAAAAAATCTTGTTCATAAAGGTTACCTCCATTCGCGTAAGAAAAAAGGGAAGTTTAAATGAAAAGTTAAGCAGTCTATAAGAACTCACACTTAGGTGGTCACAAGCAGACAGTTAACTATTTAATGGAATTTACGAGTGGGAATTCTGCAATGATAGCAAAAGCTCCAGAAGAAGTGGAGTGGTTGAATAAATACATTGGAAGCCATAATAGTGACTCTTTTGAGCTGGAAAACTGTCCATTAATGGTTTCAGCATACAAACCCGATTCCCAAAAAGTTGGGACACTGTGCAAATTGTGAATAAAAACAGAATGCAATTTCTGTTTTTGCTGATGTGGATGTTTCAAATTTCAACATTTATTTCAGACATATGACATATCAAATGTTTAAACTGAGAAAACTTATTATTTTAAGGGAAAATAAATTGATTTTAAATTTCATGGCATTAACACATCTCCAAAAAGTTGGGACAAGGTCATGTTTACCACTGTGTGGCATCCCCTCTTCTTTGTATAACAGTCTGCAAACAAACTTGGTGCAAGAGTGTTTAAGGACAATATCTACTTCTCCCTCCGTCATCCTTCAGCAGAGTGTGTCAATCCATTCAGCACACACACACCGGGTCCGAGTCATCATGTGGTTGACATATCCCACAAGGACACTGATAACACCATGCAGCCAAAACAATCACTGCTGATAGACATTATCCCTGCTGAGCCCTGCCCACAGAGCTCCTCACAGACTGACTGTGATGTATCAAAACAGCTACAAGATTCAGCACCCAAGGACAACTTTCTGGAAAACAGCCAGGGAAGCCAGGACAACACATCACAGCCACCGGAAACACCAGAGACACAGCCCATCTCACCAGACACATTATCCCTCTCTCCAGCATCTCCACTTCTGTGCTTCTCACAGAAAATGGAGGAATTGGTGTATGTTGGGACTAAACTCTCCCACTCATTCGCTGCTAGCCCGCAGATATCAACAAAAATACGGCAGGCCCCCCAACCACCAAAGCCTGTGGGCCCTGTTCCTATGAGAGCTCTCCGACCGCTGCCACAACGACTGGGCCCAAACCCTCAATCTGCTGAAGGTGAACCAAAAACAACTGATAGCAGCTCTCAGTGATATGTGTCGGGTCCCCGCAATAATAGCAGCAACATTCACAAATATTCACAGAACAAACGGGAACCCAGTGTGCCTGTAGCTTTCTCTATTTCAGTTTTATGACATGATAGAAAGTCTAAGGTCTTCTCAAGCCGAAGGGCAAACTCATCTAATCTGCGGCCCATTATGCATCAAACTAAGATTGATGTAAAGACACAAAGCACTGCCATCAAGTTAGCACTTTTAAACATTCGCTCACTAAAAAATAAATCATTTCTAATCAATGACTTTATAACCACAAACAATCTGCATTTTATGTTTCTAAATGAAACATGGCTAGAAGACAGCTGCAGTGCAAAAATCTTAAATGAAGCAGCCCCTCCTAACTTCACTTACATGAGTGTTTACAGTAGGGCTGCACAATTAATCGAATTTCTAATCGCGATCACGATTACAGAAGCCACGATTACGTAATTGTCCAAAGCCGCGATTACACACACAAAAAAAATAATAATCTGCGCGCTTAAGAGGCGTGTTTAGATCATGTCAGGTTGTGAGTGGCGAATCACCACTTTTAATAATAGTCTGTAGGCGTGTCATTATCAACGACCAGATTATCCACTGATACGTCTCATGTCATGTTAATTTCATCATGTCTGCTGATAGAGCAACATCCGATTCCGACAACGTGCAAAGTGCTCATCCACAATTAGAACCGAAAAGAAAAGCAACATCAGTGGTGTAGAATTATTTCGGATTCACCAGGGATGATGTCGATCAGCGTGTTATACTGTGTAAATTGTGTCGATCAACTGTTTCTGCACCATCAAGCAACACCACAAATTTATACAACCATTTAAAATTCAACCACAGAGTGCAATACGAGGAGTGTCTCAGCGTAAAAAAAAAAAAGCGCCAAGTGATGCGAGAACAGCAACACAGACACCCATCACGAAATCTTTGTTTTGTAGCAGAAATGAGTCGAACAGACAAATTAAAGAGTCTATCAGAGCTGTGTGCATTGAAACATGAGCTGAATTCCTCAGGAAGTCATAAATCAGTTCTAGTACCACAAGAACCAAGCAGATTACCAACCAACTTGTTCACACAACAGCTTTCAACATGAACACCACTAGAGCATTTATTTACAATTTCAATTCGAAGAAGAGATTGTCAAATTTGTTGTTCATAATTGAAATGCAACGCTGGACATCACATGGAAACCCATGAGAGTACTGCACAAGTCCCATTGACTTCCCCCCCCCACACCTAGCAGAACCAGACTGAAATTCTTGTACATAGATATGGACCAGAATGAACTCAAAAAAGTAGTGATGCACCGAAATGAAAATTCTTGGCCGAAGCCGAAAAAGAGAAAACCAAGGCCGAAAACCGAAACCGAAACACCGAAAGAAATTATGCCAATTATTAGTACCATTGCATTTATTGCTATGACCGTGTACTAACTTTACTAAAATTAAGACATTGCAATTGCATAAATTAATATTAAAGTTTCAAAGATAATTACAATTACATAACTTATAAAAAAAAAAAAATACATAAAAATACATAATTACAAATGATGCAAATATGTATTAAGCACATTGCAACAATGCACAGTATAAAATAAAATTCAAACTAAAAATTTATCCCACTCGTGTATATTTAATAATAATGTACAGGCCTACTGGCCTGCAGAAAGGTTTTAAAATGAACAGTTCACTCATGAAAACAAAGTGCATTTAGGTGAAGTGCATTTGAAATGTTTCTATGTAGGACTAGAAAGTGCATCACTTCTCCAGTTGGCAAGACTGTTATCACTTCTGGGGATGGAGACTTCAGACAGATAACCATCTAGCTGTTGAACAGTTGAGCTTGTCATCTGCCTGACATTTGAGAAATATTTGAGAGAGTGTATTTAAATAGGGCCAGGGCATAAATAAAATTTTTTATCAAATTAAAACAGAAATCTAGCAGAAAATCTAGCATAAATATGGCCACAATCTGATATTATGTATGTGTGTGTGTGTGTATATATATATATAGTAGCCTAAAGAACAAAATAGCCAACGTATTATTATTATTTGAGGCACTTTCTTGCAGAATTCCACTGAACATATCAGACAACGATGGTGCATGCCACTCATCTGGTGCAGAGACGAGTCTTTTTTTTCTGCGCTCTGATCTGTCTCCTGCGCTTGCCGCTTCTCCGTCTCCAACGCACATTCGCGATGAAGTGCATAGGATCCGACAAGATCTCAGTGAGACGTGTGCTAACAGACTCTATAAGAGTACTTTTCTTTGTTTTTACTTCGTGGTCCGTCTTAATCTCTTTGTTAGGAGACGTTTTAGTACTGCGAATAAAGGAATACGAAGAGAGAGAATGTTCTCACTGGTGTTAAGTGAATGTCGCGGGGAGCTCGTGGTCTGCACGTTCAGGTCGCGGTTTCTGTTTGCGTCATCACAACATTTCGGCCGTGTTGTTTCGGTGATAAAAGTCTATCGGCCGAAAACCGAAAAGGCCATTTTCGGCCGAAAATTTTCGGTGGCCGAAATTTCGGTGCATCCCTACAAAAAAGACTTCTAAATGAATCGTTCCATTGCTTAACTCTATATTCATTTATGTGTAACCCACACATTTGACTATCATGTATAATCACTTATTGTGTATGTCTTTTGATAACTATAGGATACATAGTCATGTCTAGTATTGACATAATCGAATTTTCTTGCTTGATATTGTCCTGACAATCATTTATTTGTTAAATATATCATAATTGTGTTATAGGAATCATGTCCAAAATTAGATCCTGTGAGGCAAGAACCACATGCTTGGTAAGATAAACAAATGATTTATGACCCCAGACCCAAGACCATATCTGATTGGTCAAGGCAACATTTGAGGGGTGGCCAACAAGGAAGTTTAAATACTTTGGACACGATGTAATTTCGCTTTTAGTCTGCTTTTAGTTCCAGCCTTGCTCGTGCTATCAGTCATGCTATTAGTCATGCCTGCTCTTAGCTTTTAGCTTGTAGCTTTGCTACCTAGCTTTAGCTTGTAGAATCTAGCCATGCGGTTAATCATCACTGTTCTTTGAGCGCGGTTCCAGCGTGCCTGCCTGCTGCTACTATGCCACGATGAGAAGGAACACCACCTAGTCTCGTCAAACTTTATTTCTTTTCTTTTCTTTTCCGTTTGAGAGTTTCGTGTTCTGAGTTAAGTCTTGTAACGTCGACCTCGTCTGCGCGTTTGAACTCCAACCAGCCACACAACTCCAGCTTCAGCCAACGCCCAAGCACGGGCTCCCCAAGACGTCACTTCAGCCAACTGAACTTCCAGCCAATCAGCGACACCGGGATACCCCTTTCAACTGGAGTCCCTTTCACAGCAAACGAAGGCAACGTATTCCCAGATATTTGTTGTGCTGGTGTATCTAATATAATTTTAACCCCATTGAGGAACTCAGTGCGAGCGCTAATTACGTGATTGATGGTTGTTCATGTCTATGCAATTTAACGTATTGCTGTAAACTTGGGATTCCATATTTCCATTCTCTTAAACTCATCTTTCCCTAACTTTCGACCTTCCTGCAACTTGTGTCAATGTGTGTGTGCGTGCGTTTATGTGTTAGATTAGTTTACATGTCTTAGATTTATCTAATAAAGCCTTATTCATATTGAAAAGAGAAGTATCTTGTGTTTTGTGCTTACAAGTTAATGTCTTAAACTGCCGATCTTGTTACTGTGCTAATTGATAGTGTTTTCACTATAGTTTGGATATTAGTATCCAGCACAGATTTGATGTTAAACGGCTCGTTCACTGAACCGCAGGCGCGTCTCCGTGACCAGCCGTGAAACAGTGATTCTGTTCAAATTCCCTTTAAAATCTTAAATGATTCCCTTTGAGCTAAATTGACCTGTTTCCCTTACAGTTTAATGCTACTCCGTACCCGGCAGGTTCCCAAAAGCAGATCGAGATAACTGAAGCGATCGCGCATTTCATTGCAAAAGACATGGTGCCGATTAATACAGTTTGCAGCGCGGGTTTAAAAAACTCATAAACACACTGGACAAGAGATACGTCATCCCCTCCCGCAATTATTTTTCTCAAGTTGCGCTGCCTTCGCTTTATTCAAAATGCCGGGAAAGCATTGAATCAGATCTGCAAAAAATTGAGTTCTATTCCACCACGACTGATTTATGGTCGAGTAGAACTATGGAACCATATATGAGCCTCAATGTTCATTACATTGATGACGAGTTTCAACTCAAAACCAGATGCTTGCAAACGTCCTATTTTCCGCAAGATCATACCGGGGATGCGATTGCTCAAGGATTGAAAGAGATGCTGGGTGCCTGGGATTTAAAGGAGGAGCAACAAGTCTGTGTCACAACAGACAACGCAGCAAATATAGTGAACGCTATTGCTATCAATAAGTGGAGCAGACGTCAGTGTTTTGGACACAGGCTGCACCTAGCAATTGGGGATTAGTAGCCTGCTATTAATATTCATTTAGCTAAAAATGTACACATAATTCCATATTTATTTCATTGCAATATCATATGTACTTGGCTAATAATATGTAGACCAGGTTTTTTTTTTATTCATTCCTGGATTATAATGCATTCAGTGATTGAACAGTTTAGCATGCAACAACTTCAGTGTTTTATATATATATAGGCTATTGTTATAGTTCACTTATCTATATTTATAACATTATATTAATACAGTATATATATATATATATATATATATATATATATATATATATATATATATATATATATATATATATATGAAATTGTGTCTGTTTAATTGTAATTAAAATGTATAGCATTAGTAAACTGTTTGTGTGTGTGTGTGTGTGTGTGTGTGTGTGTGTGTGTTTAGAACATTCTTTGAAAGATGGACGGATTGACCGTGCACTAAATGTCTGCAAAAAGGTGGTAGGGTGCTTCTCCTATAGCTGGAGATGAAGGAGGGAGTTGTCCGAGGCCCAGAAAGAGCTCAAGTTACTTCAACACAAGCTCAAGAGTGTCCGACAAGATGGGGCTCAAAACAAGCAATGATCGCCAGGGTATTGGAACAACAGAGTGCCATTTCTTTTGTTCTCTCCGCGGACAGAAAAGCCAGACACCTTGTCCCCACATGGCAGGATGTAGAGGTCCTTGAGGCGGTCAACAACTCCCTTTCTCCACTTGCTGAATTCACGGATGCTCTTTCAGGAGAGCAATATGTAAGTGTGTCATATGTGAAGCCTGTTCTTCATTTGTTCAACAATAAAATCTTGGCAGAGAAAGAGGGAGAAACAGAACTGTCAAAATGCATCAAGAAAAAGGTCCTGGACTACCTGAATAATAAGTATGATGGATCCACTGACTCAAGAATTGCTTGACATGGCTTCTGCAACTGATCCCAGATTCAAGCTCAAGTACGTCAATGAGAACAGAGTTGAAGCTGTCAAGACTCGTTTGAGAGCTGAAATGGCATCAATATCTACTACAGTCAAGGTAATTATCATAGGTTGTGTGTGCCATGTATATTTTGTTTGGGCCATTCTCAGTATTAATTTAAAATTACTAAATAGTCCTTACTATACTAGTACATGACATTATATTTTATGAATTAAACAAAATTTTTGCCTTTGTTTATTTAAAAGCCTCAACCATCGGTGACTGTTAGAGAGGAAGCAGATGACCAAAATGCTCCAACACTAAAGAAGACCAAAAAAACACTAGGCAGCTTCTTTAAAGTAGATGAGGACCAGAGGCCAGCATCGCCATCTCTCAATCTCCAAGACATGGCCATTACTGCAGAGCTACAGTCTTATTTTCTATCTGCTGCTGTTGATAGTGAGGAGGATCCTTTGGCCTGGTGGAAGGAACATGCAAAACAATTCCCAGCACTATCCAAGTTGGCACAAAAGTATTTGTGCATTCCTGCCACAAGCTCTCCCTCGGAAAGAGTATTCAGCACTGGAGGAAACATTGTGAATTGTTTGCGTGCATCCCTAAAGCCTGAAAGTGTGGACAGGCTTGTGTTCCTAGCCAAAAATCTTTAAAAGTCTAACTTGATGTCGTACATTCCTGAAACCTTTAAGTGTTTTTATGTCTTGTGTTCTAGGCCAAAACACTTCATATGGCAAACTCAGTTTTTTTCTTTCTACAGGTTATCTTGAGTTCCCTCTCGAGGCGGTAACTCAACATTACGTCAGCTAAGACGTATATGGGAACTCTTCCCTTCTCCACTTTCACTGAAATCTTATTGGCTAACGCCAGCTGGGGACAGCTGGCCAATTGACGCGAAGCATGCAAATACTGGCGGGTAAGCGTGCAGTATAAAATGCATGGGCGCGAAAATTACGTCAGAATCTCTTTCTTCACGCTAGAAGTCTTATCTAAGTCATCGTGGAAGTTGCAATAGAGGACTACTCACCCTGTTTTTCCTCTCCGCATCCGATGGCTGCTAATGCTAGATTCGGACCTTCACCAGTTCTGTGTGACCTGCTATGGGATTCTCACACGGACAACACTTGCGCCCACTGTACCGAGCTGCCAGTGCGCGCCCTCAGAGCCAGAGTGGCTCGGAGGACGGCGGGAATGAGGCCCACTGCCGCCAGCGAGCCGCTGGTGGGCCCTCCCCCGCCCGAAGACGAGTTTGACGTCGGCGTGGTGGACTATAGCTTCCGCGAACTTCGTCCTCTTCGGAGCTGGCGAGGAAAACGACTCCATGTCGCTTTGACGTTGAAAAAGGTTTGGGCCTCTCAGTGGGACCGCCCCGACCAAGAGGGCCCTGAGACCTCCAGGAGAAGCTCGTCAGGGTCTTCGGAAAGGTCGTCACGGAGCTGAGTCTCGCTTGCAACGCACATGACGAGCCTGTGATAGGTAACTAGACTCGTGGCTCCTCCAGTCGAGCTGCTACCAGATGGCATTTAGGCATGCAAGAGCTCGTGGTGAAATCGTGGGCTGCACCCCAATCGGCGCGCACCCACTCTGCTACGAAGGCCATATCACGCACGTGGACGGGACGGAAACCCTCCCCCCCCGTCTAGGAGACTGTTACCACACACCTGTGCTCGTCTCCCTCTGCTTTTGGTCCGGACCACAGTCTAGAAAGAGCGAGTGCAGCTTCTGCTCTTTGCCAGGGCAATACTCAAGGTGTTTCAGGCAAATGGCGGCACAGTAGCGCTGACGTCATCAGGATCTGCACGCGGCAACTGATCTCGCGCTGATTGCTATTAAGCGCTCTGCTCAGCTGTTTCACGGAGCTCATGGTCATCTTTACAGGCACCTATGGCTTACCCTAGCTGTCCTGAAAGACGCGGACCGTAGGCCGCTCCTAAACGTTCCAGTTGCTCCCTCCGGCCTCTTTGGTGACGTCATGGAGCTATTCTCAGAGACGCAGAAAGCGCGCCAAAGTATGAGCCATGTGATACCCCGTCGCTCACCCCAGTCTTCTTCTGCGGGATTCTTATGCACCGGGCCAGGCTCTGAAACCAGCTAAAATAACCCGCAGTGGCACCCCGCTCTGAACCGGACGCTCGTTTCTGCCGAAACCAGCAGTGGTAAGAGCCTGGAAGGTAACGTCAGGGTCAGTTGAGGACCCCGCGCCGCGAGAGAGCCAGCGCGCCCTACGAGCCGTCTCCCTGACGGTGAAAGAGTGAGTGAGCGGGAGGCCCCGCCCCCAAGCGCCATGTTCATATGCATCATGTCCCCCATTTCCTTCGGGCGACGATTGCTATGTCTGTTTGAATGCTGTTTGTGTGAGTTCCACAATAAAAGCAGGTATACAATCAGCGAAAAAGCTTTACTGCCTCTTACACTCATCTCTGTGTCACTCGCCCTGTCTCAGATCAGTGCAGAGCTACAACCCTTGATTATACTGGCCTCGCGAGAGTGCCAACACCACATAAGCACGGTGTCACCCTCAATGTTCAGATGCATCATGTCCCCCATGTTTCTTCGGGCGACGATTGCTATGTCTGTTTGAATGCTGTTTGTGTGAGTTCCACAATAAAAACAGGTATACAATCAGCGAAAGAACTTTACTGCCTCTTACACTCATCACTGTGTCACTCGCCCTGTCTCAGAACAGTGCAGAGCCACAACCCATGATTATACTGGCCTCGCGAGAGTGCCAACACCACATGAACACGGTGTCACCCTCAATGTTCGGTGTCACCCTCAATGTTCAGATGCATCATGTCCCCCATGTTTCTTCGGGCGACGATTGCTATATGTCTGTTTGAATGCTGTTTGTGTGAGTTCCACAATAAAAGCATGTTACAATCAACTAAAGAGCTTTACTTCCTCTTACACTCATCTCTGTGTCACTCGCCCTGTCTCAGAACAGTGCAGAGCCACAACCTATTATTATAATGGCCTCGCGAAGGAGCGAGAGTGCCAACACCACAAAGACGCATGCATCATGTCCCCCACATCACTATGGGTGACGATTGCTATATGTGTTTAAATGATGTTTTTGTGAGTAAAAATTGTACTAAAGAAGCATATATACAAATTCTTGTACCCAACGTTGTGTCACTCGCCCTGTCTCAAACAGCGCAGAGCCACAGTCCATGATTATAATGGCCTCATGATGGCGCAAGAATGTCACACCATTTCGCGACGCGCCCGCCCTCCCGCCAGTGCTTCCAGCCTCGCGGGGGTGGGGCCCTAATTAAAATAAGCCATCAGTGGCTGTAGAGGTAACGCGTCCGCCGTGTCATCTCATGGACGGTAAGAGGGCTATCCCGGGCGTTTCACCGTGGATACTGGGAATAATTCACGACGGATATTCTCTCCAATTCAAACGCAGACCTCCCCGCTTCAATGGCGTGGTCCCGTCACTGACTTTGCCCCAAAACCGTCCTGTTCTGCGACAGGAAGTTCTCAGTCTGCTCGAGAGAGAGCGATAGAGCGAAATTTCCCCTCAGATCGAGCGGAATGCGCATGTTGAATTATCTGGACGATTGGCTGATTTTAGCCCACTCAAGAGATGTGCTATCAGTCACGTGGAAACAATGCTTCGCCGTTTGGATACGCTGGGATTGCGTGTGAATATGCAGAAGAGCGTGTTTTTACGAGTCGGACTGTAACATATCTGGGAATATGTTTGGACTCGATGGCGATACAAGCCCATCTCTCTCTAGAGCATTTCATCGACTCTGCGCTGTTTCTGACTGGGCAGGTCGTTTGCACTGAGGGAATTTCAGAGGCTTCTGGGACTGATGGCGGCGGCTTCTTCAGTGTGCCATCTGGGTCTGCTACATTGCGGCCGCTACAGTTTTGGCTGTAACTCGAGTTCCGCCGAGGGCGTGGTCTTCGGTCCACAAGCACTTACGGTCATTCACAGTTGCGTCAGTAGCCAATAAGATTTCAGTGAAAGTGGAGAAGGGAAGAGTTCCCATATACGTCTTAGCTGACGTAATGTCTCGTTCCCGCCTCTCAGGGAACCGAAGTTACGATAGTAACCGGAGACGTTTTCTATTGTTTTAATTTTAGTTTTAGTATAATACCATGCATACTATTGCATATTTGCACTTTTTTTTTTTTTAAAGAAACCAAACCAATGTAGAAAAGCAATAAAAGTTTTTCAGGAAGAGTGTTTTCAGCTTGTTTTTTTTTTATTTTTATATACAAATATGGCATGAAGTTGCTTTAAACATGGTATAAAGCTACTTAAAACATCAATCAATGTAAATTGTAATAATCGTAATTAATAATTGCAATTACAATTTCAAAGGAATGATCGGCAATTATGATTTTTGTCATAATCGTGCAGCCCTAGTTTACAGGACTGTTAGGAGAGGTGGGGGTGTAGCTGCTCTATTTAAAGATGTCTATCAATGCAAGCAAGTGTCATTTGGTCAGTACTTGTCTTTCGAATATCTAGGGATTGTGCTGAAAGGTGCTCCACACATTCTGTTTATTATTATTTACAGAGTTTTTTTGCAATTGCAGGGGATTTTAATATTCACATAGATAATGCAGAAAACAAAACTACAAAAGAAATGATAACGGTTCTAAACACTTTTGACCTGATTCAGCATGTGCATGGACCCACACACAAAGGTGGACACACTCTGGATCTAATCATCAGTAGGGGTCTAAACATTTCATCCATTGTTACTAAGGACATAGCACTACCTGATCACTTCTGTATTTTCTTTGATGTATTGATCTCTGCTACTTCTGAATCTAGATCTGTCTCTGTCAGAAGGAGATGCATAAACGAGAACACAAGTGTACTATTTATGGAGGCTATATCTTTAACACCAAGCATTTCTGCAGACTCTGTTGATATTCTCCTTGATTCCTTCAACTCAAAAGTTAAAGAGCCACACAGATGGGAAATAAAAAATTACCTGTATTACAGTGTATGATGTAGCTGTCCATCAGTGTAAACAATGTGCAAAGTAATTAAACCAAAAAGTACACGATTTATAAAGTTATTGGCTTCTAAAGTAAGGAGTCGACTCTGAATCGCTGAAACGAGTCGTTATGGATGTAAAATCTTTTGCTCATCTCTATGTACGTCACTAGGAACACTTTGCATAATAATCTCCGCCTACCATCTTGGGAGAAACGGAACTCTGAACTGCCCCACCCCCCACGCACAGACGCTCTGGTTGGTGTGATATCATCATGTCGAGGAGACAGTGTGTTTTTAATTGTAAAGGCAAGTTTGTTTTATTTTCACTGCCAAAGAATGAAAATCAGAAGAACCAATGGCTAAAATTTATTTTTACCACAATACCAGAGCAGTACAACAAATCCCTTTTGTTCTGTTCACAACATTTCACTGATGACTGCTTTTCTAATCTCGGTGAGTACAGCGGGATTTTTGGCCATAAAAGAGGGTTCATTACCAAATTTATTTAGAACAACGAGCATCTCCGAATCATAACGCGAAGTATGATTATGAAGTTATGTGTCTGTTTTCTCCCGAGCGTCTTATCAGTATGTGTGCTGTCTGCAGCCTGTCTGCGCTGATCGTCATGTACAAACACGTCATTAAAATGAAGTGTAACTCTGTGAATACTCAACGAAGAGACATGAGAGAGATATCTATAGAAAGCTTGACATGTCTACTTTAAAACTAAACAAGTGCTGCCAAACAGATATTCTGTGATAAAGTAATACATATGAAAACAACGCTATGTCTGTTTTTCATGTCTCCCTTCGTTATATGTGACCACGCCCCCGCGCTATTCAGATTCAAACTGAAGCGCGCGGCTTGAATACACCCACACAGAAGAAAAAGCAGCGAGACTGTTCAAGTTTTTTTTATTTTACTGTTTGCTTCGAGATGAGAGGAATAAGACATAATTCACCCCAAACAGATGCTAACGCATAGTTTACCGTGGAGGTGTGTGCGAAACAACCAATCAAACCTGACTATGTCAGTTGACCAATCAGAACACAATATGCTACCGAAAGGTGGGGTTTAAGGAAACTGAATCTTTTGAACAGCTTCGCGCGAACCGTTTGGGGATCTCTGAGAATTGAGGTTATTTTAAAATTATATTTTGGCAAAATGACAATGTTTTTTAACCTTGGATGGATTTAAACCTAATGTACAGGACTTATAAACAGTGATAGGAAGCTTAGAATTTTCATCTTACTGGCTCTTTAAGAAATGTTATTGATGATATTGCACCAATAAGAGTCAGTAAGAAAACAAACAGACAGAAATCAGTTTGGAGAAGATCAACAGCAGTTCAGACTATGAAAAGACAATGCAGAAAAGCCAAGCGGATGTGGAGAAATACGAAATTTGAAATTCACTATAGCATCTGTAAAGATAGCCTTCATGCTTTTAATGTGAAACTAGCCACAGCTAGACAGAATTTCTTCTCAAACCTTAT
This sequence comes from Carassius gibelio, assembly GCF_023724105.1. NCBI lineage: Eukaryota > Metazoa > Chordata > Actinopteri > Cypriniformes > Cyprinidae > Carassius > Carassius gibelio. Next base: position 25,949,359 of record NC_068375.1, on the reverse strand, counting down.
AAACAGTAACTTAAATAACACTCGTACTCTTTTTGCCACTGTTGAGAGACTGACAAACCCCCAAAGTCAGATTCCCAGTGAAATGCTCTCAGACAGCAAATGCAATGAGTTTGCTTCTTTCTTTTCTGAGAAGTTCATCAATATCAGGAAGGCGAGTAGCACATAAAGTAATGCAGAGGTCAGACAGATTCGGCCACAATATCAAAAAGATACTACAGTATGTCTATTTTTGAAACAATTGACAGCAAAATTCTGGAAGACATAGTGCAGCAACTAAAATCGTCAACCTGTTGACTTGACACACTTCCCACATCTTTTTTCAAAAGTGTGCTTGACTGCTAAAAAGCAGATCTCTTAGAAGTGGTGAATGCCTCACTTCTTTCTGGGACATTTCCAAACTCCCTAAAAACTGCAGTTGTTAAGCCCCTCCTGAAGAAGACCAATCTTGATAACACAATTTTGAGCAATTTTAGACCAATATCTAATCTTCCTTTTATAGGCAAAATTATAGAAAAGGTCATTTTTAATCAGCTAAACAAATACTTAAACTCAAATGGATACCTGGACAATTTTCAATTTGGTTTCCGACCGCATCACAGCACAGAGACAGCACTCATTAAGATAATAAATGATATTCGCTTAAATTGTGACAGTGAATTGCGTTTTACACTGTCGATCATAACATACTACTAAAGAGACTGGAAAACTGGGTCGGGGTTTCTGGGATGGTACTCAAATGGTTCAGATCATACTTAGAAGGGAGAGGCTATTATGTGAGTATAGGAGAGCATAAGTCTAAGTGGACGTCCGTGACATGCGAAGTCCCACAAGGTTCAATTCTTGCGCCGCTCTTTTTTGGCTTTATATGCTTCCACTAAGTCAAATAATGAGAAAGAACCAAATTGCCTATCACAGCTATGCTGATGATACCCAGATTTACCTAGCCTTATCTCCAAATGACTACAGCCCCATTGACTCCCTCTGCCAATGCATTGATGAAATTAATAGTTGGATGTGCCAGAACTATCTTCAGTTAAATAAGGAAAAAACTGAAGTCATTGCATTTGGACACAAAGATGAAGTGTTCAAGGTGAATGCATACCTTGACTCTAGGGGTCAAACAACTAAAAATCAAGTCAGGAATCTTGGTGTGATTCTGGAGACAGACCTTAGTTTCAGTAGTCATGTCAAATCAGTAACAAATCAGTAACTAAATCATTTAAAAATGGCTTGTTTTATTTTTGTTACTATTTTTACTTTCTTTTATGTAAAGCACTTTGAATTACCATTATGTACGAAATGTGCTATATAAATAAACTTGCCTTGCCTTGCCTTGCCAACGTCTGGGGACTGAGGAGACGAGTTTCTCAAGTTTAGGAATAGGAATGTTGTCCCATTCTTGTCTAATACAGGCTTCTAGTTGCTCAACTGTCTTATTTCTTCTTCGTCGCATCTTCCTCTTTATGATGCACCAAATGTTTTCTATGGGTGAAAGATCTGGACTGCAGGCTGGCCATTTCAGTATCCAGATCCTTCTTCTACGCAGCCATGATGTTGTAATTGATGCAGTATGTGGCCTGGCATTGTCATGTTGGAAAATGCAAGCCCTTCCCTGAAAGAGACAATGTCTGGATGGGAGCATATGTTGTTCTAGAACTTGGATATACCTCTCCAAGGTACATCAAAAACCAAGTTTTGTCTTGGATTTGGTCAGGGTGTTGACTTTGTCCTCTTCTGCCTGAAGATCATCCAGGGTCTGCTGATGTGCTTCTTGGAGAGCTTTCTTCTCTTTTGTAAGTTTGGCAATGCTCTTATCCTGAGATGCCATTTCTTCAGTCAAGTTCTTGACCTGAGGGATTTTTGTTTCAAATGAGCTTATTTTTTCCAACAATGAATATTATATATAAACATATAAAATAGATATTAAATCCAACCTTATTCTCAGTGACGTGTTTCTCCTTTTCCACTTTAGCCAAGGTCAGCTCCAGGTCATCAATGTCTTTCTTTAGCTCAGAGCACTCATCCTCAAGTTTTCTCTTCTTGGCTGTCAGTTCAGCATTGATTTCTTCTTCATCCTCCAGTCTCTCAGTTGTCTCTTTGAGCTTAGCTTCCAGCTGGATTTTGCTCTTGATCAGACCCTCACACCTTTCCTCAGCATCTGAGAGATTCTCAGCTTCCTGAGAAACCACATTGCTATTTTTAATGGACCCAAAATTCAGTTAATTCAATTAGGAAAACTCACAGAAGCCACTTGCAGCTGCAGATCATTTTTCTCTTGCAGCAGTGCCACCATCTTCTCTTCAAGCTCCTTCTTTTTGGCTTCAGCCTTGGCAAGATTTTCTTTGCATTTTGTAAAGTCCTCTTTCATGGTTGCCAGCTCCTTCTCAGTCTCAGCACTCTTCAGCAGAGGCTTAATCTTGTAGTAAACTTTCATCCATGGCCAGTGTTTGACATTCATGAATGAGCGGATGTTGTATTGGATGGTTTAAATTGAATAACTGATTATTTTATTTTTTTTCTTAAGCCACTTAGTTTTATTTAGGTCAAAACAATACTTCCTTCACTTTAAATGTCATACATATGTATATATAAAAAAAAAAAACAGGAGGGAATTTTTTGATGTTCGTTTTTGCATGATGACAAACATTGGTATTATTTAGTCTCACCCTCTGTGCCATCAGGTTCAGCCTGCTCCTCACGCTGCTTCTGCTTGAACTTCATGTTACCATGATAGGACACAGCTCCAGTGAATTTGTAGATGCCCATCTTCTCCTCATTACTGAAGCCCAGAATGTCAATAGCAGACTGGAAATTACAGAGAAGAATAAGCTCATTGATCAGTTATATTTATATAGAATATGTTCATATTCACACAGCATTGACTCACATCAGTAGCCATCAGCTCCTCTTTATCATCAATGCTTGCCACTGTGATCTGACCCTGACTGCACATGGGGAAGTCATAGGGGTTGGTGGTGATGAGCGTCACTTCTGTAAAACACACAGAGCATTTACTATTATTGTTGTTGTTTTTAAGTATTTCACAATAATTATTATCAAGCATTGATACACTGAATGCATTATGTGCATCTACCAATCAGCTCAGGCTTGTGGTTGGTCATCATCTGGTAGAAGATGTGGTAGCCTCTCTCATCTGGAAGCTGGAATGTCACTTTAGACTTCTCCAGCAGATCTGTTGAGAGAATAGGTCACAATCATCTGAAGAGTGACAAAGACAAACGTGCAGGATGGGTAAATGAAATCATGTCCACCTACATGTCTCAATGTCAGCACTAGCCAGTTTTTCTGATGTACTGAAGTGAATTCTGATGAATTTACCCTGTTAGAAACAAAATAACTTTTGAGTTCCTAGTGTGCAAAAGCCAGCTTTTAAAACAGTTCATAAAAAACTGTATAGAATTTTTGTTAAACAAAATTGTCCAACTGTACTGTATGTAAATATAAAGTGGTGAACTTACAAAACGAGAGGAGTTGTCATTTCTCACAGTCTTGGCATTACCATAAGCCTCGAGCAGAGGGTTGGCAGCAATAATCTGGTCTTCAAGAGAGCCCTGTGATGTTTGAAAGATTGTTATTAATTTTCTGTTTTATGTCTAAACACTGTTTACAGGCATTTCTCAAACTCACATATCATGTATTGTGCGAGATGACTGTAATTCACAATCTTTCAGCATAATATATTTGTTTTGTATCTCATACCTGCATTTTGCCGGGAGTCTGCTCTTTCTTCTTATCACCCTGAACTGCAACTGTGGCAAAGTACTGGATGACACGTTTGGTGTTCACAGTCTTTCCAGCACCAGATTCTCCACTGGTTTATTAAAGATGAGAAGACAGAAGATAATAAGACACACAGAAGTTACACCAGAGCAAAATAGAACTGTTCTCAAAATCTCTAATAGTAGGCTAGATACTGTAAATCCAAAGGTAATAATGTTTCAGCAATTGTTTTATTTCAGAGAAGATGTGAGGTGACATCCTCCTCCTTAGCAACTCTGATCTTATGAGAATACGTGCGTATTTTTACGTTAAATGTGGTTCTACCACACGTACATTTACTTACGTTTTCATGCACATAAAAACGTACTATTTAAACGTATTTATAGCAGTAAAACGTACATATACTTACGTGTTAGCAGCTAAAAAAAACGTAATCAAACGTAAAGTGTGAATTTATATGAATGTGGCTTTAATTATTCAAATCTGTTGTATTTAATTGTCATATCAATAAATGTTTTTATTGAAAGTAGTTTCTCATCTACTTAATAGGAAATAACATTTCTGTGCATGCTGCAAACCATAGATACTCAAAAGCACAGCATAAAATTACAAATCACATCCATTTTATATGTTTGCTGTACTCCATATCTTTAGAATCCAGATGTTTGCAAGGAACATATCCATATCAATCGATCTTCATCTTCATTCTAAGCAACAGCGTCCGTCACAGTCAAAGCCCGCGATCGTTATGATTCGCCAGTGCGCCTGCGCCACAGGAACGTTACGACATGGTTTACGGCCCTGATAACGAACTCTCATTGGTTTTCACATAATTCGTCACAGATTGCGACATGTCGTGTTTCAGTTGATAGACATTTGAAATCAGTACTGCGCCAGCAAAGAGTATAGAAGTAACTTCTATACTCTTTGGAGCCAGTGTGCCTTGACGGAGAGAAGACAGATTCATAATTTCACGGATTAATAAATTAAATTCTGCTCTGTACCCTATAAAAACTATTACTCCAGAGAGGACTGCGACTGGAACTCATTATCATTTAAACTACTTTTTATAAAAAAAAAAAATTTAATCCAATACGCATTGAAAAGCAGCTTCATGAGCAAATTTCTATGGATAACTGACTGGTCAGAGAACACGTTCCATCTGTACGTATTTGAGGTTGTTTTTACGTAAATTTCGATACGTATCGAACCTATAATTACGTCCAGATAATACGTTAATGACACTGTAAATACGTAAAGGCACATACGTATTGGACAGTTTTAATTTACGTCTAAATATGTACGTTTTGATTGTGAGATCAGGCTGACTCTATCCTATAAATTTGATCCATTAGATATTTGATAGACCAGAATTTTTTTTCAAATTAAATATGTAAATGATTTCGTGGAATGTAAAAAAATCCACCTCCTTAGTGTCATTCACAATAACAGTGACTTTGGCACCGTCTTTGCTCTTGATGGTTCCCTTGACGTACAGTTTTTTATCATCAACCACATAGCAGGCAGTCTTGGCATCAAATGGTTTGTTCTGAGCCTCGATTCTCTCCTTCTCAGGCTTACGAAGGAAAACGGCAGCCTTGGCTCATGGTGGCGGCTCACTGCAATGAAGAGACGATCTTATTTATTTATTTACAGGAAAACACATTACTATACACATTTTATTATAGTTTTTGGGGATGTGGTGGGTGGGGGGTAGAAGGTAAGATAAAACACACAATCCATATTGTCATTAATATCCATATACCATTTAATGGCAATGTCGAAATATGTATGCAAATTTAACTGCACTACTACTTGACAAACAAATAATAAATGATCCATGAATTAGAAATGAAAAATGGTTGTTGTTGTTGTTGTTATTATTACCAACATAAATTTTGTTTATCTCTTTTCCTTCCCACTAGTGACGTTTTTCCAGCACCCCTGTGATAGATTTAAAATTCATGTTTCCAGTTTGATCTCCACTTCATTAGCAAAGTAATCGTACCATACATTTATGTGATATCTCTTTTCATATCTCACATTAAGTAATAATAAAAAAGAAACTTGAATGTAAATCTGTTGAGAGGGGGTTCAGCGAAAAATCGGCAGCTGTCAGCAGGAAGTGGCTGTCACTGGCAGCAGGAAGTGGTTGCCAATAAAACCGGATGGCAGCTATCGCTAATACCCGGAAATTGGAGGAGGCTGCCGGCGGAAACAAGACAAATAAATAATTAAATACACTTATGATTATGTTTAATACTTTTTTAAATAAGTATAAAGGTCAGTATTGTATATTATTTGGTTTAAAATATTGATCAAATATAAACAAAGAAATAAGATCACTTTGCTAAACGTTCATTTCCAGCTGAATGTTTATGCATGCATGTATCATTGTTTGTGTGAAATAAAACAATTTATATTTATATACGAGAGTGGCACTTACTGGGTGCATGTTGTATATTTATTATAGGCTATATACACAAATGACTGAAAAGAGAGAAGTCTCAGAGACCTTTATTTAAAATCATAATTTGCGGTTATATTTGTAGTATTTCAAGAAACAACTATATATATATAGTATAAAGTAGCTGTTAAAATTTGTAACTGGGTTAGTAAGTTGTCAAAGTCAGTGCTTTACAATGTAAACCGTATAAAATATATCCAGTAAGCAAGCAGACTAAAATATCAATCAGAATCACTAACAACAATCCGGAGGTATTTTCAAGACTCTTAGATCAGAACTGATGAGGTATACAGAGTTACTTCTCCAGCATCTTGCACCAATCACTGTAAAACCCAGGGTGGATGCGCATCTCTCCTCATTTTCCTCTTGCAACATGGTCAAGTCAAGCATCGTTTGTTTATATAGTGCTTTTAATAATACAGATCAAAGCAAAGCAACTTTACAGTATTAAATAGGAAAATAGTGTCAGTCAATAATGCAGAAGGACATTAGTAAACTCAGTTTGTAGTCAGTTTATCATTCAATTCAGTGATGTCATCCTTCAGCTCGGTTCAGTTTAAATAGTATCTGTGGAATCATTTGCAATCATGTCAATGATATCACTGTAAATGAAGTGACCACAACGAAGCAAGCCAGAGGCGACAAGGAACCAAAACTCCACCGGTGACAAAATGGAGAAAAAACAAGGTCTTTACAGGGGATCTGTATCTGGGGCTCTAGTTGTCCTGGTCTCCGCTGTCTTTCAGGGCTGTAGAGGTCCTTTCTAGGTGCGATCCACCATCTGGTCTGAATACGTACTCGATCCGGGTGACTGCAGTGACCTTCGAATAAGAAAGAAACAGATTAATATAATTGAAGATGTTAATATCTATACGATGTTTGATAGGGAGCCAGTAAAGGGTTTACAGAACTGGGCTAATCCGGTCATACTTCCTGATTCTAGGAAGAACTCTAGCTGCTGCATTTTATTATTCATAAGAAAATGGTGACTTTAATACCTAAATTGCTTTATTAACAGTAGACATGCATGCACAGCCATATTAATGATTATTCCCATTGAATCTTGTCATCATGTACAAAGCAGTGATTACATTTTCATGCATAATTTGCACACCTGGTAAGCAGTTGTTGTAAACCTTGTCCCAGTGTCTGCAGGGTGTACATTTTGTTGAATTCCTGACATGGCTTAGACTCGTTCTCCATTTTGTTCCACCTGTATATTGAGATGAGGAGCATGAAAACAGCATTATTACAAAGATAAACATTCAGACATGGCAACTGAGAAATGTAATGTTATGGCACCTTTTTAAACCTCTAATCAAATATGTAGAAGAAGATACTCCGTCAAGCCAGCTGGATTGTGCCCCCTTTCGAAAGGAGTCTGTATACAGTACAACAGACTTCTGAATTTGGAACAAACCAAAGACGGACTTAGTAATGTAGCATCACCCCTCCTCCAGGATCACGTAAAGAAGAATTTCCAACAGGACAGCATCTGGCAACTATTGGGTATTACAAAAAAAAAAAAAAAAAAAAGGTGTCAGTGCCATGGTTTTGTCTCAAGATGCACATCAGTAATGTTTTTTTTTTTTCTAAATGCATGTTTACAAAAGCTACTTCAATGTTCTAAATTTAACTACAGCCTAATCCTGGCTTAATCCAAGCCCTGTCTGTGAAACTAGACCTAAAAGTTATAAGGAATTATGAACCGGTCCATTATATTTTGTATAGAGAATTAAAAAAAAAAAAAAAAAAAAAAATTCACATGCTTACAACTTCAGCTGGTACATAGAACAGTTCTGCACATGCATAGTATTAGAGAAAACACACCTCAATAGTGCAAAAAAAGAACTCTTAAGTTAATGTATATCACACAATCTCCTGAAAGACTTAACATGCAAAAATATATGGTTAGTGTTGCAAATTTATCTTCTATCATTCCAGTCAAACAACATTCTTTTATATTATTCAATAGACTGTTAACACGCTAACAAACGTTAATATTTAATGGTACGTCAAACGTAATTTGAGGTTAATGGTAGGCCCCTAACAAGGTACACAAACAACGTTGCTACCACTAATTAGATTTCAATGAACAATTAAACCAAAGTAGGCACCAAGTCTAACAAGTCGTTCACCAAGATAACAATTAAAATCAAACTTACAACGCAAAAAACATTAATTACTCCGATGACCAATTTCTGAACTTACCGTTTGATCAATCGCAACCATTACTGAAGCGTTTGGGTGCAGTTATATCTGATTGGTTGCGCCCACGTTGGTCGATACTGATTGGCTCCCACCGAATGGCAGGTCCCGCCTACCATCCGGCTGCCAGTTACTGCCTTCCGGCTGTCAGTTACTGCCTTCCGGCTGTCAATGGCAGCCACTTCCTGCTGCCAGCTGCCGATTTTTTATCTGAACCCCTGCTGAATCTGTTTCTGTTTTAGTCATCTGTTTTAGTCATCTGTTTCTCCATTTTCATCTAATCATAATCTATTGTAAGTGTATTTGCACCAACCAATGACGATCAGTAATGCATGAAGAAATTAGAGTTCTCATTGTCATTTATAAAACTCTCCGTAGATTTCATTCATTTGTATGCACAAAATCAGCTTTATAAAACCAGACGTTCTACGCCAGAACCTGCACAAAAAAAAACCTCTTTATAATTTTCAGCCAGGGGAAGACTGTGCATACGTGCATCTCCACCTCAACTCCTCCCTGAAATCACCATATGGAGCTTACAACGCTTAGTTTTGCTATGCATAACCTCATCTGCATATCATTTCCATGCAAATTCCCATGCAGGTGACACCAAGTTTAACACCGAGACATTAAGGAAATATGAGATATAGACTATAATGCCATTTGTGCAAGTATCCTTGTTATGTTTTATAATAAATATATGAATACATCCATAAAAACAGATATATTTTAGTTGATCACATTCCTTTGCACATGCCAAATAGCATTCCAATTGTTTTACACAATTCAAATAAAATTAAAATTTTGCAGTTTTGCTGATAAGATGAACATACTTTAGCTATTTTAGTGGATAGGCCTATATTTATTGCAGTGTATTGTCTGATACGATTCCATTTACTTTTTACTTTACAAGGCTTTAAGACAAGCTAGCATAAATTTGTCTTTCAAACTTTTCAACCTAGTTATTAGTTTTTCTTTGTTTTGTTTTTTTCAACTGCTTACATTTTTAAAACTTTGCCTCTTTTTTTCAAAACGTCACACAAATCCAAGAACAAAATGCCTTACATCTCTTGCTAAATGATGCACTGCATTCAAAATATCAAAAATATCTCAAAGGCAAACAATTGCAAACACAATCTGCCAGAATATTAATTAGAAGAATTGTGTGTTATGTTCCGGAAAAAGTGTTTTATGAAATTGAAAACTGAGTCAAAGGCCGAGAATTAGTGTATGGTTTTGCAGATTTGGTGTGTGCTTCTGCTGTTTGAATGTCAGCTTTCAAAAATTGTGTGACAAGTAAAGATTTTGTTTGTAAGCGGCATACATAACAGTATACAGTCTATTACAGCATTCATAAATTAAATTACATAAACAGATGTAAAAATTCAGCAATTAACTTGACATGCACCACAATACAGAGCAGTAAAATATTTATATATATAAAAAAAAATATATATATTTTTTTTTTTTTAAATTGTAAACTTAGCATCCTGCACATCTGGCCAAATTTCATTATACAGTAGCAGTTTATTGGTCTCCTGACACAAGACTAGCTATATTGCTAGGCAGTCATTTCTCAGTTCTGCAAAAATGCATAAAAAATGGTTACAAATAAAATTTGACTGCAACAGGCTTGAAGGTGTACAAACTGCTACAGTTTACTGTACACATAGAATAGTGAAATTTCCATTATCTAATTTACAGGAACTGTACTGTAATTATGCTGTATGTGTAGGCCTAAGTATAAAACCCCAGATGACTGGCCCAACTCTCTCCTCTCTCCGTTTTTAGGATGCAGAGATTCTGATTAGTGATTATCGGCATCTTCTTATTGATTTCTTGTTGTTGTTGTTACGGCTTATATCCATGATGAAAGTGGAGCAAACGGTCGGAGATTCGGATCACCAAACAATTATGAATCTCAGAAATATCCAGACAGGGTTAGATTTCTGAGAGGACTTCTGAGTTAGGCTACTTGAAAAGCAGTAATTATCTGATTCACGAACAAAAGTAAAAACAATTCGTTACTGAACTGGGCAGCACTTTGTAGTTTTGATTAAAAAAGATCCGGTTCATAAGAATAATTTGACAGTTCTACACTTCGTGCGCGTGCACAGTTTATTAAAAGACGTGTTTTTGCCATGAAACTAGCAGATGTAACTCTGCTTACATTTATATTTTATTCTGTGATAATTTTGTGGTAGCAGGTAGCCGTAGATTCACCCCTGGTGGTTGTACAGTAATTTTCATTGCACAGCATATTCAAACCAGACAATGGAGCGTTCGACCACCGAATCCAGCTTTCTTTATGAATCCAGCAGTGTCCGCCATAATATCGATATAAAGTGCGCATCATGGATTATTGCTCTTGCTAAAGTTTTTCTCAAAACAGATCTGTAATTTAGTTGAAATATTAATTATTGTGCACTAGCACCCCTCGCTGCCATTAAAACATCACAGGAAGATTCTCTTTATTGATAATAAAATTATGTAATTATTTTGTTTGTAAAATTAGGCTGTGTAATTTCAGTGTTTATCTCCTTTAATGCGAGTGGAATATTTGATGTAAAATTATATTTCAACATGAAAACGGAGTTTAAAATCGTTGGTCGATGCATGGTCTAGAATGTCCGTATATATATTTTTTATAAATCACGATATGTGCGTGGAAAATTGCGTACGGATATTTCTATGCCCATTTTGTGCGTATGCAACTTTTATAAATGAGACCCCTGAACAGTCGCCAGGGCTTGCATGTACCGCCTTATATTGGATTTGTTCTGCCAGCCAAGCAGAAGTTAAACATAGGATAACTCATGTATAATATGGCATGAATGTGTGTCAAAGGAATTGGTCAGGTGAAGCACTCGGTGCTGACAATCATTCTGAAGATGGAAAAGACGAACTACTGCAAATGTCATTTTCTTCCGGAACATAAATACTGTAGGCCTACTTGTGTTTCATTGTTTGTCTGTTAAGTTTAGATATATATGAAAGTTTAGATTTATATATATGTTACTTTGCAATTGATTAGTTTTGTTGACATTCAACACTACCTAAAAAGATGCATGGAATGTCAACAGATGTACTATGATACACCAGTGAGACTGAAAACAGGACGGGCTTAATCACACAAAGATTAGTTCTTATTAATGTTAAATGTCAAGGAGATGTAGAACTGCTTGGCTTTGTCATCACTATGCCTATATGCCATCTTTACTGGATATTGTGTGTTTTTTTCTGACTAAGTATTTGTGATGAGAAAAGGTTTTGGAAATATATTGCCTTAATATTTATTATTTTGTAATGTCTTAATGTTAATATGTTGTTGATAGTGTTATTTATATTGTAGTGTCAAATGTTGGTCTACTATTTATTTATTTTAACTTACAGAAAATGTTGGAGAACTAACATTCAAATGACAGAAATATAACCACAGGTGTAGTTCATCACATTAATGTTCCGCTAACATTTGACAAACATAATGTACAAATAAGCATATCTAATAGCAGATGTACACTGTTAAAAAATTACTGTAAATTTTACAGTAAAATACTGGCAGCAGGGTTGCCAGCCAGGTACTGTAAATTTTACAGTAGTCGTACTGTAATTTAATTTACAGATTTTTCCTGTATTCTCAATTACAGTAAAATTCTGTAAATTAAATTACAGTAAGACTACTGTAAAATTTACAGTAACTGGCTGGCAACCCTGCTGCCAGTATTTTACTGTAAAATTTACAGTAATTTTTTTATATTTTGTATACTGCATTTTTACAAAAAAATATATTATATACTGCATTTTTAATACATTGTATATGGCATTTAACAATTATTTAAATAGCAAATGCACACTTTCAAGTAGTTTACTGTGCAAAGCAATTCTTTGAAAAAAAGCATATGTGTATTTGCTATTTAAAGTATGTAAAATGATAGCATACAATATATTTTCCCTATTGCTGACTTAACTTTAACTGCATAAAGTGTTATATAATGCATAACTTAATTCACCAAAAAAATATAAAAAAATAACATTTTTAAAATCTAAAAAAAAACAGGTCAAAATGTTATATATCACTTTCAAATTTACATAAAAAAATGACATAAAAAGTATATTATTTTGAACTCATTTTTATTTATTTTAAAATTATTTCATTTTTTTTTAAATGGATATGAAATTTTGGCATGATTTCTTTTTTATTACTTGGAACATATTGGCCATCATGGACCTTGACACAAAGAAATATTCAAACTGCGTTATAACCGAAACATGACCAACATGGTCATATTAAAACAGTTCACCCAAAAGTGAAAATTCTGTCATTTCTCACCCTCATGTCATTCCACACCCTTAAAACCTTTGTTCATCTTCACAACACACATTAAGATATTTTTTATAAAACCTGATGGCCCAGTGATGCCTACATTGCTAGCAAGATCATTTCCCTTTCCAATGCCCAGAAAGGTACTAAAAACATATTTAAAACAGTTTATGTGACTACAGTGGTTCAACCTTAGTGTAATGAAGCAATGAAAATACTTTTTGTGTGCCAAAAAACTAAATAATGACTATTCAACAGTATCTCGTGATGGATGACACTGCTTCATGAAGCTTCAAAGCTTTATTAATATTTCAGTTCAAATCAGAGCATATCAAACTGCCAAAGTCACATGATTTCAGTAAATGAGGCTTCGTTACGTCATAAGTGTTTTGAAATTTCAATGGTTCGTGTGACTTTTGCAGTTTGATACACGTTCTGAGCAAATGATTTGAAACAAAAGATTCGTAAAGCTTCTAAGCTTCATGAAGCAGTGTTTTGAGATCGCCCATCACTAGATATAGTTGAATAAAATCGTTGTTTTGGGAGATGGGGGTGGGGGGGGGGTGTTGGCAAAAAAAGTATTCTCGTCGCTTTATAATATTTAGGTTGAACAACTGTAGTCACATGAATTGTTTTAAATGTTTTAGAGGCTTTCTGGGCATTGAAAAAAAGAAATGATCTTGCTAGAAATGCACGCTTCACTGAGCCACATCTTATTATGTGTTGTGAGGATGAACGAAGATCTTACGGGTGTGAAACGACATAAGTAATTATTGACTTAATTTTCATTTTTGGGTGAACTAATCCTTTAAAAACCACAAAGACATTTTCAGATAGCTATCATCATTAAGGAATAGACCAATATTGCCAAACAAGTCATACAAAAAAAAGTGATGCATGACTGACCGGAAGGAGCCGCGCACTTGCAGAAGTCATACAAACTTTCCATCAAACAGATAAAAATCAACCAAATAACAATTATGCTCCAGATGAAGTTCCATCCCAGGATTCAAAGTGTGACTAGAAATATTGAAAAGAGTAAAGAGGACAATACATTAGATATATTACAAAACATAATAATACTTTCAGAAACAAATAGGGGGAGGACAGATACAGTCAGAGACAGATACAGGGATGAGAGGTACAGTCAGAGAGAGACAGAGGGATGAGAGGTACAGTCAAAGGCAGATAGAGAACAATAAAAGGAAGACGCAATCTTGGTGTGTGTGTATCCTTACATTTCAGAAATTCCATTGGAATTTGCACAGAAGAGTGGCAACATGTGGGTTGACTGCCACACATTTTCTTCTGTATCACTTGTCCTGTTTTTATTTCGATGGCACTTTTCCCTTGGCTTTGGATCCTCTCTCTGGATTTATGCCCACAAAGCACCTAAAGGGTCATGAAACAGACAATATGTAATTAAGAGCGGTTTTAGGACCTCCAAGAAAGTTGGAGATGTCCACTAATAATAAAAAAAAAACATTTAACTCAATAGCTTGCTGGTGTTAAATAGGGAGACAAATATATTCTCTTCTCGAGTTAAGACACATTGTTTTAAAGGCATCAACAGAAATAACACTGATAACATAACATTATTAAAAGGAATGTTCTGATATAACTTATCTATAAAATGCTGGTTCTGAAGTTGTTAGAATTCAACCATTACCTTTGAATGAACTCCAAGGTACACATTGCTTCCTCCTGATACTCAAGATTAAACTAGTAATAAGCAGCAAACAGAGTGGCAAGGCCGGACAGGAAACTGGGCTGAGTGCCCTCACACACCACCTCGCCTTCAATACTCAGCATCCAGTGCCCACTTGTCAAAGTGTCTCCTAAAACAATCAATATCACAATAGTAATTAATACCTATACCATTTTTTTTTTTTTTTTGTATTTCAGATTTTTACATTTACATTACATACTATATTTAGTAGGGGTGGGATAAAAATGTGATTCTTAAATGTATCGCAATGCATAAGCAGACGATTCTGAACTGATTCACAAATGTCAAAAATAAATTTTCTAAACGTTAATTAATGTAATGTTGACGGAAAGTAAAAGGCGGATCTCTGAAACGCGGAAGTGCATGCCCAGACAGTCTGTGACATGCACATATTTCTTTTACTGTCTATGGTGTGTATCCACTGGCGCAGAGCAAGCGTTTTGAGACCTATAACGTTACTTGAGCGTTTTCAGTCCATTTAATGGAAGTTGAGCTTCCATAGTTGCATATGGTTTGTGGTGGATCGATTATGCAGCAAAATGCCTCCTAATGTGAAACAGACTGCAAGCACTTTGTTTTTTTCTTCCTGAACCTTCTGGTTGTTCGTTCATTTGAAATGACTCGAAAAAAGATTCGTTCATTTTGCTGAACGAGACTCAAAAGTCCGATTCGGTAAAATGATCCGAACTTCCCATCACTACAACTGATGATAAGATTCAAGGCATAGACGCAATAAAACAACTCGTTTGTTTATTGGTCAGTGTCGCGCATGATCAGTTCATTTGTTCAAGTGTCACCGCACTGATAAGGAGCATTTGTGCACCCTGTGCCAAAATACACACAAGATTTGCCGGCCGACATAAATATAGACACATATATATAAATAGCATATTTAATAATTTCAAGGAAAACGTATTTGGTCGCCCTAAGGTAATAAATTAGGCTAACTATACAAAGCAGACTTTATATCAAACAGATTTGTTAAAGTTTTCACATTAACGTTACCTGAAGTTAGCAAATGCTCAAAAAAAATCTACATCTCACTGGTTACGTTAACCTCTTAGAAAAGCACCACTGAGAATTTATATGACACACACATCCTCCGTGAGCGACCCTGACTGACCGGGAGGCTTTAGAAACGCGTTTTATTTCGGCGCCCGTGTTAACAAATGACTGCATGTGCAAAGTTGTTTTACATCATAAAATAATCACGACGAAGTGTGCTGATAAACACGAAGTTACCGTGAATATAAACTATAAGCACTGAAACATGTCATTCATAACGAAGGATTCCAGAGATTTTCTGTCCATGGCTGCTATAGCGCCGGGGGATGTGTGAAATCCTACCGCGACCGCGCTACTGAAACCCCTCGCAATTCTGCCTCGCGCCCCGCGGACGGATGATGCTTGAATCTGGGGTTACCAATATAATCCGCGAATGTAGATGCATTCATATACTATAAACTACCAAACAAGAAATATAAAAAACTGAGGTCACTTACCACAGTTGTGAATCACTCCTCTTGTCTTTAACGTTAATCTCCTCGACCGTTGACGATGCGGCTCCGAAGATTTGAAATTTACAGCAAAATTCTGTAAATTTGAGTCAGACCTACACGTGACCCCAGAATGCATTGCAGTTTACAGCAATATGCTGTATTATTAAAAAACAGTCCTCGGCTGTAAAATAATGCTGTAATTTTTACAGCAATTCATTACAGTGTATTGTTTAATCATTGTAAACCACTTTGTGAAATGTTTTGTTTAAAATATGCACAAAATATTTTTTATATAGGCCTACCACTTTTATTTGTTATATAATGGAAAATACATAGAATTTGACTTAAGTACTGACTTTTTTGAATGGCCTCATTCACTAAGGAACTGACATCAACACTAGCATAACATTTGCCTGATTTTTTTATAGCAGGGCAAATGAATGTAGCGCTGAGCCCTGCACATTCTCAGCATGCATAGCTTTTAGTAATTTAGGGCTGTAGGAAGTGAGTAAGAGACACAGAAACTTAGTTAACCAAATTAAAAGGTAACTTTACTTTGCAAATGCTATAAAGGAAACTGTATTATTTATTTCCATTGAAGAATATCATGGAAAATCCCCATACAATATTTTTTTAAACTGACAGAAACAATCTTTGGCAAGAACAACATTAATTCAGGGTCATTTATATGCTACAGTCCAGGGAGTAATATTCTACAGATAACGTTAAGAGTCAATGTCATGCCAACTATTGAGAAGCATTTTTTTAATCTTCTGAACAAATGTAAGATGAATACTATAAATGAAACTTCACGCACACACACCTAAAACACCAACTTGATTGCCCTATATGCAAATAACAGATATGTTCACATATTTTCATTGTGCATGTAACACTGAATTGTGAACGTTGACAAACAAATCTTTTTTTATGCCATAAATCTTCATTCACTCATTACACTTGCTCATTCCGCGGACGGTGGAGAGTGGCCCCTGCAGAGCTCCCTGGCATTATCACTATTTCAACACCCTCTTTCCTCCTGAATATCTTAACACTTGTCATGTAATTGGAGACTCCCTGGGCCATATTTCTGGCATGTCCACCATGTGTGCACTCAGTAAGTTAAATGATGGTGCCAAGTGCCGGTTCTACATGCCCTGGTGTTATATGGTGTATATCTACAATTCCATCACTTAATTTAATCTCCCATGTACTAACCGCAATCATCATACGAATTTTAATAGGCTCAACCTCTGTTAAATACAACTGATGATGCATTAAGTCATAACTGACTCATTAAATAATGAAATATTCACTGTCAGGTTACTAATTACTTCACTTTAACACACCGTAATTTGATTGTGTAAAATACCTCAGCAAGGAATGACAGATATAAAGCTGTTTTTGGCCCTAATCAAGTATATATATATATATATATATATATATATATATATATATATATATATATATATATATATATATATATATATGCTTGATTATCCTTCAGCAAAACAGATCTTTGAGTAAAAAAAAAATACATCATCTGGTCAACTTATAACTAAATCAAGGTAACAGGTAAAAATACTGAGCATTTGTCAACACATTGCTGTTTTTACCAAGCCTAGTGTAACTGAGACATGTCATTTGATGACTGCTCCCGAGTAATGTGATGAAAGCTGTGGAACACATACAAAAATAGTCAAGGTAAAACTGTGGAGGTAAGGAGAAACCTAGACCCAGCTTCAGACGTCACGTCCACGGACCATTGGCTGAAGGTCTGGCTACGCGAGAGGAGAAACCGGCCTCCATACATCTAAACTTCCCAAGAATGAAACCAAAGAAGGAAGGCTTTGGGTTTCATAACGGACTGCGTCAGGACCTGCCCAACTAGCAGTGCGGTAGTGTGACGTTATTCAAGTTAAAAGCACTGAGAATCTGGTGTCAGCTCTACAGCTTTAGATACCAGCACCATCTAGAGGATGTGGCCTGAAGCGCTACTCAGCTGCATGATCAGATTTAGTTCTTTAACGATTTAATGATTTTCCCAGACATTTTCGGTTCAGAGTCTCTTGTTCATTACATTTACATAACTTTATTTTATATATTATTTACACCATTCTCAAAACAGGTGTACCAAAATAGCCTCTTAAATTCAAAAAGCATAGTCCTGGCATGACATGACACAAGCTCGAGTATGAAGCCCTTTTTCTTTCTTTCTAGCCCGAGAAAGAGTTTACTGTAAAATAAAATCTCTCTTAAGTACTAACTAGTTACATTTAGGAGTGGTTATCTTATACAGAGTTCTTATACAGCACAAATTGTGTTAATTCCATAATGGTATTTAAACCAAAGTAACAGCAGAACTCATCAATTTGGCATATTATATCTTCAGTCATGTTTGGTAATAATTCATTACAAGATAAATATTTTCATGCAAAGCCACTATTTACAAACTCTTCTAATGTTAGCTATCAAAAGCAAAAGGTTAACTCATTCATTACTTTCAACACATAAATGTTAAATCAAATGGGCTATGCCTAACCCTTAACTAGAACTGTACGTTACTTGTTACCAGTTAGGCACAGTTCATCTGATTATGCAGGTAACTGTTTGTCCATCATGTGAATAGGGATGATAATCTCTCCAGGGATACTGATATTAGAGCCTTGCAAAGGGGCCTCAACTGAGAGTATACCATCTGGAGACAGCATAGAGTTGATCTGTTTCAGGTCTAAGTCAGCTGGAAGCCTAAAGAATTACACAAGAGAAATTAAATGAGTTATGATAGAATAACACTGTACATTCTGTACAGCTTTAATACAAGATTTATAAATGTAACCCTTTTTTAAATACATAAGTTACTATGAGAACACAAACTGAAAATAAAAGAACAAACCAAAAACTCCCTTACTTGTATTTTCTTGTAAAGCTTCTTGAGATCAACCTGTGATTTTCCTGCCTTTCCTCATGATTACCTGTGAAAGACAACAGATACTGAAGAACATGTCATTGAAGTCTCTAAGAAATGTGATCTGCAGGATGTGATGTCATTGCATACGCTGGTTACATTTACATATATACACAGTGCATTAGAAATTCTTCAACACAGAATAAAGCCAGGCATATGAAGTTCATCATACCGGTTATCTCCAAATATCCCTCCTTGGTTTTGATGTTTATCTCCTCTGGAGAAAACGGACTGACATCAAGACACACTTTCCAGTTTTGTTGACCTTTTATTTGTTCACACACAGATTCAGAAACCCGTCCTTCTGATCCAGTATATGATTTAGGTGGAATCTCCATGCACAAAGAGCTGAAGAGAGGTAAACGCATAGATCCTGGGCAGGTTGAAATCCCCAGTCTTTTCCTTGCCGATTCGATCCAGCTAACCTCATCTGGTTCGAGGAAACAAGGGAGGTCGGTGTTTTGGGTGAAAAGGTTTTGTGTCTTTTCCTGAAGAGGGTCCCAGCAACCATTTCTTTGAAATAAAGGACGGGGCATCTTTAAACACAATTTTAAAATTGAAAAACACCCGGGAGGTTTTGGAAATTTTCAATGCCCAATGCTGATACAACAACAGTAAATCCGATTAGCCAACTTGTGAAACGCTACAGAAAGCTGCTGCTCACTTCTTTTATACGGTTCTTTTCTATTAAACCTTTATCCCAAATTATCCAGTTATCCAGTCCCAAACATCAACAAAGACACTTGGCAAATCTTTCACCCCTGTGTTACAATCTGACAAATACTGAATGATGCCATCCTCTCTGTATTAATAGAACTGAAGGGGAAATGGCAAATTCTTGGCGCATGACAATGGGTACACTGGCAATAGTGTCACTGCATTAATGGCCTCTGTAGTCTGGTCACATCTTGGAGCGCTTTCTTTCACTATAGTTACCAACTGTGTTGTACAACAGTATGTACTTTCAGCCTTTATCTCAGCTCTAGAGAATTCCTCAGTCTTGTAAACAACATTGTAGCCAGATAAACTAAGATTCATTGCATGGCACTAAACATTGTTAGGATTTTACTTTTGTTTTGAGATCAGGTGACCAAGAAACACACAACGCCAAATATATATTCACTTTCTTTAATGACAAATTAGGATTAAGCATTTTTGCTTCATAAATGCTCGGGATACTTGCATACAGCAATCATGTATACAAACATGTTCATTATCTTTCATTTCCTCTCCTTTACTATTACACTCTCTAGAAGAACCCTACTTCAACTGTGCATCTTATTTCATGAGTGAATTGGGATTGAAATGGGTTAAGGTGAATGGGCTGGAGAAGGGCTGATCTGTGATCAGTTAGAAAGGCACAGAAAGAGGCTACAGCAGATATATAGAGGGAATGTGGACAGTGAAGCACAGAATACAAGCAAAGGTTTTTTTGGGCACATCTCTTTCCCGTGTAGTAGAATGCTGATTGCAACTCTACAGTGCTTGTGTTGTCCTCTGGCTCAGTAGCACTGGATCAGTGGGAGTGTACTGAAATAAGTATATTAACAGGTCAAGTATTTATTTTAACACATACCGCAAGTAATTTTTCCTTCAGATTTTTTCAATATATATAAAATAACCAATCATCATTTAATGTAGTATTTAAGTACGTGTCTTTATAGTTTCTTACCAACAGTGCTAAAGTTTCTCAGGCAAAAGGATTTCCATTAAACGGGTCTCCAAAAGCATCTGCAAGGGCAGCAGTCTGAGTGGCTGGAGTGCTCTGTTATAGAAAACCCACAGGGCAACTAAGTACATTCAATAAATTCAAAAATGTAAACAAAAGTGCAATCCCCAAAACACCGTACAAACAGAAAAATAGGGTTACACAAAACGGTCTTTTCAACACTATAAGCTTTTAGAATTCAAAAACTAAGTAAATGTACATACTGTATTCATGGGTGGTGCTCCAAAAGGGTTACTTCCAAAAGTGTCATCAAAAAGGTTTGAGCCTGCTGTGAGAGTTGGGTTTGAGGATGCAGGGGCTGGATTAGGAGTGAAGGCAGCACCCGAAAATCCTGTGGCTGGGGCCAGGGTCGGGATCAGACCTGCTCCCTGAGGTACAGGGACTGGACGAGGGGATTGCTGAGGAGCAAGTTTGGAGGTCCCTGGACAAGACGAGGAAATGTAATTATCAAACTATCCAAATTGCATTGCTCTGTTACTGAAGTTAAATCTGTTTATTAAGTGTATACCATTTGAGTTAACTGAGATTTGTTTTATGTCAAAGTCATCATGATCTGCCACCTCCTGAGCCAAGCCAACCTTGCTAGAAAAGTACTGGTCAAATGAGCCATTGGTGCTCGGACTAGTTCCTTGTTCTGCTTTCTGGGGCTTAGCCATCTGGAAATTTTTAAACATATCTTTTCCAGTCTTCTTCTCCTTTTCCCCCAGGGGGTCCAAAGCTGTAAAGGAGCTTTTGACCACTGGGGGATCTTCTTTCACCGGAGGACGGGGTGGAGGTCGAGGAGGAACCACTGCACTCTGCTGCATACCCATCACTGAATTAGGAGGCATCATGGGAGCCAACTGGTTTTGTTGGAAAGGGCTGGTCACAGGACCAGATGTGGGCCAGGCCCCACCAGGTGCTGCGGTTCCTGGATGACCCCAGGCTTGAGTGACAGATGGTGGACCAAAAGGGGAAGCTCCTTGCTGCCCCCATGCAGGAGCAGGCAGTCCTCCAAAAGCAGACGGTTGTGAAAAAAGGCTTGGTTGTCCTAGAACAGTTACTTGAGGAACACCGCCTTGAGGAAACATTGTGGGAGTCTGACTCCATGGAGATGGAGCTGTCCCAGGAGTTTGAGCAACCGATGTGGGGCCCAGAGACAATGACCCTACAGAACACAATTACATGAATTAAAAACAACAAAAAGTTAAATCATGTTTACAATGTTTGAAATTACATGCAGTAATGTTCCTCTGAAATTGGATAGTCAAACAACCCAGAATGCACTATGAGAGGAAATTAAAGGGGGGAAAAAAAGGTGATCTTACAATTTTACATGTGCATTGTTTATTTAAATTGATAACATTTACTGAAATTAAGTGGTTTTCATTCTGCTTTTAGAAATCATGAAAATTACAATATAAAAGCAGTTTATTTAGTTTTAAAAACACTGTCTTCGCAATTTAAAATATAAATTGTATTAGAATATTTTCCTTGCAAAGTAGAAATGGGTCTTTATACAGAACGAGAGAGACTTCAGTTTCATAAGTGTACCAAAAGCATGCATTATACCAAGAGCATTGACAGTGGAGGATGGTGTGGTGTTAAAAAGATCTGCTGGAATGGATGAGGTCTGATTTAAGGGCTGAGACTCCTTCTGGGCTGGTGGAGCAAAAAGTTCAGCTCCAAACAAGTCATTTCCAGGTGACTGTGGGGGCAAAATTTTTGTTTAAAATCATTATAGTGCTACGCTGCGGTTTAAAATTAGTATTACAGTGCCAAACAAGATACAGCATACATTTCAAAAAGATATAAGGTACTAAGAAAAATTCAAATTTTATAACCAAGTTTGTCATGGGAAAACAAATCTGTATGTTAAAGGATTAGTTCACCTCTAGAATGAAACATTTTCATCATTTACTCACCTTCCACTTGTTACAAACCTGTAAGAGTTTTACTTTTTCTATTATGGAAGTCAATGGTGCTCAATTGTCCAAATCCCAAAAATTTTTCAGAATATCTTCATTTGTGTTCAACAGAAGAAACTCATGGTGTGGAACAAGAGGAGGGCAAGTAAATTATACATTCATTATGGAAGTGTGCTAATGCTTTAAGTCTGATATGCATGTAGATACTTGGTTGACCATACTTACCCTGCACATTGAAACTGAAGCACAAGGAAACAAAAAATATTTACTGGCATTCTGAAGTTGGATTTTCTATTAACAGCACTTCTGAGTAGAGCTCATGAAATGTCAATTGTCATGTAAAGTGAAGCATGCAGTAAGTCACAGTATTGCTCTCAGTGACCGCCATGACATTGTTGTTTACATCCATAATTTAATCATGTTAAAACAAATTGGACATTTTATTTAAGTATTGATGCACAAAAGGTTCTACTATTAAGTTGTGAAAAAGGACCACAGTCAGCATAAAACTTAATAGCATTCTTAATGAGCAAAATGTATATCATCAATTTTTAAGACATTGACAAGACAAAGACAAAAATGCCATGCACCTCAACACAAGATAATGTGGCAGTTTTAATTCAATATTTCCAACGTGCAAAAAATTAAAAACCCAAACACCAAACACCTCCCTAAAACCCATAAATCCAACTATCAGTGATCTAGAAAGACAAACTATAAGGACTGTTTCTAAAAATAAATTAAACCACCCATGCATGCTTTCTCAAACCTTTCTAAAAAGTGAGAACATCCTTACATTAAAGTAAAAATGTATTCTGTATTTTAAATGTTTTTAGATAAAATTGCAGCCATTTATGCCAAACAACAGTCCTTCTAGTCTCTCTCAGCATTTGGACGTGCAGTAATACAGACTGAGAACTCTGAAGTTTCTCTTGTCAAATGTTCACCTTCTCTCTCCTCCGCATGCATCCAGACTTTGAGCTTTGAGGTGGGGGGCAAAGGACTATCAAGCCTCCGTTTTGAGCAGAATTTGGCAAGATGGTTTGAAACAATTCCACTGATTTACTCGATCCATTACATAAGAGAGGAGTTTGGAGGACAGGAGGACCTGACTTGTATAACCCATGTAAGATTGGTGGGTTGTTCATTGAGGTTCTCAAAAAAGGATTCTGGCTAAAGGGGCAATTGTTTTCATCATTCAGATTGTTTAAAGGAAGCTGCTTTACTTTAATTTCATGTGACAACTGGGTATTGAACAGTCCATTAAACAGCTGACTGTTTGAAGAGGAATCTTCACTCAGGCTTTGCTGCAGATCTGGGCCACTCAAGAGGAAACTAGAAAGATCAGACTCGCTGCTAGAAGAAAACATGGAATCTGACTGATCATTCAAGGGAGAAAAGGGATCAGAACTAAGAGTTGGGAAAAGATCTGATATGGATGAAACGGGTTTGTCATCTGGTGCATTGGAGAGAGGGGATGGGTATGAGATGAAAGGATTTCCTTGATTGTCAATCACAAAAGCAAAGTCAAGGAGCAGAACACTGTCAGGCTGGTTTAAAGGAAAAAGAAAAAGAAAAAAAAAAAAGATGTGATTAAAGGTCAATTCTGTGACAAATAAAAGAAAGTAGTAAGACGGTGTAAACTGATCTTTGTGATTTTAAAATCATATAGCATTAACAACATAATCATTTCCATAGGAAGGGTCTCAAACACCAGTAATAGGATGTAATTGAAGAGATCTCTATTTTCTTGGGTTTGGGTGCCATCTACTGGCCAACAGGATTTTCCCAAAATCATTATTGGTAGTGAGGAAATTTTCTTTGGTTATGAAAAGGAGCCAATCCAAATGCTTGAGATCCTTAAAAGAGATATAAGGGCTGATAGATGCATTTGGTAAGTATTAATGAAAGATACTAGTAAAGCAAATCTAGTCACATGCATCATGGCTCTTTGTAAAATAAGTATTCTATAAACTGCTGAAACTACATCAACAGTAGATCCTTCGCAAAAATGTATACTTTAGGGGCATTACCGTCGGAGAGTGTATGTCAGGTGGAGTGGACATATCACCAAACAGGTCCATCTGCTCTACAGTCTGAGGATAACGCACAAAACATCCTCTGGGTTATTTTCTGAGGAATTCAAGTTGAACTGCTCAACAATTTTGTAAGAAGTTGTAAGCACGCACTTTCACAGCATTTTCTTTACCATCGAAGCTGAGTAAAGCATCCCCACCATTCTGATGACAGAACATCAAGACAAACAAATGAAGGATCACATCAAAATAATTAACTGAAATATCACGCAAAATGTTTATACCCACCACAATCACAGCGCCATTCCCTTCACCCTGCAAAATAGTAAAGGTTTCAGTCAATAAAATGCATCTAACCTAATAGGAAAAACAGTTTAGTTAAATGTTTATGAAAACTATGTTTTTCTTCTTCATTTAAGGCATTCAATGTTTGTAAGCTGCTTGAACAAAAGTAAATGACTCGAGTACGCAAAACCCCTTGGCTTACCAACAGACAATATCTAGACAAGCCTAGACAAATCTACTTGTGTGAAATATAACATCAAATTCATTACTCAATTTCAGACACATTTACTTAAAGCACACTACAATCCAAATAATTTTTGTTAAGTATTAGAAAAATATGCATCACCTGTGCAGCCTCCTGCTCTTTCTTCTTCAAATTCAAGATCAGCTGAAACAGATCCTTCAAATCAATGACCAGAGCCTCAGCCTGTAGAAGAGGAGAGTAAATGCATTCTCGATTTACACTCTGGATTACATACCATTCCATTCAACTGTAAGCACTTTCAGCTGTGTGCAATGTTTGCTAGTGGCACTAAACAGAAGGGCTAAAGAATGACAATCCTGCATTGTCTTTCCATTCAAACAGTCAGTTCCACCCCATACATTAACAGATATTTCTTTAAATGCACTTGAACATGTCATACTGTGCCCAGATTTGTTATCTATCCTAGGATTTAGTATTTTGTGTTGAATGAAAAACTCTGACCTGCTGAGCTGTCTTAATAGCAAAAAACTGGTGCTGGCCCTCTGCTCCACAAACATATCCAAACGCCCGGTTATCAGTGACATCGCGAGCAATGAATGAGATCTTATTCACCATATGTTCATACGCAATCACCTTTGAGACAGAGCGAGAGGATACAGAGCATGCTTTAAAGTCAATACAGAATTTTATGACAAATGAAGCATCCAGCTCTCAAATTACAGAAGTATATAACACAAAACTACTCACCCCAGTTTTCTCATCAACAATTTTGATTCCTGTTAGAGAGATGTTCACCCATATTCTTTGCTTGTGCTTGCCTTGAGAACGAGAAGCTATTGCCATGCCCTGTACACAAACAAGAACTGAGCACTTTATAATAATATCTGTACCATTAACAGAATCAACAACATCATCAGCTGTGGCTTAATGGTTAGAGAGTTGGACTTGTAACCAGAAGGTTGCAGGTTCGGGTCTCAGTGCTGGCAGGAGTTGTAGGTGAGGAGAGTGAATGAACAGCGCTCTCTTGTACCCATGGCTGAAGTGCCCTTGAGCAAGAGACCAAACCCCCAATTGCTCCCCGGGTTTTGGAGCAGATAGCTGCCCACTGCTCCGGGTGTGTGTTCAGTGTGTGTTCCCTACTCACTGCGGTGTGTGTGCACTTGGATGGGTTAAAAGCAAAGCACCAATTCCGAGAATGGGTTACCATACTTGGCAAATGCCATGACTTCATCTTTATCATCTCTTAACCCCATATCTCCCCATATGTGACCCTGGTCCACAAAACCAGTCTTCAGTCGCTGGGGTATGTTTGTAGCAATAGCCAAAAATACACTGTATGGGTCAAAATTATAGATTTTTCTTTCATGCCAAAAAATCATTAGGATATTAAGTAAAGATCGTGTACCATGAAGATATTTTGTAAATCTCACCCTGTAACTATATTTAAACAATTTTTGATCCGTAATATGCATTGCTAAAAACTTCATTTGGAGAAATTTAAAGGGCGATTTTCTTAAGTGATTTTTCTTTTTACACCCCCAGATTCCAATTTTTGAATAGTTGTATATCAGCCAAATATTGTCCTATCCTAACATTTTTTCAGCTTTCAGATGATGTATAAATCTCAGTTTTGAAAATTGACCCTTATGACTTGTTTTCTTCGTCCACTGTCACATATAAAAAGCACAGAAATGAAGGCAACCATCTTGGATCTGCACCTTTAGTTTCATCATGGAATCCTGACACATTTTATCCCCTCTGGGTTCTGGGATATCATCTACACCAATGAGCTTGGCTTTATATCTCACTCCATCGCCCTGAAACCTGGCCAGCAGGAACTCATCGGTCCTCTCTGGGACTGTAGGAAGAGAACAAGCGCATTATTTACCATTTAGTAAATAAGTAAACAAACAAATTTGCTGTAGGTAGCATCAACCTCGTTTAAAAATAGATTAAAAATAGGAGGCCAGACTGTACTTTTTCTCCTTTCCCTCCAGAATGAAGTTCTGGTGATGGGTGTGGTGGGTGTTGTGGCTGATGCTGGTTCAGTAGTTGTTGCTGGTTCAGCTGGTACCACAGTGACGGGCTCAGCATCAGGTGGCTGTGACATGGTGGGTGCTTCGTCACAGGAGAATGAAAGCAAAAGATGGGACAAAACCCAACTGAGAGGCAAAATAAACTAGTGGACACAGGTAGGATATTCAGCAAGCACACATTCTCAGCACTGCGCCTGGAAAGAGAGAAAAAATAAAGACAATAGACAAAAGAAGCTGATAGTTGAGATAGGTGAAATCGGACTATAATGTCCATCTTATTCATGACATTAAGTCACAGAAACAAGCATTTACATAAGCAAATTCACATCATTTGTTACATACACATCAAGAAATGTAAAGCTCGAGACTATTTTAACTTGGCTCATAGATTCTGTTAGTGACAGAAAGGCAGAGGAAAGAGAGAGAGGAAATTGTGTCAGCAGAAAAAAAAAAAAAAAAAAAAAAAAAAAAAAAAACACTTCCTGCTTAGTAGGCAAAACAAAACAAAAGTGCCAAATAAGTTTTCCCATTCCTGAAATACAGGATTTATAGAAAAATTACATTGAGGGGAAAATCTTTACAGGGTTGCAAAGTAGTAATCCTTCCTTTCATTTTAATTCACCAATTCCAAACAATCAATAAATCATAAAGCACCTTTTAATCAATAAAATCAATCAAAATGTAATAGATTTAGAAAAAAAAAAACAGTAGGCAATCTGGACTAATTTCAGAGATCAATGGAAAGGCTGTTCATCTCAACCAAAGGATTCACTGTCACATAAGATCCTCCAACAGTTCAGTTAAATTAAAACGGTGTCTTATTCAGTGAAGGAAAGATCATTCAGCAAAGATAAAATATAATTTAAATGGTCTGAAAGACATACCATGAGCAGCCAATAGTGTTTAGCAGTGTATTTCTCAGCAGAAAGTGGAAAGAGACGGCAAGAGAGTTAACATGGGCAGATCAAAGGTTGAGCAATTAAAACCAGTTAATCCTTTTCCAGCAGCTCATCAGCCCTAAAAACACATTTCCTATCCCAT
Organism: Carassius gibelio; assembly: GCF_023724105.1. Taxonomy (NCBI): domain Eukaryota; kingdom Metazoa; phylum Chordata; class Actinopteri; order Cypriniformes; family Cyprinidae; genus Carassius; species Carassius gibelio. The sequence goes on along the minus strand of NC_068375.1, from coordinate 25,921,187 downwards.
GATTCTCAAGACTGCCCAAATGCTCGTCTTTGGGCAGAATCACAAATAAATTTGAGAAGAAAATCGGATTTGCTCAGATCTATTATCTATGAGTTTACTTAATCATAATGCAGCAGGAACCAGAAGCAGAGACAAAACCATGACAAAATGAATCTGAAACTCTTTTAAAATTAACTAAGTTCTATTAGGTTATGTATGACCATGAGATAGATAGATATATATATATATATATATATATATATATATATATATATATATATATATATATATATATATATATATATATATATATATATATATATATATATATATATATATATATATATATATATATATATATATATGCAAATTGACAATTCAAGATTAATATAAATGATATAAAATTATGATGAATTATTATAACTCTCAGCTGCTAGAAGAGTAACATTTTATGACACTCAGCAGCTGACAGACAGAAGATTCTTGTGCAAGACACAATCATGAGTTCTGCTTTACAAGCACTCAAGCATATCTGCATCCTGTCTCACACAAGCACACAATAAAATGGTGATAAACGTTCACACAATCATAAACTTTTTTTTGCAGTGAAATGCAAAAATAAAAGTTACTTTTAAACATGGGTTATGAGGGGCATTATATTCATACACAGACAAATAAATCAAATCTCATGACTATCTACACATTAACCCAAATGAGCCAGGTAAGACACACAAGCTAAGAAGATGATGGCACAGTGCATTGCGGAATTCTAACTCTTTTATAATTTAGAACAATACAACCATAAAAATCCTCTGAATGTTCTGAAAACATTTCAGAGATCCAGATGTCTGAGATTGGGATCTTCAGTTTAAAAACTGAACACCTTTCAGTGCAGCAACATAATGGCTTGTTTATGCTCATATGTGGACTCGTCTCATAGCCCTGGCTGTTCAGTAACTTCAGTGAACCCAAAAGTCACAACTGTTAAGTTTCATTAAAACAGAGGATTCAGCAACAGTTGAAGCTGTTCATAAACAGAGGCACAATTCCACATCAGCAGTATTACAAACATGCAAGTTACACATTAGCCATGCACAAAATACATCACTAATAGATGATTAGCACGGAATAAAAAAAAAAAAAAAAAAAAAACATAAGTACACTTTAGTATAACATGATACTATGAACAGCTGACTTTGCCCTGGTTTTGACTTTCAGCAGACGCTTTTTTTTCCACTTGATGCTGAAATTTACGGTACACTAACTTTAGGCTATAGTCTACTTTTGTTTTCAAATAATTGAAATGTAGCCAATAACTGCGTAGACTATTCGGTATTTTTAAAAAAAAATTAAAATAAGAAAACACTTGATAAAACTGTTTTAGTCTCGCTTAACGTGTGGTTTAAATGCTGTATTAGGCTACTCCCGTGAAGTGATTTAAATCCATAAATAAGACCAAATATAAAGCGTTCATAGTCATTTGATTTTTAAATGTGATTTCATTTTTCACATTTCTGCGTTTCTTTACTTATGCTACCCTTCATAACTTGTACTTGCCTCAGGTAACAGGTAAGACAACAACAACTAAAAAAAAAACCACAGGTAACACGAGGATGAATGAGCCATGGCCGTCACTTACCGCAATCGTGCGTTCTTGAGCTCCACACCTGAAACGCTGATAACAAACTCGGAATGGTGCAGACTGAGCGTCGTGGAGAGTTTGGTCGAGTGAAACCTCCAAACAGGCGGTCCTCAGCCTCCCCAAACTGATCCCACTACCGAGCGCCTCCCACAGGTACCGCGCACCTAAGCGCGACCTTTATAACATCTCCGGCACCTATGCAAATACTAGTGATTGGTCAACCTTGAATTGAAGATCACAAATTATTTTAGCAAAAAGTTCAACTAGATAATATTGCATCAATATATTATCGACATATTTTCCATAAGGAAATTTCTCCTGAAAGATTTGTTAAAATAAACGGGCGTTGCCATAAATATATTATACTCATTTTCCTACTTTCCATTTTTATCACAGAAGTCAGAAAATATATTTAATAGTTTCTATAAGCTAATAAAATACTATGTCAGTTAGCACTGCATTATTCATATAGACTGTTCATTACCTGGAGATGTCTTGAAAAACACACAAAAATAATCGATATAATAAGCGATCGAGCATGACTTGTCTTCACCTTTTTTATTTAGTGATTCTGGATGTTGTCTATATTAGGGATTTCCTGGCAGGCATGTCATAATGGTTTCTGTAAGTCCGTTTTGTAGCTACCTTTTGTAAGAGCGGACTCCGGCTTCGAGTATGAATGCAGGAGAGTGTTTAGCGCTGCATGATGTTCATACATTCAAACCTAATATCTTTTCTCTTTAAAGTGGAACCTAGATTTATTTACACTGGTACCCGAAAACGTAAAAGTGCAGGTGTCCACCGTGTAGGCTATTCTACGCGCATGAAAATGAGATTTCACATACATTCATTTACACAGCCTACTATGCAATGTGCAGATTTCCTTTACATGAAACCCTAGACCATTCTGAAAGCCAGAAAAGAAATTCAGCTCATCCTTCCTTCCTCACAACCCTTCCTCTGCTGACACTGCTGACATAAGAGAAGGAATGGAGAAACGTAACAAATAATAAATAAAACTACACAAACATATCTTAAAATATTATCATTATCTTAATTATTTTTTATCTATTTTTTTCTAAGGCATGTTTAGAAGCTACTTATATCCTAATCGAGCTATTGCCTAATACCCGGCCATATCTCTTACAGGCTATTTTCATATGAAGTTCAAGTATTTATGTTTTGACCAAGTCTTAATCTAAAATGATCATTCTGATACTTTTTTTTTAATAATAATAATAATGCATTTTATTTAACCTTTTTCATGGTTCCTTAAAGATTCTTAAAGCGCAGGATTGAATTATAATATAATAATTTTAAAAAAGTTTTACTGTAGTTTTTTGAGGTTGTAGATACAGCCAACATAGTACAAGTCTCCCATAGTGCCCCAAAAACAGGAAAAGAGGAGTGGATTGCAGTTCATGCCTCTCCACCTTCCTGAGTGAGCTGAGGGGAAGTATCTGAAAAATTAAAAAGTGGTGTTCTCAGCACATAACAGTGTCCAGAACAGGATTCATGGACCTCCACTTTGCCTGGCCAACATTCTACTTCAACCATGCACAAAGACATGACATGGTTAAATTTGATGAGTGAAGAAGGCTTATTTGGCACAGATGATGTGCAGATTGCTGATAGACATTCACTTTGAAAGTAGGAATAAGTACACTTCTCTATGTGTATTAGATGAGTGCATCATCAAATATTTTATTTGAAGGAATTCAAATACAAGTAATACTTCTAACCACACACATCCATTGTGGATTAAGACTGACATTTATAAATATCTACTAAATGAACAGACACATTCCCAAAAGCCTGCAACCAGTAAACAGTTTTGGACTTATAGTATTTGTTTGAGATTTCAACATGCCTGTGAAATCAATGATCTCATGGTCAGAAAAAAAGGTTTAGTTTAACTAGTTTAACTTACACTAAACTGAACTAAAGTGAAACTGAACTGAGGAAATAGAAATTGCATATTTTTACACTAAACTTAACTGAGGAAACTTTTTACCTGTTTGTTTAAATAAATGTTTGTCTTATTTAAGCATATTTACATTTTAAAGACTCCATCCGAATTGAACAAATAGAATGTAATGCCAGAATTTGGGTACCATTTTATTTTGTGAGAAGTATTTTATTTAGAAATGTATTTGCACATGTTCCTCATCTATATAAAATGACTATATTACTGTAAATACTTGTATCAATGTTTTGTACTTGATACAGAGAATGCTAAAAGCATTTTAAAACAAGAACATTTTTATAAGAAAATATAGATTCTGTGATATGTACAAAGAATCAGGCCAAAGAAGGGAAATATGGTAGTCAGATAGTTTTAACATTAGACAATGGTAAAAGCAATGGCATCACATGATTTAGGATATCTGGGAAACGGCAGAGATTTATACAAACCTTTGGAGACACACACACATTTCCAAACCTCCTGTTAACTCTAAAAAGTGTACAAATTCACATATAGAAAGGACCGCTTCACCATTAAGGGTTTAGCTGCTTTAGTAATGATATGCATTCTTTATCAGGTTAATGGAAGAGAATATCGGACCATATGTATGTGTGCACAAATCCACAAAATTCAGAGTGCATGGCTGCAGGCTACACTGTTCGATTTGGAAAATGTTTATTTTTTGGGACAAACCAAAGTCATGCACTGTAATGGACTCGTAATTTATTATTAAGCGGATCATTATTTGTCTTTCTAAAAAACAATGGTCAAGACAAGAGGTGTGGAAATAAATGATCCTTAATCAATCTTAATCAATGGACTGCAAAACGAGCCCCTGGTCCCGGTGCACATCCTGCGACCCGTTAACTAATAATGATGGTACTGCAATTTCTGTTCTCCTCTGTCTATTTCAACACCTCTCTTCTCATCTTTCTCAAACTTGTGAATGTAAAATGTCTTTCAAACTGTCATGTAAAGTCCTTCTGACTTAATAATAATGCAACAAGTCACACACAATTAGTCAGTAATAAATAAATGTGAAGCATTCACCTGTGTCTGTGTAACACAGCATCGAGGTATTGTGGTCTTTGAGCAATTTATAGGCTCTAGGTGCATACACCCAACTGGAGGGAGGAAACCCTGTAAACATCTACCAAATGCCAGATGCACCTGCCTGCAAGAGCTCTCAATGGCAGCGCGCTTCAGGTTAGTATTTTTTGTCTTTGCAAAGGTGACTGGCATAAAAAGAAAATCTGGGGTTTTATAGGAAATACGACTGTGGAGAGCCGGATACCTCTGATGAAGAGGAGTGTGATGTCATCAGGATAGCTTGTGGCTGTGTTTGAGTCTGATATAGCCATCCAAGCTGGATACGGGTCAGAGCCTTTTTTATCTCTCAACATTGACTCATAATACATTAATAAACAACTGAAAAATAGAAGAAAGAAATAAAAAATACTTTTATTCAGCAAGAATGCTTTAACATTAACAAGAGACATTTTGAAAAAAATCATCAAAGAATTCTGAAAAAAAGTATGACTTTTCCACAAACATATTAAGCAGTACAGTCATTTTCAATATTTAAAATCATAAGAAATATTTTTTAGCACCAAATTTGCATATTAGAATGATTTCTGAAGGACTGTGCAACACAGAAGTAATGGCTGATGAGGAATATCATAAAACAGCTGTCAGAAATCACAACAACCAAAGTAAGTTTTTTTGAGGAGCAATTTATTTCCTGATCGTACTTTATTCATTACAACGATCTAAGCTCATGAGCCACAATGTAAAACAGGTAAAAAAGTTTCAAATCAAATTATTTTTCCCCTCTTATGTGGTCCAGTGTTGCCCCCTGTATGAATAAAAACGGTTACTACTACTTAACTATTTGTATTAAAGAGAGTATTGAGTGTGAGTAAATGAAGACAAAATAAAAAATTTTGGTCGAACCTTTAAATTTGTCAGACACATACCTTAAAGGGGGGGTGAAATGCTCGTTTTCACTCAATATCCTGTTAATCTTGAGTACCTATAGAGTAGTACTGCATCCTTCCTAACTCCAAAAAGTCTTTGGTTTTATTATATTCATAAGAGAAAGATAGTCTGTACCGATTTTTCCCGGGAAAACACGACCGGCTGGAGGCGTGACGTGTGGGCAGAGCTAAAGAATCACGAGCGCCAGTAGGCTTTTTTGTTGAGAGCGTTTGGAAGCTGAGGAAAAAAAACAACCAAAACAAACCACATGGCTAACAGTCAGATTCAGCATATATTTATGATCCAGATGCTGAAATTTAACAAGAGCAGCCTCAGCAACGACGTCTCTATGTGGTATGTACTTAAACTGTATATATTTGCTTAGCGGTTTTGGAAAATGACTAAGTTCCACTTTGTCGTCTTTTTTTTTGTTTTTTTGTTTTTAAAGCTGTACATGTGGAAAGTGCAGTTTGATGACAACATCGCATGTTGTTTACTTGATGTGCTTACACGCCGATAGCTAAGATAACAACACAGAGATATTTGAAGCAGTTTTACTCATTACTTCAAACACACGATCACGACCCTTTTTTGTCGGGACTGCATTATCCTTAAGAAATAAACGATGTGCAAATCCGGCGTCAAACTGGGCCTTGTTTGTAAAACAAGCATCTTCGAAATGCAGGGGAACAAACACAAACACAAACACTAAAAAATAAACTCCATCCACTGGTCCCTTAATGCTGTTTCTCTTTTGGTAGAACTTTAGGGAACTTTTGACGCTCTAGCGGTTAATAAACAGAACTGCTTGCGTCTTGCGGAAGAACATCGTAGCCGGAACTACTTCTCTCTGTTTATGTCTATGAAGAATCACAAAGGTACTGGTTACTCCGCCGCGGTTCCCCCCGAAGCAATCTAAAATAGTGCGAATATAAACACTTATTAAAGGTGCACCCTAGTGATTCAGGACAAGCTATAGGACCACTGGGAGGAGCCAGAGGAGCTTTTTATTTTTTTATTAAATGAAAATAATTACAAACATACAAGGCATTAACCAGTTAAGCAAATTCTCGTATACTACAGTAAAGATTGAGCAGAATCAGCAATAACAATACCATACAAAACATATCTAAGATTATAGATACAGCTACAAAACAAAAGCAGTAAAAAAAAAATAAAAAAAATAAAATAAAATAAATAAATAAATAAACATAACAATTGAACAAAACTTAATGGGGCCATTTCAAATTAACTTAAATGTTTCAAGTAAAGTAAATAATTTAAGGGCTTTCCTTTCCTCCACAAGTTTAAGAGATTTACTTAGAAGATTCAACTCATTCCTCCAATGAGTCAAAGTAGGTTTGATTTTATAATACCTGCATTTATGGAGCCAGAGGAGCTTGATTGTTTTCACAGATTATCTGTCTCATATTCTACTGTCAGGACATAATGACAGGTTTAATAAATATGTAAAAAATATTTTTTTTACAAAAGTTCCCTACAGCACCTTTAAAGTAGCTATACAATTTGTAAGATATTTGCAGTAAAATATCCAAAAACCACTAGGCTAGTGTTATATATTTTGTCCAGCTGATTACTAACAATATCTCTAAAGTTTTCAACTCTTTGTAAATAATGAGAAAATTCCTATTCTAAACAGTGACACGGGGCAGTGCAGTCACCACCTGTCAATGACGTTAGTTAGCCTTTGTTACCTCCTTTACTGACGTAGAAACCACATGACAACAGTGTTGGGCTGGCTGCTGGTCTTCCTGGTCGCTTTGCTCCGTGGGGGCGTCGCAGATGCAATGCTCGCGGTGTACCAGAAGGAGTCTGCTGAAGAGACAGAGCTAGTGCTAGTGGTAATACCAATACACAAATAATCATGGAATATTACAAAAAGCTATGTACAAAATAAGAGATACATGACAATTGCCTATTTCTCTCATTAAGAAAGGATTAGAGAAAAAACATGTCTGACGACACTGCCATCTTGTGGTAGGTAGTACAACCCAAAATAGTTGCATTACAGAAACGGCAAACTTTTCTCAAATTGGCTGATTTTTTGCCCACCTCGGCTGTACCGTACAGTGATGGTTTCACAAAGAAATTTCATGGCATTTTTAAATATACCAGGGTAATTAATTTACTAAATATCATTACCTATTTCGTTTTTTTTTTTTTCTAAACCATATTTGTTTCCTCTCTACCACACCATACTCATAACAATTAGATGATATAAACAAAATCAAAGAAAACTGGTGGTAATTATCCTGTCTGTCAGTAAAGCCTCAAGATTTACTCACATAAAGATGAACTTACCAGAGGGTAAATGTCTGCGAATTAGACTTTTGCATCTTTGGCCACTTTGTTTGTGAATTGATTGTAATCCACTTACACAATACACATGTTTAACGAATTACCATACTCATATTATTATACATAATAATATAATATTATATATTAATGTTTACAGTAATAAGCCGTTTTTATGAGAATTAGTGTTTGGGGGCACACAAAGAAATCAATGTATTAGGTATATATATGATGTTGATGTAGATGGCTCACTTTTCACTCTTCTTGGGCCTCTAGAGGTCAGGTTAATAGAGTAGCACTCTTAACTCCCTATTGAGACTCTGAGAAGCTCCTTTCAGCTTCAATAACCTTCAAGAGTCAACTTGTGGTGGCAATGGCTTTGGATTGACACCGTTTAAAAACAACACTCCAAACCAAGAAAAAAAAAAACATTAAACATTAACATTATATTCAGTTTAATTCAGGTTTATTTGTATAGCGCTTCAAAATTGTTTCAAAGCAGCTTTAAAAAAAATGCATGTTTCTACATTACAACTAAGAGGAATTTGATATCAGAGGTGATATTGATCAGAGAATGAAAGGAGAGAAGGAAAATATCTCAAAGCAATGAGCTAAAAGGTGCACTCCCAAAGAAAAAAAAAATTAATGTCCCAGTGCAGTCAGATTCTAACTTCCCTGAGGTCACGGCATCCATTGAAGTTTCTAAGAGCCGTCATGCCACATTACCTTTCTCATCTGTCTCAGAACCGTGAAAATTAAGTTATGTCTCCATGTCGGCACAGTTTTGTCTCTCTTCTTGCACTTTTTTTTACTGCTCCCCTATTTTTCTTCATCCCCTTGACTGAAGAAAAAATGGACATAGAAGAGCAATCAAGTCTTATGCACCCATGCAGTCCAGCTCACTATTGCAGACTAAAATATGCTGATGGTGTGAAGGGGTCCTCTGTTTATACATGTAGAGTCATTCAGAAAAGGCCCTTCACTGGCTGCCCTTCCCCCAAATTCCTTTTTTTAAGAACCCCTTAAAAACCAACCCCCTCTTCGCATCCACTGACCTGACAATCAAACCTCTTCTTTCTCCCACATTCCCCTCTCAAAATGTTTTCTTGTTTGGTTTATGCCTTAGACAACAGTTGAAATGTACTATGGGAAACGTTTCCACAAAGAGAGACTGCTCCCTGTGTCATTGTTTATGTAAAACCATAATGTAGATTAACTGTGTTCAGCTGAGAGGACGAATGTGGTTTTCCTTGCATCCTTAATCTTACTTTTGAGCCAACTCCATACATACACCATGCTGGCAAAAGTTACACAAGAATAAAAAATATAAAAGTTTTAGGAAAAACATTTTCTGCTCTGCAGTTTTTCACTTCCCTTACACTCAAATCTTTTGGACATAACTGGATTAACAACAGCGCTGTCAATTTTAAAGAGGTCTGTTCTCAACAAGAACTGGATTTGACAGGTTCAACACAGCATGCCTGATTTGAGAAGTGGCTCCCCTTTTACAAAGTCCCAATGGGGCCCTTCACCTGACAAGGATGAATAGTCAGCTCACCTCATCTTTTTACTTCAAACTGAGAGAAAACAACAAGCGGAAAAGTTCAGTAAGGAGTCAGTATGCATTCTTCTGAATAACTGCTGGGTGGAGCCTGCTGGGTCATATGCTGGGTAGTTTTTGTGTGTAGTGCCTGGGTCAATCTAGCTGAAACTATTCTCCTCCCCCTCCAACAATCAACCCAGCACGGAGTTACTTCAACTGCTGTTGGGTTACAGTCAGAGCGCGGGATTTCTGCTTCCTCTTCAGGAGAGAGCGGTTCTCAGCGCCACCGAACTGGTGCACTTCTTCAGTATAATAAAGGTTTGTATACATTTTATGCCATCTATAATTTTACTGTGCTATGAATGATATTTACGCAGCGCAACATAAAGGGATGAGATGTCAGTCTGCTAAATAAGTCAGCAGTGGTTGTTTCGCATGAACATCACGCATTTTGCCTTGCAAACATAAACAGATTTTATTTGTTATAATACTGAATTTTATTTATTTCGACGTTAAATATGTTCTCTAATCTCAGTACTGTTTGTATATGGGCAGGTTGTGGAATCAGTCACAGCATCTTTCAGTGAAACGCGAGGCAGTGGTCTGAGGTTCACAGTTCCCCTGCCGAACTACAGCCCATCACCGGCTCAGATTTCTTGTTAAACAAGTGTATGTAAAATTCTAAACTGTTTTGTTCAAATAAATTCAATTTGTCTTTAATTTTTATTTTTCATGAGTGTTCTTGCTTATTAATAAATGTTCATCTTTTGATTATCACTGTTGCCTCTATTAATTCTGTGCATGATTTTTCAGCTCATTTTAAATCAGCGATAATAATAGTTATATTTAGTAATACTCCATAATAGTTGAGTTAAACACAACTTATATGTGTTCAAAATAACCCAGTGGTCTGTCCTTACCCAGCGCTGGGTTGCCAAATATCCCAGCAATTATTGTTTTTAAAACAGCATATTTTTAGATAGTAGGCTATGTTCAGCAGTGAACCTGTTGAAAATAATTGATAAATAGCTGGTAACAAAAAAGTTAACAACAAAAATTTAAACAAACAATTTTAATCTCTCTAAAACTATGTATACATATGAAAGTGACATTCAGCCAAGTATGGTGACCCATACTCAGAATTTGTGCTCTGCATTTAACCCATCCGAAATATGCGCACACGCACACACACACACACACACACACACACACACCCCGGGGAGCAGTTGGGGGTTTGATGCCTTGCTCGTGATATTGAAGGTGGAGAGAGAGCTGTTCATGCACTACCGCCACCCACAATTCCGTCCGGCCCGAGACTCAAACTCACAACCCTTCGATTGGGAGTCCGACGCTCTAACCATTAGGCCACAACTTCCCCAAACAAACATACATAGCATACATATATGCTATTGTTGCTTATACATTAAAGAGTGACTAAAATACAGATTATCAATAAATACATCTTTTCTGATTCTGAAGTTTTACATCCCAAAATCACAAAACAAAAATACAGGAAAAAATACTATTTATTTATTACTCTCCCAAAAATAATGTATTTACATTTTTACTTTATCTAGTCAAATGCATTGCTAACATATAAAATGTAAAAGATCATTAAAAATATAGTTTTTTAACAAGTATCCTCCATTTGGATCAGATTAACAAAATTTGCATAGTACTATCTCCTCCTTCTGCTCTCTTAAGAATGTTCACTCTGCTCTATCTAGAGATGTCAGCTAGAAGACAGAATGAAGTGCCAGGTCATTGTGTGCTGCCTCTATTGTGTGTTTAGTATTAGCATGACAGAAGTGCCACTCGACTTCTCTGTCATTCATTAAGACTGTGAAGCCTTGTCCCGCGTCTGCCTCGAAATGAACTAAGCACCATGGCTTCCATCTTGGATCTCTAGAACTCTTGAAACATAGCATAAAAATTCAGTATTTTCTCAGTGATTCATTTCTGTGAGGCTGACCTTTTTTAAGGTGTTGAGGGGGAGGGCAAATTCTATTACATTTAATGGGAAAATACCTCATTGCTATTTTATTTTTGAAATGCTAACTAGGTATCAAGCTAGTATTGTTATATTAAACGTAACTGAAAAAAGAGGCATGGAATCCAAGAGGAGATTTGTACTACCCAAGTGCTACTCACACTGAGTGCTACTCAAATTTTAAGCAGTGACAAGCCTACTTAAGCCCACACAGTAGCACACTGAGTATGTTTTTGATGGCTACTTGAGGCTTCATTCACGCAAACACCACTTTTTTTCCCCTTGTCAGCCTGAGTGAAGACTTTAAATAAACACTCAAGCTTTGAACAAATAAGCCAGTCAAGGCCTTGCTTGGCTCATGCTCAACTCTGATCCTGTTTAAAGACAACCTCATTTGTTTCCTTAGATGTTGAGAGTCTCTGGGAACTTAGACTAAGTCCCTCTGTAAACATTTATGTTTACAAGGTCAAGTGCAGACAGAGCCAAAATGTTTGACTAGCTCATGCTCGTGATAATGACTTTGGTAACATTTACACACTGCGAGGGATGCCAGGTGGAAATTGAAGCTTTTTTGGTGATGGCAGACATAAGAACATTACTGACTAAATTTCTTTATAATGACTTGTGATATTTAATGCTCATTTTATCAGCATATTTTCTAAATGGTTTGCTATTTCATGAATATGCTATGTGAAAGTAAAAACATACCTTAATTTACCATGATGGACACAAAAACTCTCAGAAGATATCTGTTACACAACTGATAAAGAAAACAATTATTAAAATCTAGCTGCAGACAGGCAGACTATAAATATATATATATATATATATATATATATATATATATATATATATATATATATATATATATATATATATATATATATACACTGTCTAAAAGTCTTAGGCCATTTGTATTTTCACCAATAGTTTTAAGTTATTTCTATCTTATTTCTAAACATTTCTTTTGCCATTAAATGGGATAATCCAGTTGAAATGTAGTATGCACAAGGAGTCTGACAACAGCCAGGAGAACTGTGGCAACAACTCCAAGACACTTCAAGAGTTCTACCCGAAAAGTTTCCTGAAAAATAGGTGCAAGTGTACCTATATGACAAAAGCTGTTTAAACACAAAGGTTGGTAACACCAAATGTGGATTTTATTTAGTTAATAGTTAATTGATAAATAAAATCCATTTATGACATTATTTCTGAAAGCATCTTCACTTTACAGCATTTTTACAAACTGACTAAAACTTTTCACAGTACTGCAGTATTGCAGGTAGGTTTCTTGAAGTGTCTTGGAGACATTGCCACAGTCCTTCTGGATTTATTCTGTCTCAGTTGTTTGTTCCTTCATGTAATTCCAGACAGACTGGATGATGATGAGATCAGATCTCTGTGTGGAGCACTGGCTGTTGTCAGACTCCTTGTGCATACAAAAATCTCAATTAATGGCAAAAGAAATGTTTGGAAATGTAAACTGATATTTCCTACTTACACACTACATAAAAAAAAAATTAATAACTGACTTAAAACCATTTTGTTGCTGGTGAATATACTAATGGCCTTTCAGCACAGTACTGTATATACATTGTGTTGGTTTGTATAGTGAAATAACCAGACACACAAGTCAGATGATCTTTGGAATAATTTGAAGCCAATCTTTATGAACATTATAATTACATGGTATTGTTTATCAACATTATTCACACAATAATATGATACAGAAACATTATACACATTTACAATAATCATTTTGTTTCCCTACAATTTACACTAACCAATCTTTCATACAAAAATAATCTTCCTGTATTTAGCACTTTGAATGGCAGTTTCTTAATAACTTAATATATAGCGGAGCACATATTTCCAACATAATTTCTTAAAGACATATTACTCATTTTCATGGTGTGCAGATTTTGGCAGCTTAACTAGGTTTTGAAAAATAACGTTTCACTATGGGATTCTGGTTTTCTTCTCCTCCCATTTTCTTCTTTATTTTATCCAGTGGTCTATCTGTCTCTTGAACCTGTACATTTTAAGCGCCTAAGCAAACGTAAGGACCACAGGGCTTTCTAGGACAGCTAATAGGAACAAATATGCGAATTATTCGAATACCCTTCTCTTTCAGGGGGACTACTTTTCTGTCAATAATTTACCGATTCACATAGGCTACTGGAAAAAAATGTATAGCCTGAATGCACTGTAAGTCGCTTTGGATAAAAGCGTCTGCTAAATCCATAAATGTAAATGAGTTTCACTGGTGCAGCACGTCTCGAGGTACGCTCGCACATTCATCTAAAGACATTTTAAACCAAACACAAAGGGCCTTGTGATATTTGTGTGTGTGAATATACAATAGCTAAATTGATAAGTAATAGGCTACTCGTACTGACGGAAAGTGTTGGCTACCCTTGGCTTACATCAAAACAACTTCTTATTTTGCTTCCGCGGTTACTGAAACTTCGAATACGTATCCAAACGTAGGCTAGACTATATAAACCCCCTCCACACACATGCCTTTTTTTGGGGTGAGGGGGGAAGGGGACCTAATTTGGGGACGTCAGAATTTCCCCCATTATTTCCACCCAGGCCAGATATGCAGTTAACCCACTGATCTATCTATAACAGCCTATAACATTAATTTAGATCAGCGAGTTACTCACTTAATTCTGAAAGCACGCCTTATCTTATTATTACAAGAGGGAAAATGGTCAAAACAGTGGACATCACAATCGAACTCCTTTGTGCTCTTAAATTCCAGGCATGACTCTCCTCGTCCTCATATTCCCCATAATCATCCTCCAAGTCGTCCTCGGTATCTGAAAAGCCACTCCCGCCGTATCGGTCGTTAAAGCAGAAGTTTTTCATGCTGACTTTGACATACTCGCATATGGTCCTCTCTGTGCCGTCGCACACGCAAGTGTCCAGCTGTAGGGCTTTGGGAATGGAGCGCATGTTGGTGATGACCCGCCGGCAGTCGTCCGAGCAGCGATCTCCTCCGAACAGTTTCCTGCAGTGATACAGATAGTCCCGCATGGCGGTGCTGCACTCGGGGTCCTTCTCACACTGCCTACGAGCCTCGGTGCAGCCCATGTGGCTCGTTCTGGGCATGCAGGGCTCAATGGCTCGTTTGGTCATCTTGCACAGAGTGTCCGAGGCGCACTCGCAGTCCTCCAGTGCCGGCCCGTTCACAGTCAGATTGAGCTGAATGATGGAAGAAATGCAGTGGCTGGGACATTTCTTCCTGCTGCCGTTTATAACCGGACCGCACGCGTGTTGATACTGCGTGTACGCGTAATGACACTCCGGTTCTCCTTGGCACTTCATGATGGCTTGCCAGCATATCAAACGCTCACTGTGTGCCGGTGATGCGGTGGATAAACGACTATAACACATCAACGCACAGCCGATTGACAAAATCATTATTCGCAGCCGCAAAATAACTGCAGAGTTGCAAGAGTTTGCCATTACTTGATGTGCTAACATGCAGCAGCTTGAAAGTTAAATTGTTGGTTCAAGGAATTCCATTTGTTGGTCCATAATGCATAATGTTTCTCCAGCAGAGATTGAGACAAACAGCTCCCCTTGTTCCATGCCCGCCGTCTAGCCGCGTTCTTCTCTTGAACACTTCAGATAGTTAAGTGTGCTCATACTTGTTTCTTCAATATCCAGAGAAACGTGTATCGTAACTCCTCCATGGACAAAACACCAAATGGTTGGAAACTAATCGCATTGCTCATTGCCGCGAAAGGAAAACATGCTGCAACATTTTGACGCGCCACGAGTCTTTATTCTCACGGCTCTTTGTTGCAGTAATCCAACGGTTTATAGATTATATCGAAACGTCCCAAAAGCGATCTCACACTGCATCTTGTTTAAAGAACAAAACTTCAGAAAGTTAAACTCACTCTGACTCTTTTCTGAGATGTCTTGGTGTAGCCGGACCCCAGAAGTATGCATGCAGCACACTATTGGTCGGGACGGTTGTTGTGATTTCTGACGTCACTTGGAGGGTGGAGGTCAGAACTTAATTTGACTTGATGAAGCATCAGACCCCGCCTATTTTGGCTATTATAGTGCATTGCATGTTTCAATCGATGCTCCTGCCCAGTCCTCAGGAGATACTCAAACAGCAATGCTTAGCTTAGCTTTATTCAGTTCTAAGTAATTATGTCTTAGATTAATTATTTGAATTTATTTGGCCTGACAGACTGCGCTCGATATCATGAATTATCATTTCTAAGGAAATTTTCAAGAGTTTAAGAGATATTACAAAAGACCCTCTGTTGATTTATAATGTTTGTGTGTGTGTGTGTTTGATTTAAAAACGGAATAACCATATGATAAAGATACTTTGAAATCTCTGAAAAATAATGATCAATTCCTTTCACTCCTCACAAGGAGGAAAGGACATTCACTTTTTTTAAAGGGAAAATTATCAGGTCAAGTTTGTTTTAAATACCCGTTAAGAAAATTAAACAATTCACTTAAGGATCAAACAAAAGATTTATTATAACAGATTTGGCATGAGTTTAGTGTGTGTTCTCATATTTAATATATGGATTCATTTTACATTGGTTTATGTTTCTCCATGTCTGTACAATCCATAATGCATTTAACAAGACAGATGTTTTATTTAGCTTTATTTGGAGAATTGGATTTGCCTGTTTAAGCAAAATCATTTCAAAGATGTTTATGCAATCATTACTTCTCCATTTTAATGCATTATCAGACTATTTCAGTGTTAATATTCCAGCTTCATGTTCAGTCAGTGGGTCTTATTCAAGAAGCCCAAAATCGACACAACAGTTATTAAAGATTTGCCCAAAAGTCAAGGCATGCAGGCACATGCTTCTCTATGAGACACACTTTGGAAGTTCAAGGTGTTTTCTGTGATGACATGCATTGAGCATTGCATTTGGTCAACAGGTGATTGTATATGAAACATCGTTTGATCCTCTCTGGTTGGTTTGATTGGCCTATGGAGCAAAATAACAGCTGTCCCAACACACACAGCTTTTATTTTTTTCTTCCTGTTCTCACCCCAAAACTTCTCTGCCCCCTCGTACTCTACAGTATTATACAAAAAGCACTTGCTCATTCATGTGCAACATCCAGATAGTAGCAGGTTTTCATTTTAAAAGGTTTAATGAGATAATGTTTATATTTGATGTATATATCTTTAACATTGACATCCAAATTCATGTACACATTTATGGAATTATCTATCCTGTGCTTTCCATCTCTCAGTGACTGATACTGATCATCACCTGGCCCAGATCTGCAGGAGGAGATGGGGCAGTTTTTGGAGAACAGAGCGGACTGTGTTATCCATGCTACATTGACCCTATCACTCTGCAGCACTCAAACCACAAAGCTTGGGCAGCTGGCCAAAACTGCCCCATACCCCACCCCCACCTTCCAACATTTTTCTCCATTTCCCAATTAGAGAGATTAGATGGGAGGAAAGGAGCAAACAGTCTCATCCAAATTCTCTAACATTCCACAGTAAAACTGTAATGTCTATTTCTAACATAGCTTTCTCACAAGCATGTTTTTTGTTGAAGTTTTGAACTAATTGGAAATTAGGAAAGTAAAGCAGTTTTACTATCTGGTGTCATTTATTTTAGGAGAACATGAACATTTAAAATAACAGACATTTCTAAAATCGCAAACTACTGGACAACAAGCTAATGAAACTGCTTGCCGAACACAGTGAGAAAACAGAATATGAACCCTGTACATTTTCCCTCACACACAGGACTCAAGGCTTCACGTCTCACAAAGGATGAAATTGTTCAATCTGCTGAGACTATTACTGCAAGATGTTGGCATTTCCTTTTCTTATAGAGAGAACTGCTGTGAAATGTATTCAGAGTCTCTCAGAGGAGTCGGTTGTCCCCTCTTGCCAAGCTGTCAGACCTGTTTATCATTATTTCCTGAAAAGTATCCCAGGCTTTGCGAACAGGGGGAAAACAAAAAGAGAACTTTCAGTGGAAAGACCTGGATCCGAGATATGTCTAATTATTAGTATAATTTAAGTCCTAAAAACGTTCTAGCTCTTTTCATACACGCATGCTGCTGAAATCCAGCCTGAAACATGTCAGTGTTGGACGCAGGCCAGACCTGAAGTGGGCCAAATTTTCTCTCGCTCAGATGAAGTCTAAGGCATGAACAGACAGCTCTGTCCTTTGTAACTTTAACCAGTTCCGTACTCAATACTATTACAGTTACAAACTACAAAGGTGTCGTTAGTTTAATCATATTAGTTTGTCCAGTGAAATGCTTGTTTTCTTTATGGTGTAAAGAGCTATTAAAAGAGTACCAAAGTAAAGAAATCACAATTTATCACATTTACTTTGTATAACACAGGATTTCCTTTTCCTATTGAAACTGTTTTTGTACAGCTGCCCGCAGTGACAATAAGTCATAACAACAAGAATAGGAATGCTGAGGGTATTTTTTTTTTGGGAAAAGAGACGCATTGCTTTCTCAGCACTCAAGAAGTCTCAGTCTTCACGTCTCCACCACTGTCACAAATGATTACACACACTCAAGCCGCTTTGCCAAAAACATATTCACCAGGACCTCCCTCGTCAAGAAGCTCTCAAAAGCACAGCAACGGCACATTAAGACACTAGTGTGTTGCCAAAACGGCCTGGCTCCACCACGCTGATTTAGTGGAAACAGCTGTTAACTCTCTCCGTTACTTTCACTGGTCTGTGTTTGTTTAACCGTCTGCTTTTTTCATATCTTAAGCAAATGTTTCTGAATGAGCTGTTGCAGCCATTCCCCGGGTCTTTTACTAGGAAGACTCTCTCGAAAGCTCTTCATACAAATACCATCTGTTGAACTGAGCAAATACTTCAGTTGGAATTTCCCTCTTTTAAAAACTCGATGATTGTAATGTGTCAGTATGTCCCACATCCATCTTGTTTATCATAATAAAACTTTTTCTGTGTGTAAAAAGCCATATTGTATAGTCAGCCATCTCAGCTTAAAGCTTTAAATGGATTTCTGGGCCTTTTCTGTCCTCACTTAGACAACTCGTAATGTGCACTTGACCCTTAAGTAATGGTCTGGTAATATTTAAACAGTATGGTCGTAGTTGCAAAGCATCTGTGAAATGAATAGAACAGAACCGAAGGCTGATGTCACAAGTCGTAAAGTTGTTTTCTTGATCCGAATTTCAAAACATTAATAATGTGGCACATTTTTAATTGCATGAAAACAATTTCATTGTTTAAAGTTTAGTTGTGTGCTAGCAAGAATACAGTTGAGTTTACAAATACTAATAAATGGAAGTCACCAAATATGCTGAATATTTTTCACTTCCTTTAGAGAATGGGTCATCTTTTGAGATATGATACTGAATAAAATTGACCCTAGATTCTCATTTAGTTATAACTGTAAATACAGCTTTACTTAGATGTCATTGTTCTGTATAGTCTAAACATGTATTTTAAATGTAATTTCGATTTCTCACATGACTCTGAATGATTTGAAAATCAGTCACGTGTTTCTTTCAAATCCACATATATAGCATACAGCAAGACATGAAGCTCAAAGTCGGCATGAAAATGTAAACTGTGCCTTTTTTTCTCTATTGTGTATTTGAGAGAAGTGTCTTATTGAATGACACAGAATACAGAGAGGGCCTGGATTTTGTCCAATGAGGTATTAAATGGATCATATAGGAAGTGGCGTTGTAAACTAAATGGATGATTGTGAGTGACAGGTTGCGGGAGGGACGGATTGCCCCACATTCATGCTTGTATACACGTCATCATAAAAGAGACATGGCCTGTTAATGTATTTGATTATATCTTGCAGGGCCACATATAAAAAAAAAATTGTGCACTGATAAATCATTCATAATATATACACTCTGCATTTTCATCCATTTTGATGTTATCAAAAGCATTATTCATTGCACTTGTATAGTTGCAGTATTACTGTATCATTATGTGTCTGTAAAGATTGTCATATAAAAAAAATGCTATTTCAGTTAGCTGTTGCTAATTAATTACGACATTTATAACCTTTCTGCTGAGCGTTACTGATTTTTAAATCAAAGAGGAGATGAAATGTGTTCCATGTGGGCTAACTGACATCATAGCTCTCGTGTCCCAGGACGGTTTGACCCATTAAGCCTCAGTACGTTTCATGATTAAAAGAGAATTCATGGTGGTCCAGAGCGAGCTCTTGCGCTCACACTCTAGATCGTTTTACATACTTGTACAATTTGTATTGTTAATCTTATACTGTAACATATTTTTGTAAACTGACAGCTGTTTTGTTGGTCGCTTAGTTACAAATCAACACCAAGTTCCTGTGTTCACTTTCTCAAGTAAAAATTACTATAGTAACAAATCTCATGAACATCACAACAGTCCAAAAAAAACAAAAAAACCTTGAACTGCATTTATGTTTAAGAGTATTTAAATCACATATGCACAGACACTGAAAGTAAAGCACTTAGCTTTATATTAGCAGCGAGTGGAATAGCTTCAGCTCTGTCTTATCAGGCCCATGTTTTTGTTGATTTGTTTGGGGAGGGGATATGAGATGTAAATAAAGTCTCTGTTGCCTAATGTGTCTTGTATCAGTCCCTCTCCCTTCCCTCTATCTTCTGATTATCATCTCGGCTGGGAAGTTCCCACGCAGCCTGAATGTTTTTTTTATTTTTTTTATTTTATTACCATAAGCCAGTCAGTGGCATGAAGACAGGGCAGTGTGAATGATCCATTGTCTGTCCGTGGAGGGCTGGAGAGAGGGGAGGAGATTGGAATTGTTTGGGCCTTTAGCTCGCCATCATCAACACGAATGACAGAGTTTCTGAATGGGTGAATGAAAATAGACAAAACTCAGAGATTTTTACACATCTTCATTGTAGTAATTTAATTTAAGGAAAACAATTCTTTGAAGGAATTAGCAGTTAATAAAGACAATGATTTCTTATCAGTAGATTATTCATCAATGAGATCAAGGGACTGAATAATGTTGAGATATTTTTTAGGGCTGAACGTGGTTACAGAAACTTATCTTCTCATATTGTTTCACCACCTGTATACGCTCTTTAAAGTTGACACCAGCATACCATGGTTAGATAAATGTCACCACTACAGAGGTGGGTAGTAACGAGTTACATTTACTTCGTTACATTTACTTGAGTATTTTTTGGGGGTAACTAATACTTTTCGGAGTATATTTAAAGATGGGTACTTTATACTCTTACTTGAGTAAATTTTTTGGGAAAAATCTGTACTTTTACTTCGTTACTGTGGGCGACGCTACTCTCGTTACTTTATCTTAATGCAATAAATGTTATAAATGCTTCAGTTTATTCCAAACGCGCCGTCTACTTTTCTCTGGGCAATGAGCGATGCCCATTCGCTAATGATTCATTCTTTTGAGTCAATTCTGTTCAAAGGCTTGATCAAATCAATTGGCAAACGGGTTCATGAATCAGTTTGAATGATTCGTTCAGTTCCCTGCCGCAAGCGCTAAGCGTCTGAAGTGGTTCACTCAGAGTTGTAACGTTTAACATCAGCAGCGTTTAAAACGGGGCCATGGAACTGCACTGAATTGAAAGCAAATCTGCAAAGGCTATTATTTGCCTGCGATGGAGATCCTTATTAGAATGACCGCGTGTGCTGTCTGCTGTTTAACAGGTAACAACTTGGGCTACATTCGATTACAGTACACGATACCACTGTCACATTAGTTTGTTGTACGTGTGTGGCTTATAACCGAGGGTAGTCAAGTTGAATGCAGCTTCCAAAAGACAAAAAAATAGCCGATTAAGGTTTTATTAAGTTTAATACAATCACACCGGTGCGAGTACGTTCAGCAAGTCATATTATCAGCTGCTAAATTCAGATCTGTGATCGCTTGCTGGCGCTGAGACAGAGATACGCGTTTTTACAGCGCTGCGCATTAACCAATCACACACGATTCTGTTGAGCTTTTGAATGCAATCAGGCCAATCAGAGGTGTTCCGATGAGTCATCGCTAAAATGCCGTTGCTTCCTTCAATTGCTCACTGACTGAATACCTCTTTCTGGCGAATTCTCTCGTCAGAAACAACAAAGTGTAGATGTGTGTACGTATCTATAATTAAGATATTGATTTCACAGTGTTAACAGTTTCAGTGATTTTAATGGGAGTTTCTGAGAGTGATTAGACTAGACTGTCAGTGAAAATGATCTTTAATAATGCAAATGTTATTTACTCTCTGTCTGAACAATGAAAGATTAGTAGCAATATTTATATCACATTAACTTTCAATGTTAAATTCACATTTAATATAAAGTCAGTCGTATTAAAAATATGTTATGGCATATGTTATGACACATATATCTGTTGTTACTTAAGTAAACAGAGGGTTTTATAATAAATTACATAAATTAGAGTAAAGGCTGATGAAATATATACATTTATACACACACACACATACATAACATACATTTTATCTATATATCTAAATAAAAATAGGCTCAGTATATATGACCCAAAGTAACTAGTAACTAACTACTTGAGTAGATTTTTTATCCAATACTCTTTTACTCTTACTCAAGTAACTATTCAAGACTAGTACTTTTACTTTTACTTGAGTAAATATTTGTAGAAGTACTTTTACTTTTACTTGAGTACAGTTTTTGGGTACTCTACCCACCTCTGCACCACTAGCACTAATAAATCGATGTGCAAGTCTTTCCTCCCAGTACTCATTTGGGTTGTGCATTTGGAATTTACTTTATGCTTTTTGAACTAAGAGTTTTACAAACACTGTGAAAGTCTAGCTGCTGTCAGTATTTTGAGGTGAAACTGCTGGGTACATACTGTCACTCTCAGAAAAAAATGATTGTACCTTTAAAGTGACAACTCTGTACTTTAACCTCCCCTAAAAGGCACATGGCAGTACTATAAACTTACATATGACTACTAATATGTACCTTTTAGGAGTAGTAAAGGTACAATATTATCCCTTTAAGGGTACTGATTCAGTGACAAACTGTTGTACCCCTAAAGGAAGCATTGTTGCACGTTTTGTCCTGACAGTGTTGCTCAGTAGTACAATATATACATGAAGTGTTAGACCATATCTTAAGTATATTGTCTCCTATCCACAAATAGCTGTATGCATCTGATGTTGGAGAGGGTTAAAAGAAACAGAAACGAGTGATTAAAAAAATAGTTACATAATAGCATTTAAAATGACATGACTGCAGGGGCACTGAGACGCTTTACTTTTAAATTTGATAGGCTCTGTATAAGGGGAGAACATGGGAAACGATGTTGCCTACATGAGCACTACATATAATAACCATTTTGGGTTCTTCTATAGGTGAAGAACATTTTAATAATTTAAAGAACTATAAATTAACCTTTTGTGCAATGGAAAGTTTCCACAGATGTTGAAGTTTCTTCATGGATCCCTAGAAGCCAACTGTGTACAGTACAACATCTCAGAGCAAATGCACTGACTATGAGAGAAATGTCTTGTAGCGATTACATTGATTGCCATAGTACTGAGATCAGCTCAGCAAAAGTGGGAATATCCTGTCTGATGACATGCGCACACTGAGGGGAGGAGAATAGAGAGCATGGCTGAGGGCCTAACCACAATATCTAAATATTGACTGTACAACTTGTAATCATGTTTGGTCTGTGGACAGGGTGAAAATAAACACCAGCGTGTGTGTGTGTGTGTGTGTGTTCTCTCATCCCATAATAGAAACAGCGCAGACATGCCTTTTCAATATGTTTAGAGCACTCATAATTAAACATGCACAAATCATTAAAAGAATTAGAGATGTATCTCATCAAGACTTAATATGCTATGTTTGCCATTGACATTTGCGATTTTAAGCATATGGAGCTCATCAGAATGGTCCTTTGAATTGTAATTGCTTGTGGTTTCAATGCATACTGATATAAATCTTTTCATGTGGGTGGTCTTGGCAATGTGAAGACCTTCTGCACTGAAACAACATTAAACATTTCACTTTCATGCGAGGGGTATGTGCAGCTTTTCAATTTCATCTGTCGTCATAGCTTCATATTCACCCTTTGCGGTGGGCAACAGCTTTCCCTGATCCTTCCAGAGCTGGAAAATGATCATGGAGCAAACATTTCTAGAAACAACAACATTGATTTGGCAGAATAACACAACATAACTTTTCAGTAAATTCAGCATTCCCTAACAATACTGTTCTTGTAGCACAAGCAACATATCTAAAATATGAAATCTAATCAAATTAATTTATAATTTACTCAATTTCTCTAAAATAGCAACTAAATACACAACCTCAAGTATGACTCAATAATGTCCTGACCATTAAATGTCAGTATTCAAAATTCTTTACTTTCAGCTTTAAATAGAAGCCTGTATCAACTGGTTTTATAACTGTGTCTGAATCCCTCCCCCATCAATGGATAGAACCATCTTAGCCTAAATAAACAGTATGCAGTTTACAAGGAAACTTTTGAAGTGGATTATAAAATGTAGTTCAATTAAATCTAACCATTTATAAAGCATTTTCCCAAGCATTTTCCTGTTCTGTTTGCTCATAGAAAAGAAAAAAAAAGTCTATTGTATGGCAAAATGGATGAGTAATTGAGATGTGAATGAAAGTTTTGGAATTTACGCCATAATGCTTCGCCTAAACGGCCCATTAATTCTGCCCAGGCACGAAGACAGGCAATAAGAGAGAGACACGCCATGTTTTTCTTCTGCTTTAACTCCTTCCAATGAGTTTTGGAGGGGTTGAGGGGAGGAGCGCGAGGGGGAAGAAAAAGAGAGCGAAGAAAGAAAGAAGAGGGGGAATATAAATTAGCTGAGACAATTGAGCAAGAGGAGGGGAAACTGAGATCAGACAGCTTGTAAGGAGAGCGTCAAACTGTGGGAATGACGCTAAAATGTATACAAGCTCTAAATAATTTTGTTATACATACGTCTTCACCCAGAAATTAAAATGCATAGATTAATTTTCATTTATTAAACACAAAAGAACACCTTTTCAGAAACTTTGAGCAATTGTGTGTGTGTGTGTGCATATATATATGCAATAGTGTGTGTGCATATATATATATATATATATATATATATATATATATAGCAACATCGCCCTCTAGTGTGCAAACTGAATAAATCCAGGATATGCTTCTCCTAGCAAGAGAAAGGCTCCTGTATTTCTGGTTATAATAAGGCTGTGACATTACATTATGAGATATGAAATATGATATCATGGTGACAAACCTGATATCTGGATATGCCACATAAGGAAAAAAGGCAAACATTAGTAGTCAAAAGAAAGTCAACTTCTATCATTAGCTACTGTCGTTTATTTTTAAGACAGCATGTTATTTTGTTATACAAACCACAGACCTGAAATTTGCTAATGATGGATGGATGCCATTACTGTCTGTGAGTTTCCATTTCAGTGAAGTAACACACGAGCGGTGCATACAGACATCATAACCCCCAATGATATTTTCATTTAATCTAAATGTTACCCACTTTCTATCCTCTGAAATGTGTGAGCAAGATGAAAAATGCATTAAACTATAAACCCAAAATACTTAGTTTTGATGGTTTGAGAAAATAAAAAGCTATATTGAACTATGTCCCAGTGGGATATACAGAACTACAGAAGCAGCTTCATAAAGTGACAAAGGCTGGTTAGTCCTGGATTATGCAAAAAATAAGATCACTCTTTAAAAATAAAGATTAAAAATGAACATTCAATGAGATTCACAAGAAACACTTTTGTGTGATCTAGTCTGGCCTAATAGCGGTAAGACTAATTCTTACAGTATCAATTTCATTAGGTTAAAAAACAAAAAACATAAAATGTATTCTTCTTTCATTGTCATTGAGGGAGGACTGGACTTCAAAATGTGACGCGCTGTAAATGCAAATGCAGTTAAGTGTTAAAACAAAGGCACACGACCAATAAACTGAATGAAAAATAAAACCAAGGGTCAGTAACAACGAGAAGCCACTTCTGAATGACCTTCATACAAACAAAAGCCATTTGGTTGAAAACTCAGTAAAAGGACCAACCCATATATTTGGGCCGCAAGCCAGCGCCTATAGATGCAGAGGTCTGCAAATTCAATTTCTTCAATAGGAAATCACAGATTCAAGGCAACATCTCTGTGTCCAAAAGAAAATTCTTGACGTGTAAAGAAACGCAAATTTGTTGAAAAGGTAACAAAACAAATTACTTCATTGTCAATCTTAGTGATTGTGCTTTAAAAACACGCCAACTGTTCATGCTTGCCGTGAAGCGATCTGTGCTCTAGTTGTGCTATAGCACTTCACTATCCCTCACTAGTGTGAAATCAAAAGGAACGAAACTCTGAAGTTCAGCGGAAATCTCTCCTTAATCTTCAACTAACAACAACCTTGGATTGTTCACATTATGGAGAGAAACTATGGCCTGAACTGTAAATCTCCAGCCGTCTTCTTTTCTATAGATTGTACTGTGTTGAATTCGTAGTTTACCAGTGACTAAGAAAGAAACTGAAGCAAGAGTGAATCCCTAATGCGAATGGCAACAAAGGCGAGGAGGGGAAAAACACTTTGGTCCATGCATTATCTAACTGGGTTGGCTGTAATATTTTCCAAATTGAAAGCACCCTTTTTTCTTTTTTTTATGTTTGTAAAAGTCCCACCTGCTTTCAAAGCTCAGGGCTAGTATTAACCTCCTCTGCCTTTCTACCCATTCTCTCTCCAAAGAACCAGATGAATGCTATGGTCGGGCATGCTGGTGGCAAACACCAGGCCCGCATCGTTCTTGCCGTCCAGTCCATTGAGCCAGGAGGTGACGCCCGGTAAGAAACTAGAGCCACGCTTGGATTTGCGGTAGGCTGGCAGTGGCCAGCGACCCACAGTGACCTCAGTCCTCAAGTCCATAACATAGAGGTGGTGGTTGTCAAAGAGCAGAGCAAACACCTCACCGAAACTAAGCAGAGAGAAGTTGGAGGGGTCCTGCTGTGGCTTGATGACTCTGTGAATATAAAACAATCAGTAAATAAAAAAAGAAAAATGCTAATCTTTTGTTAAAACAATACATAGATCTGCTTATTTGATTTATGATTGATAAATAGTGCCAAATATTTCATAAAAGTTCTCCATTTCAACCTATGGATTTAAATGGAAAAATAAATATTTGTAAAAAAAAACCTAGTTTGCACTCTAAATAAAAATATTGGAACATTCAGAGAACAGTTGATTCAGCAGGGTTATTGGCAGCTCAGTTAAACAATTAATCGGCAGAAATGAATGTACCTGATGACATCAAAACTTGCAAAGTCCCACTGGTATATGCCCAAGTCTGAACTACAGACAATGTACCGGCCGTCAAACTGTAATCGCGGCTGCAAGCAGACACTGCGGTCTTCTGATACGGATAGAGTCTTTAAGCACTTACAGTTGATCTCACGGCCAATTGGCCACACCTATGGATAAACAGAATCAGATGAATATTGAATCCAACAGGTTGGTTGACACTCAAGCACAGTATTGCACCTTAACACTGGTTTCCACCTTCATGAAATGGAGAAAAAGATGCCAACGTTGTTTATCTACTGCTGCAGTACAAAATCATGTCTGAGGAGATCACAGGCACAAGCAAGACCTCTACTAGCACTGGTTAGTTTGCCAGTGTGGGAGTTTTTTTGGATTCCGTAAAAGATGCGGTCACATTAGCACCAATTATGTGGATTCCAGCAGTTGCGGATATAGTAAGTAGTTGGTGGGTGGGCCGACTCAATAAAAAAAAATAATAAAAAAAAGAGATGGACTGGTCCGCATTGGAAATGGATTACAATTTGATCGCACAAAACACTTCAGGAGGTGGTTTGTGACACATATGTCTGTGTAAATACATCAGGTTGTTGAACATCATCTGAATTTTGCTCCTCCCAAAGATGGTAGAGTATTATATTGTCTCCGGATAGCCAACTAACTTTTATGTCAACTGAATGTCTTGTCAACATTAATCTCACACTGGGTTGCTTTTGGTGATGTGAGCTCTGTTTTTTTTTTCATGTAGTGCAGGATTTGAAGATCGAGTTTCTATTACTTTTGAGGAGACACATTTATGTCTCCATGTCTAAATGGAATGGTTTCAACCAATTGGACAGTTAGCTCATCAGTAAAAATGCTTCTGAAATTTGTGAGGGTGCTCTAAAGAGTAGACGTGTAAGCAATGGCTTGTATTGCAATGGCACGTATCAAAAATACATGCATAAAATTAATTTGTGTAGTCGGTAGTCCTCTTAGCACCCCTAAAAATTAACCCTATATTCAAATAATGAATGCCTATGAATTAATGCATATATAAAATATAAATTATGACTGAATCTATAGCCTAGACTAGGAATTCACAAAGAGCAGTCCCTTTATATTCACTTGTCAGTCACTTACTTCAGTTCATCGCAATCTCACAAAATTATAATCAATGAATCTCTTCACACTGCACAATGACTACGTTCTAGCCTTTCAACTGAATGTGCTTTGCTTAGCACCCCCGTAGAGCCAGGCCTGGACAATTGTAAATAGGCATACAAATTTACAAATGGGCTGCCAACTCTCATGCATTCAGCATGAGACTCACACAATTGACACTGTTCTAATGCCACACGACCATTTTCTAACAGAGTCAGAAGGACCCTCAGTTAAAACTGTAATAATATGATATTGGCAAAATTGATTCAGCACATTTTTTTGTTTGCACTCTAGAAAGCATCAAAAATTTATATTTAAAATGAACATTTTGTAGTATTGCGCAATGTAGCCAATCACAGATATATCTGTTAATGTCTTGAATGTAACCTAATGTAAGGGCCTGCAATAACACTGTTTGACCAGAGTGGCGCTGTAGTGCAAAACAAGTCAGGAGAGTTTTGTTTGACATCTGGACTGGCCTAGTATAGTCATGAGTAGTAGACTTGTGTTTTTATTATAACATTTTGTAGAATAAATGTTGCAAACTTCACTACAATAAGAATAGCAATGTACAGTGAGGGTATTGCAAGATTTACAATTACTTTTACAAATAACTGCAACTGCATTTCAAAAATATTTTGATATGAAACCACATATTTTTCAAATAATCTATTAGTAATCCAAGCATTAACCTTTAATGGTCACTGTCCCGCTGGCGGGATGGCCAAGGTTAATTAAATTAATTACCATTAAATCCTCATCTAATTATGTCAAACTATATATCGTGGGAAAGGTCCAAGACTCCCTAAATAGCCATTTTATCTCTGTTTTTTGTTGCAAATTATGTGGGAATAGTAATAGATTAATTTACGAAAAGAGTGGGCTTCTACATCATAACAAATCTACATCATAACAAAAGTTCTGACCTGTGTCACAAAAAGTCATTTTTTCATTGCCTATTTCCATATCTCGTTTTAGTAATCATCATAAATCACATATTATTTGAAAGCTTCAAATCTCACAATTCATAGTGTAAAAAACATTTTGAAATCTGGGTTACTATGGAAATGGTACTTCAAAATCTTTTAGAGGACTTCTCCCCCTAGGTTGGGGGTGTCATTACAAAATGTATTACGATCTTTTAGAATAAAAAACTTTTTATAATCTTGACAAAATACATATCTTTGGAAAGGTCAGTCTAAATATTCCCTATTTGTGGTTATTTTTATCATTTTTATACATTTATAAATTATACATTTTTTACATATTTGGTGATATAAGTATTATTGAGAAAGAAATGTATACATTTGTGACAGAAAAAGGCATAAAAAAATTCAGTGGAGTTTGGGTGTCACCAGGTGACTGTTTTCAGTGTAACGCCAAAACAAAATTGCATTGGAACCTAATTTTTTTTTAATATCAACTTTAAATTTGGAACACAATGTAATTAGACATATGGGTTTAAGTTTATAACCATTTTGGATTAAAAACTATTTTGTAAGGTATTTTATATAAATAAATCATACAGTACTTTTCTTAACAGTACATTTAAACTTCTATAACATTTACATAATTCCATTTTTTTTAATGATTTTTCTTCTGTTATAATATGCTGATCATCTTCTATCGTCTATGTTCAAAAATGTGGGGTGACAGATAAGTGATTCATGCAACTGACACTTTTCTCACGCCACACGTCCATTTTCTCACACAGTCAAAAGCTCCTTCAACAGATTTGGTAAAGAATCCAGTGCATATTTGTGTTTGTGCTCTGGAAAGCATAAAACATTTCCATTTATGTGTTTTCTTAGCAATGAGCAATGTAGCCATATGTCAAATACATATCTATTGATTTCTTGAACACCTGTGATTGGCCATTTTGTTCAAGTTACTAAGAATTCACTCACCTCTAAACAACAGATTTTATCCTGCATCAGGCATGTGATCGGCCAAGGACAAGAAAGAATGAGTAGACACTTAAGATTTAAGTGGACACTTTGTTCTAACATTACTTATAATCAAGTAAGACATTTGTACTGTTTTAAGCCATTAAATCTTGGTCTTAAAGATAATGCAATGTTGCGATTTTGGTCACACTGAGTGATGCAGAAAGCTGAGGATGCCAGTATTCCAGTTGGATGACGATGACGGTGTGCCTGATGCGCAATCCCGGAAATCAGTATTTATACGGAAACATCACACCCCTTCTAAATACTGCCAAATCCTCTCATTGTAACAAGGTGTTGTAGACATGAACAAAATCTTCACTGATTATAATGGAACATTGTGAGTACATATAATACATTCAGAATCTGAATACAAGTTTTGATATTCGTGCTGCTAACAGGACCAACGGCCACGTACCCTGTACATGCAGTTTCAGGAGTGACATATATCCCTAAACAAAACCCTCCCCCATCCTGCCGTGGAAATTCTCACTTAAGTTAAACACAAAAGTTCAGTTTAGATGTATATTCCAGATAATATATTGCTCATAAATGATGCATTGCAAATACTGCATAACCCTGCCACAAACCCTGTCAGACAAAAACAAAAAAACAAAAAACAATTACCCCATATAACCTTTAGGGGTGCTCCGATCACGATCGGCTGATAGTTAATGCACATCTCGTCAGTAAAGCCGGTTCTCTAATCACCTGTTAATTCCCTCAGGTGCGTGATTTCACATAGAGCAGCTATTACTACACACAGACGTTGTTAACTGAGAAGATGCGCCAAAAAACGCTGAAAATGAAGTGGATTTGCGCATCTTCTCTATTAACAACGGCTCTGTGTAGTAACAGCTGCTCTATGTGAAATCACGCACCTGATGGAATTAACCACTGATTAGTAAAACCGGCTTTACTGACGAGATGCGCATTAACGATCGGCCGATCGTGATCGGAGCACCCCTAACGCCGCCTTCACACTGGCAGTTGAAATCAGCTCCCATACGGCTACGAAACGGCCGGAAGTCATTCATTTCCTATGGAGTTTTGCAGACCGCATGCGAATGGCTATGAACCAGGTCCGAACGAGTCGGTGCGAAAAAAATTGTGTCCATTGGTCATCCGGATGTGTTCAAAAAATTGAACTCTTGCAAAAAGCTACGGACGATTGCTATCCGACAATTCCAGCGGAAGTTGGCGTTGCTATGGTACTGATAAACAAACTGGAATTCATAACTTTTAATAAAATAAATAATGATTTTATAACGATAAGTTGTCATGTCATTTTTTTTATTTTCATGATTTTCTAATAAGGGCAGTTAATACAATTAAAATAAATAAATAAATATCGTGCCCCCCGCTCTCGGACACACTCGGTCTCTCTCGCTCGAGTGCAGGGTTGTTGCAGCCCTATATACCACTATATCACATTTAGCTGACCTGACATGCACATTCAGATACAGACAACATCCATCGTTCTAATCTCTCCGCCATTTTTGTTCTACTCGCTTCCGAAGCTTTTCAGCGGTGTAGTACGACGTCCACTGGGGGAGTATTGCGTATTACGGAGCGGATTTCAACTGCCAGTGTGAAGGCGGCGTAATAACCTTGATTGAATGGTGTCTATTTTAAAGTTATAGCTGTCTGGGTTTTGAATTTAAAGGGTTAGTTCACCCAAAAAAATGAAAATTAGCCTGTGTTTTACTCACCCTCAAAGCATCCTAGGTATATATGACTTTCTTCTTTCCAGTTATATTAAAAATCGTGCATTGTGTATCTTGTCATATGCGGAAGGAATTCCGGTGGGTGATGCAGAATGTATGTGCAGCGTGTGCGCCTCTGAGATTTGCTAGTCTCGCGAGCTTGTTTATAGGAGCAAAGGAAACAAAGTTTCCTTACTTTAGTTTGGTTTATATTGAAATTCTCTGACATTTTTTTTTTTTTTTACAAATCCTTGGTTTGACCAGCGTGTTGTTTTGTTTTTTAACTCCATTCGTCATTAATCACTCGATGCCGACGCCCTACGTCATCCGCCTGAACGGCTTCTGCATATGACAGATACTGACAGCGAGAGATTTTTTTTACCATGGATGCACATGCTTTATTTGATGAATTGTGGACTGTTCAACTGTAACACCCGCAGACTGCAACAATAGAGCTTTGAATAGCAAGGAAAAAAATTTATATAACTTCAACTGGATTCGTCTGAAAGAAAGTCATATGTACTTAGGATGTCTCGAGGGTGAGTAAAACAGGCTAATTTTCATTTTTGGGTGAGCTAACCCTTTAAGATGTTGGATAATTTCATCGTAATCCAAATTTTCTCTTAGTACAGATTACTGCTTTTATTACAGTATAAACATTGTACAGTATATTTACAAACTCTCTCTGTGCCATCCTACACTCATGTTTTGAGTGTGATTCATTGAAGAAAAAAAAAAAAGTTAATTACTTAGAATAGGATTATTTGTTACTTTTTTCTTCTTCCATTTCCCCAGAAAAGAAAATTCAATAGGTACTGCAATAGCATTTTTATAGTGAAATCTTTTTAGCAAACATAACCCTAAATGCAACAACGAAAACATGTGATTAACTTTAGGACCCCTTTGTGTTTAATTGTTTTAAACTCCACAATGAACAACAATTAAAAAAAAAAAAAATGGAATTCAAGGAATTTAAGAATACTTTGATTTACATTACCTTTATTTCATACTTATCAACACTCAGTAGTATGTAGTCTCCAGGACTGTGCATCATGGATTCCACTTGGCTTTTTTGAAGGTGCACCTAAACAAGCACAGATGTATCATATAGGTGCAGTTAGGAAAACTGATCTATAACTCCAAAATAAAAATAAAAATAATAATACACTAGAATATTGCACCATAAAATCTGGGCAGGAGTCTTACCTTGGTGACCCACTCTGTGTGCCCAGTGAAAGTGTTGACACAGGTTCCTGAAGACAGGGACCAGACTTTTACAGTGAAGTCTGCTGAGCCGCTGACCAGGGTGTCCAACTCATCATTGTAGTCAATGCTGAATACTGCAACAACAGCAAATCTTTTGGATTATGAATAGGCCATGTCTTGATGTCATGAACACAACCATGAAGGACTGTACTGACAAAATAGATAAACATAAACATTAACATTAATTTTCTTTGTGCCACTAGCTGGAAAAAATGTTGAGAACTTGACACCAACCCGCCCCAGTATGTCCTCGAAATTGCTGGATTTTGGCTCCAGTGCTCCATTCCCAGCATGCAATGGTGTTGTCAAAAGACCCTGTTACCAGTTTCTGCTCATCAAATTTGACAGTTGCACAAGTGTGGGTCTGGATGCCGTAAATGCACTGCCCTGTGCGGACATCCCATAATTTGGCTGACAGGTCATCAGAACCTAAGGGAAAGGATCATCTTCATTTAAAACAAGTAATATCTTAAGTCATTTACCCATGCTTCACCACTAAACCAACTGAATTTGATCGCTTAGTTTCCCTCACAAAAGAAGTGTTGCTTTAGTGGCATAGAGCAAATATGGCTTCGAAAACAGAACAAAACTACAGCCATATTCAGTTAAGTCTGTAAAAACCAACATAGTATAGCTTTAAATCCACCAACTACTATTCACTTCAGATTAACATAACAGGGCTCCAGACAATTTGCAATAATTTTTCTGCCAGTGTGACTACATTTTGTAAGCAGTCGCTCTGGTGCAACCACAGCATTGTCCAACTCATAAGCACTGCATATGATAAAAACATCAAACCGCAAACAAAACCACGCTATTTATTTGAGCTGCGCATAGCAAACCATTTATCAGCTCATACCAATAATTGAGTGCTACAAAGCACAAGCAAACTGGTCCAAGCTTAGACATGTTTACTCATGAACCAGCATTGCATTCAAATGCTGCACAGAATTCTCTGTTATAAACAGGTCAAATAGGGCTGAGTCTGAACTACATCACAAAACAAAACCAAAACCAGTAACGCCAACTACAACTATGGTGTTGTAACAAAAATAGTCGAACGTTATTACATTGTTCATTTCAGGGTTGATCAAATCAAATTTTGTCAACATTTTGCACAATTATTTTGTGTATGAATGAAGTAAGAAAAGTCACAAAGTGCCTTGAAGAAAAAAAAAAAGAAAAGAAAAAACTTTTCTTCAGCGACTGATTTACACATAAAGAGTGTTCCTTTTATAATCGCTCAAGTTATCTGTCAGTTCTGCATAATACTATAGAAGAATAATGGAACTCTTAATAAGAGTAGAATATGTAGATTTTCTATATAACAAATGGATTTTGCATGTTAATTTTATTAATAAAAGTACATTTTGTATGCGTCTTCGTAAACTCAAGCTCAGTGCTTTACAGTCAAATGTGTATTACCAATAAACATGTAATATTATTAGAAATAATTTTAATACCCACACACCACAACCAAGAGCTACCAAATCTGCTCCTGGTGCAACCATCTGTAGAACTTAGTAGTGCTGGTGCCTAGAGATGTTCCGATACCCTTTTTCTCTTCCCGATACCGATTCCGATACCTGGGCTCAGGGTATCGGCCGATACCGAGTACTGATCCGATACCTGGGTGTATATCTGTATATACAGCTGTATATACTACTAGCCCTGTGTAAATTGCTAGAATTTTTTTATGGTGTGCTTCAGACAGATCCCTCAATAAAACATGAACAAATACATGGTGAACTACTGTATTTATTACAGTATTTTTATTATCTAACATGAATTTGACAGTATTATTTATTTTCTTATGCAAAAAAGAACTTCAAATGCAGCCAAAAATCTAACACCGCAAACTAAAAAAGGTATTTAAGTTTTACAATATAACTGTATAAAAAAACTGCAACAAATAAGTCTAGGAATATAAAAAAAGATCTATTAATCAGATAATCTCTTTACAACAAAACAAGTAAAAAACAAGCAACCATCTAGGCATAATTATTATTATTATAGAGACGTATTATTATTACTGTAGGCTACAACAGTAGCTTTATATATTGTCAATTTACTCATGTAAACCAAACATTTATTTTAATGGGCTGCCATGAAGATCTTTGAGTGTCTGTGTTTATGATATGACAGTATTCTCAAATGAAACGGTAAATTCTCATGAAGTGACGGTTTATGCGTTCGTGTCCTCATGACACACAGCAGAGACTACAAAACAGCGAGCTCTCGCGCATCTGTGCCAGTCACCCACAGAGATGTAGATTTTGCGGGAGTAATATTTAAATAGTATTTTGCAGTTTAATATTCACAGACACTAGTATATATTCGGCTACTGTCTGGAGCCCTGCGTTTTGACTTACACGGAAGCGACTGAACGCAGTTGCCGGTACTGAATATACTCGAGAGTCTGTAACTACCGGTACTACAGAGACATACTGCTAACCACTGATCTATAATATAGTAGCGGCTTCACTGTCTTTTGGCAGTTTAGAATGTGATGAGTGATCCAGTCATATATAGATAAGGGCTGCTAACGCGTTTTCATTTCTTCTTCGCTGCTCTAAACAGGGGTTGCTTGTGGCAACACAGCACAACTTCCTGTGTTTTCAATGCATTTTGAGCAGCGAAGAAGAACCGTGCAGCGGTTAGGCAAAGCTTGCGGTCATAACTAGGTCTTTTTTAAGAAAATGGTATCGGATCGGTATATGGGTTCATGTACTCGCCGATGCCGATGCCAGAATTTGTTGTGGTATCGGAGATATTTCCGATACTAGTATCGGAATCGGAACAACTCTACTGGTGCCACTGCCCTCAAATGTTAGTCTGGAGCCCAGTAACTATCACTATCACTGAGATTAATCCATAAGGAGCACATGAACTCTTTAACAGAAAATTGAGCTCATGTAGGGGAGAAAACAGCATTTGCGACAAATCTTTTCTTTGTTGTTTGTTATTGTGACATACAACAGAGAGAAACAGACTATTGAAAAAGGTCTTTGTTCTATTCACCGATAGTTGATTGGATGGAGGAAGATCTGAATGCAAGCTAGAGGTGTAAATAAAAAAATAAAAAAGGGGTAGTGGTGGAAAGGATTAAATAAGTCAGGTGCTTCTCTGGAGAATTGAGCGATAGAAACTAGATAAAAATAATTAGCTAAATGCAGAAACATATGCTTAGATTAATCATTCACAACAACATCAAATAGATGCATTTAGAAATAATATAGGGATAGGAATTTCAAGTCAACTTTAACATCACAACAGACCTCCTTTTCACCACAACACAAAGAAAGACAACTATAAAAGTAATGCACCTGTGCAGAGGAGCCCCTCCCGATAGTAGAGAGCATATACCCGAGCACTGTGTCCAATGAGAGAGCTGGTCTCAAAAGCATCCTCCTCCCTTAGCTGCTTCATGCGCAGTTTGGCCTTTAGATAAACACCTTTCCAGTGAGTCGCATCCTGGATGGACTCATCAATGCGCCAGCCAAGGTCTTGACACACACTCTGCCACACTTCTGTGCAGGCATTGATGACTTTATTCCACTGCTTGCACACCAGACAGCAGGTGAGCAGGGTTTGGGGGTCCAGCCAGCGGAGCAGGTAGAAGGCCAGCTCTAACGGCAGCAGGCGCAGGAAATCCCGCTTCAGCAGCGCTTCCAGCCTATTGGACAGGTGTCGCAGTTGGGCGGCACTGCTCAGTGAGATGAGGTGGTCCAGCGATTGGTTGCGCTGCTGGTCACTTAGCGCCAGGAAGGTGGTAGAAACTGACTCCAGCCACCCCTCGAAAGCCGCCTTTTCCATGGGCACATGAGGGCGTCTACCTGTAGACACATAGACCGCTCAAATCAGACTAAATGCAATGCATCTGAAAAACAATGATGTGGGATACACAGTGCATTTTATAGAGAGCAAAAACAATACTACAATAGCTACATCAAGATCAACACAAGTAGAAAAAAAACAAAACAAAACACTTTCAGATTACATATTGGATGCGATCAGAGAAAACGACCACTTTTCACTCTTATGCAACCTTTGAGTAATGTTCATGTAATCTGCATTGCTTTAAACCGTATAAAACAGAATGTAGAGGAACTCATTTAACTGAAGAACCAAAATTCGACGGCCAAAGATACAGAGTGCCTCACAGACAAAAACGTGAGATCTCCATGATTACTTGGCTGACATACTAACACAGGTTGCTACACAGAAACTGACAAGCTGTCATGTAACCGAACAGGTTACATGACAGGTTAGCTAAATGCAGAAACATATGCTTAGATTAATCATTCACAACAACATCAAATAGATGCATTTAGAAATAATATAGGGATAGGAATTTCAAGTCAACTTTAACATCACAACAGACCTCCTTTTCACCACAACACAAAGAAAGACAACTATAAAAGTAATGCACCTGTGCAGAGGAGCCCCTCCCGATAGTAGAGAGCATATACCCGAGCACTGTGTCCAATGAGAGAGCTGGTCTCAAAAGCATCCTCCTCCCTTAGCTGCTTCATGCGCAGTTTGGCCTTTAGATAAACACCTTTCCAGTGAGTCGCATCCTGGATGGACTCATCAATGCGCCAGCCAAGGTCTTGACACACACTCTGCCACACTTCTGTGCAGGCATTGATGACTTTATTCCACTGCTTGCACACCAGACAGCAGGTGAGCAGGGTTTGGGGGTCCAGCCAGCGGAGCAGGTAGAAGGCCAGCTCTAACGGCAGCAGGCGCAGGAAATCCCGCTTCAGCAGCGCTTCCAGCCTATTGGACAGGTGTCGCAGTTGGGCGGCACTGCTCAGTGAGATGAGGTGGTCCAGCGATTGGTTGCGCTGCTGGTCACTTAGCGCCAGGAAGGTGGTAGAAACTGACTCCAGCCACCCCTCGAAAGCCGCCTTTTCCATGGGCACATGAGGGCGTCTACCTGTAGACACATAGACCGCTCAAATCAGACTAAATGCAATGCATCTGAAAAACAATGATGTGGGATACACAGTGCATTTTATAGAGAGCAAAAACAATACTACAATAGCTACATCAAGATCAACACAAGTAGAAAAAAAACAAAACAAAACACTTTCAGATTACATATTGGATGCGATCAGAGAAAACGACCACTTTTCACTCTTATGCAACCTTTGAGTAATGTTCATGTAATCTGCATTGCTTTAAACCGTATAAAACAGAATGTAGAGGAACTCATTTAACTGAAGAACCAAAATTCGACGGCCAAAGATACAGAGTGCCTCACAGACAAAAACGTGAGATCTCCATGATTACTTGGCTGACATACTAACACAGGTTGCTACACAGAAACTGACAAGCTGTCATGTAACCGAACAGCTCTCCGGTTTCCAAACACACCTGCTAAAACACATTCGTTAGCTGAAGGCCAGACACTTGATAAAACAATTATTTTTTGGCTAACTCATTCTCAAGAACAGGACAGTAACTATTCAATAATAATGTATCTTATTAACCCGACCTCAACGTTAACACTTAAATAGAGAAGACAAGAATCACTCACCATTTCCAGTAGAATCAGTGCGAGGAGAGCGCTAGCTAGCCGCGCTAGCTAACAGGTGTCAACGCAAATCGATATCGCTCTACAAAAAGAAAAGTTTGATTTCTGCAGCTGAGTGACAATGTGTCCTTGTCTGGTGACGATCTAGTTTTAGCGACAAACACACAAAAAACACAGTAAAACTCCCTGCTAGCTGCCGTTAGGCAAATCTGTAGAGTCCTGAACTAGCATTATAACATTCAATAATATGAATCTAACGGAAACGATTTGATAAAGAAAATGAATTAGCTCTCTATTCGTTTACATTTTAACAGCTGTATTATTCTGAAACGTAATATCATACAATAATTTATAGTACATTTATTGTTATTATTTTTCTGTTTGTGAAGTTAGCTAGCTAGGATAAAATAGGGAGCCTCTCCGTTAGCACTGAGGAATTACAGCGACAGGAAGTCGCGGGATGAGGAAGCGGGAGGAAGCCGGGGGGAGTGTCCAGCGACTGTCACTTTTCAAAACATGACACTGAACGAGTTTGGACTCCTTTGATACTGTATGAAAAATACTGTGAGTGATTATGCATGACCCTCATATGATGTTGTAGCTTAATATTATAGATGTATTTAAATTGTTTATGTAGCGCACGTCGTTTGATGGTCAACAGGGGGCACACTTTACCAACAAACTGTGACGTTTCAATGACGATCAATGGCTGGGTGGCTTAAATATATATATTAATTTCGTAAATTCGTTGTAGTTCCTATATAACATAGTTTTGAGTTTGGTAAGATTTAAAAATATATTTTTTTTAAAAAAAACGTGCTTTAAAAGTAGCCTAGTCTCCCTATGCTGTCTGGATCAAAACCGTACTATTGCAAAATATTATTATAAAATAACTTTTTATATATATATATATATATATATAATGTGTGTATATATGTATGTATGTGTGGTTGTGTGTGTGTGTGTGTGTGTGTGTGTGTGTGTGTGTGTAAATATGTGTACATATGTGTATATATGTATGTGTGTGTGTGTGTGTGTGTGTGTGTATACACACACACACACACATATATACATATATAGTAAATTAATCTGATCATGACAGCTAAATTTTGTAATTTTAAACATTCCTTATTATTATCAATGCTGGAAACATACATAAATATATATATTTAGGATGTTTTGATGTATCTATCTGTACACATATACACACACAGGCCTCCATACAATGTATAATATATATATATATATATATATATATATATATATATATATATGTGCGTGTGTGTGTGTGTGTGTGTGTGTGTGTGTGTGTATATATGTATGTATGTGTGTATGTATGTATGTATGTATGTATAGCATATGGAGCATATGATTGTATCCTCATAAGTCTAAATTTTGACCTTAGAAGTATTAAAGAGACCAAAAAAAGATCTGTTTGGATTGCAATAAATATATTTAGAAAAACAAGGTTCAGGGAAGAGTGTGAGTATTCAGAATGGCTGAGCATCTGTTGAATAGAAATAGTGTCTCTGCTGCATGTAAACACAAAACAGTCCACACTGCTATACTGATACCTACTGTTAACAACATGTCCACTGAAGCATGACACGACAGAAGTGAGGTGACCCTACATTCCAACAGCTGAGGGTATCTGAGTCCAAG
This sequence comes from Carassius gibelio, assembly GCF_023724105.1. Lineage (NCBI taxonomy): Eukaryota > Metazoa > Chordata > Actinopteri > Cypriniformes > Cyprinidae > Carassius > Carassius gibelio. The sequence goes on along the minus strand of NC_068375.1, from coordinate 25,881,184 downwards.
CAGCCCATTAAAACTGATGGGCTGTCAGGTGAGGTGGCTGAGCCCAGATAGCAAGAAAGTGGAGATATCTGGGATAGTCAGTCAGTGTAGTTCTCATATGGGTAGGAGGATCTCTGACAGACATATCCACAGGATGTATTTAGTACCATGGGTAACCAGAGACATTTGACCATGTGTTAAGTATGGGATCTTGATTGTTTTGAAACACTACATATTTACTACATACGCTAGTTAAACAGTATAGAAGCAGTCAGACCATAGGTGAAAAGGATTTTTTTTTTTTCTGGTGCCTTTTATTGTCTGTACCAGCTTCCTTTATTGTTCATGATTTTTCATGAATTAAATCTGGTTGGTTTAACTGATTATTGAACAATGCCAAGTGTTCCATTGTGTTATGCAAGCAGTGAGGTACTGCCTGCCTGCCAGCTTGAACCTTTTCATCTCCATTTTTGGTCCTTTTAGCCTGGAATCCCTAATACTAATACTCATGAGCCTTGACTGAATAATAATACAGACATTTGTCTGAGAGAAGAATTAGCTCCAATCTTAAAAAATAATAATTTGTGGCCAACAGAAAATGCATTTTCTTTGGTTTGATCATACCAGCATTGTTTCTGTTTCTACAAACAAATAAGATGATCTGTTCTTTTAGAGCAAAGGTGGTGATCATTATCTAGATGACATATTCAGGTGAAAATACTTCCTTTAGTCCTATGGCCCACCCACCGTAAACAGACCTTAAGACATTTTTATTTTTGCCTAAAAAACGTTTTTATTTAAAGATACCCCATTAGCATTTTATTAACATTACCCCATAATATTTCATCTACTGCAGTGTTTCTGTGACATTAAGAAAAACTCAGCAGTGCATTTGCAAGTGGAGAACAGACAGACCTTGGAACATTTCCAGATGGCCATATTAGAAAGATGAAATGTTGGGCTTAAAAAAAAGACCACAATTTAATTGCAATTTAAACCACACCTGTAACATTAGCAGTAATCTAAATACACCAACACTTCAAACACTGTGGGCATGGGCAGTGCTGATGAATTCTGTATATGCTATTGGTACAAAATGAATCTCATACTTTCAAACAAGCCAGATGTGCAACACAATAGCTGTCTGAGAAGAACATGTTTACCAGTGATGACTTCATCACATATATGCGCCCACACCATCATGACAGTCATATGCAATACTGTAGAAAATTTGCATTCTACAAAAGGTGTACAGTGAGACTGTCTATGGGTCAAGCAAAGCAGGGGCATGTGAGTAAATACAGTCTCAGTATAATACATCATGGCTGTCAGACGTTAACTCTCAGGTCTCAAGAATAAACATGAGATTTATAAGGAGATTTATACGTTTTTGTTTATTTTTGAAGATTGCTAATTTAAATAGAAAGGTTATATAAATAAATACAGATAGACGCATGTTGTTCAATGCCAGTGCTTGCTGAAGCCCATGGAACGCTGCAAATGCATCTTTGTTCATCATGCAGTGAAGGCTAGACCAAAATCCAGCTGGGTCCTATGACAAAGTCCATAGCAATATAAGGAACTCATTCATTGGTGTTTCGAATATGAGTTTTACATGTAATAACACTGATGTGGATGTCCTCAAAGTCACTGTCCATATTGAGTGTCTTCTTTACAAAAAGGGCACTATACCCATTAGACTCTCATGAGGTTCTTTTACTGTACATCACTCATCCCAAAATGAGTTCTGCAAGGGTTCATGTTGTCTTGAGTGGATTTTGGAGTTTTCCAGTGACAGTGGAGATGAGTGACTGACAGCTGATCCCCTCTTATGAGCAACACCTACAATGCACCTTCGTGTTGGCACTTGGCATGTCCAAGAGGTTGGTGGCAGGTCAGTTTTCCTCTCACAGTGCCGGCAGGATGATATACTGTAAATGGACTGTTTTGATTACCTAGTATATGGATATGAATGAAAAACAGAAACTTTAATTCACACTGAGCTGGTATATGAATAATGAATTGCGGTAATTACAGTTAATCTAATCAGTGCTTTCAAACAGAAGCAACTGTAAAAGCCTAAAGTGAATAATTGAACATAAGAAAAAGGCAGAGAGTAGATCATATTTTTTTCATAGTTTTGACAGTTTTACCTCTTACATTTTGAAGTACAACCTTTTCTCTTTCTTTTTTTGCATTTTTTCAGTTTGAACTGAAAAGTGTTGTAAAGTTTTTTTGTAAAGAATTTTATTGTATTGAAAAATATTGTAAAGACGTGCCAGTTTTGTTCTGTTTAGCTCAAATTAAAACTATTAACAATTATTTTAGGTTTTTGAAAACCACACAACAAAGTTACTCTAACTAAATTTTAAACTGAAAATATAAAAATGAAAGATAATCCGAAACAATACATAATAAAACAGTATATAAATAACACTAAATTTACACTGATGTGCACATTAAGAATATTCACTGTAGTCAACAGGCTGGTACATGGCTGTTATCAGCATTTTGGAAAATGAGAAATGGGACTCACTGAACTCCACTTTGAGATGGGCCTACACCAGGCCGTCATAAAGGGAGAGTGCTTGTACAATAGAGGGGTCTGCCTTGGAGCCCTCCTGAAACTCCTGCAGAGTCAACATCCCATCTGCATTCTGTTGACAAACGGAAGACAATTAGTCATAAGTCACTGTTTTCAAACACACATACTCGTATTAAGTGCATACAGTTGGTGGTGGAAGATATGCATGGAATCAGGCTGAAAGACAGTTTTTAATGATGAATTCGAATCTCATCTTTCTCTCTTGAGCTGAGTGTTCTTTCAAAGGCTCTTTTATCAAAGCTTTCCAAAGGGCCTCTATAGAGCTTCTATTTTGTGGCTTTCATGTGGTGTGCCTTCTGTGTTTCTAGTGCCTGGCGAAAGACAGCCTTCCTGACAGTCACAGCAGAAATAAGCTATTGCATTGAACGTATTGCTATAAATATTCAGTGGTAGGAAGACATGGGATTGGAATGTTGTTTTAAAAATGACTGAAAATTCTCAGAGTTACTAAAATTCAACATAAATGCAGTACATTTTCCATATTTATTTTTACTCAGGCAACCATTTCTGCAAGTAATGTTGTGCATGAGAGCAATGAGGCAGCGAGAGACAGTAAATACACAGCAAATAAATACTCAGAATTCACCTTATCCATCATATCAAAGATGCGGTCAACTCTTTTCTCTGGTGTGTTTTCCTCCTCAGGTAAGTCCACTGTGTTCCCCTGCCAGACATAAACCAGGCATACAGCAGGATAAGAAACAACCCCATTCAGAAACAAATCATCTATGTGTGTAGCCCATCATGGGGGTAAACAAATCCTGTGTGCCAGAAAATCATTTGTGTGTGGAAGATCAAGATAAATGTGGTTATTTTTTATATTTTTGCACTTAAGATAAAACCGAAAACTGTTTTACCAGCAGACTGAAAGAAAGAACGAACGAAAGCAGGAAATAAAGAAAGGACTGCAATGAATACAAGCAATTCAGCTGACTGCATCAAATCAAACTGAGGTGGGGGGGGGTGTATTACTGTAAGTGATATGTTGAATATAGAAAATATGGTGAATTGTTTTAATGCAATAGCATCCAAGGGCAAAACTCAAGTGTTCTGTTGTATGTACTATAAATGGAGCTTCACTGTAAGTGTCTATATCTTAAATTTTAATGTATAATGTATTTGGTATCATAAATGAAAAATGAAAAAAGAAAATTCTGCTGTTTAGTATAAATTCAAGTTATTCCAATAAACCAGTAACTTACATTAATGAACACAACTTTTACAATGTCAGTGTTTATAAATTTTTTTAAGATTAATAAATGAATAAAAGAACTGTTTATTATTAGTTCATGTGAACAACCTCATTAAGTTCCGTATTATATTTAGTAAAAATATGCAGGGTATGTAAGATGTTCAGTATGGAATATTCCTCAGGTATTTCTTATTTTATATACTGGGTTTAACTATGTGCATATATTTGGTTGACAGAAAATGGAGGCGCACAAAAATATGTTTTTACTTTCACAAAAAGCCAAATCTCCTGGAAATGTCTTGTTGCTGTTCTCATAGAAATAAAAAAAGGTAACTTTGATTATTTTGACCACATAGGTGAATGGGATCTCTGCCAACAGCAAGAAAAGATTGTTTTTAATAAAAAAGCACCCAATGCTATTATGCAATGCCAATCCTTCCTGGAAGCCAGTGTTTCAAAAAATGTATTCACTGCAGGTATTAATTCTTTATCAATTTGACAGACCCTCATAATTAATTTTTAGAGTTTAGCCATGCAATAAACACCTTATTGGCCTTCCAAGAAAGCTCTTTCATTAACTCAATAGAAATAAAAAGTTACGGTTCAGTGAGAAGCAAATGACTCACCACCATCTGGTAGATGGCATCCACGATGTTCAGCATCTCATCTCGGGTTATGTAGCCATCATTATCAAGATCATAAAGTTTAAAGGCCCCTGTGACAGCAACAACAAACAAGCACATTAAGAAAACTCTCTTTCTCTCTCTCTATTATTTTTCAGAAGAACTGACATTAAGTGCAGGTTCTCTTTAGAAAAAGTTAGACTATTATACTGTTTATTTAGACATGCTCATCTTTTCATTATTCATTATGATAAATTAAAACGAAGCAGCAGACTTATTCAGATCATGGGCAACATCTGTTTTACTGTTAGGCTCTGAAATGTTTTCTGCAGATAAATGAACACATATCTGTTACACAAGCAAACAACTTTTGAGGTATAAAGCAATTCTGGTCTTACATCTGAGTTTTTCATCCAGCGTCCCTCTGGATGTGACAGACAAAGCTTGAATGAACTCTGAGAACTCAATTCGTCCATCCTGGGGTGCACAACAGAAATACAGGATGAGATCAGTAAAGTATAAAAGAAGTCTAAAGGAATGACATAAAGGGTTGATTTTATAAAGCTGTTACAGCCTCCTATCAAACTGACATGAAAGTGACACCAAAAATGGCAAACAACTGCAGAGTGACACAGCAATAATATGTGTAATATTCTCTTTAAAGCTTCTAAATGCCTAATTTTTGCTCAGAGTTAGACAACAAATCTAAAACAAAAATAAATACAAACAAATAAATAAATAAATACTGCAAATCTGTTGAAGCTGCATTTCGACAACTATGGAAAGACATACTGTAAATAAAAGTGAATGAGTGTTTACACACGATATTTTGCTATTCAGCCAAACAGTTCTTCAGGGAGAAATTCTAGCTGTGATCATTTTCCAACTCAGTAAAGAAGATGATCAAAACATTTATTGGTAAACTGCCACTTTAAAAAGACCCGTTGGGCTAATATAACAGTGCTTTCCTTTTAATGACTTTTCCCTTTTTTTCCCATGTTACCTTGTTTTCATCAAAGACATTGAAGACAAAGGTGGCAAATTTGGTGGGATCACCGAAGGGGAAGAATTGCTTGTAGATCTTCTGAAAGCCAGCTGCGTCCAACTGACCACTGGGACAGTCTTTGATAAAACCCTTATACCTGCCAAACAGACAGGAAAATCAAACAAGACGGGAGTGAGGAGGCAGGATTGAAAAAAAAGAGTGATTTTAAGAATTCTGTATTTTAAAGAATAGACATTTTTATTTACTAAAGTTTTTTTAAAATCATATAAGATTATAGAATAATATACACTATTATTCAAAAGTTTGGGGTCAGTGAAGAAATCACTACCAGTGAAAAGGGAAGTGGGAATAAAATAAACATTTAAAGAGGCATCAAATGAATTACTCTTTTTCTCCACCTGAAGTCAAAACACAAGACATTGTTCCTCCAGTATATGTGAAGATAAAGAGTCTGACTCTGGCACCAGCTGTTAGCACCCAAATGCACTGCTAGTAGTGTTACAAAACATGTGGTCAGGGTATTTCAGGATAAATGAAAGCTCTGTCACTCCATCCAGCAATTTTCAGAAACAACACATCAGCGCTGTTTGCTTTCTGTATCCTAATTGATCCCTGACAAATCTGAGAACTATCATTGCAGATCATTTCCGAGCAATTCGAGGAAAAGGGCGAAGTGGTTGCCCAGGATATTACAGGGCACGTCAGTCTTCAACTGCAAATTTATTTCCAGGCACATCAGTCTAGATTCTGCATTTTGAACCTCATTCTAGGAATCTCTCTCAGTGTTTGTGGTACTAGCTGCAAGTTGTGTGAACTGAACTGTCTGAAATTTTGAATACTAATACCAGTAATAGCATGAAAAAAGCTAATTTAAAACAGTGACATAAACTGAAAAGACAATTTTCTGTGAATGTATAGAATTAAGTCATTGTACGAAATGGCCCTCACAATAATTATAAAAATCTCCAGCATATGTTGCAGTTAAAAAAACCCACTTAATTAGCTAATCATTCATTACCTCCTCAGCTGGGCTTGTAGTGCAAAGAGAAAGGTTTTCCACATTATGCTAATTTACAGTAGCTTAATGACAGAATAGTGACATGGCCATTTGTGCAGCACAATTTAATAAGCAACTTGAGTGCTTTAAATAATCAAAACGAAATAGCTGTTCTCAGGAAAAAAGTTAACTCGTTTTTTCAGATGGACACTTTTTGGGAAAGTATGCTATCATTTGTCATATACTACTATCATATATTGTTAATCTGATTGTTTCCCAATATACTGACCTCTAAACTTGACCATTGCCCAAGCATCCAATCTCTTACACAATGCTCATATCATGTCTCTCGGATCGCTAAGTGCTCTCTTTCTAATAACATGAAAATAATCTAAACTTAAAGCACCATTTATTGTACATTGATTTACTTGCTAGCCATGTCATAAGTGGTATAATTTACAGTTACTAAGCCATTATGGTAAAATAAATGTCTTCAAGATGACTAACTATATATTATTTATATAACTTTCCAAGAATCAAAAGATCTTTTTCAAACTGAATCGGGAAGAAATCAGTCAACACTGTAGCTATAATTCCCAAAACTCGAAAGTGATTCGCACCTTGAGCTGCGTGTGTGCGACTGGCAGGCATGTCTATGCTTAGTGATCTGATCATCACTAGACTGAGCTCCAAGGGGCTTTCAACACAAGACAGCTGTGCCTGTCTTTACTCTATGAGATGCCAGTGAAGCATATCTACAAAGTACAGTGCAGCACATCATCTCTGACTAGAAGAATCAGACAAGAGTGAAAGTAAGGGTGTCTATTGGCTTGCTCTAATTCCATAACCATATAAAATACAAGGTTTCTGAACAGTCACAAAAGACTGGGCCATCTTTGTAAATGTCATAAAAGCAGAAAACGTTCTTTCCGTTCCTGTGTGTGCTGTATTCGACTGCCTCCATGTTAGTCGCACTTCTTTGTTCCATAATTTTTGTCTCCTTTTTTCTTGCTCTGTCATTCTCTCTCTCTTCGTCCTTCTCTCTTTCCCTACTGGGCACCCTGCCTAGAGTCAACCGTTCCCCATCTGCCAGGAGTGGCATAGAGCAGCCAGGAGGAGTATAGATGTTGGCATGTGAAGTTAAGAATTTATGGAAAGGGGGGGGGGGGGGGACAGGAGACAGAGAGAGGCACGATGATTCAACACAGCCAAAATTTGTGCTCCAAAGAAGCACAGAATATCTACAATGATGTGGTACTTTAGTAAAACATCATCCCCTCCTTAGGTGTAAGAAATTTTCTCAAGATGAGTCAGTCAGTGTGGTAAAGAAGAGAGATGTTTGCTATCAGAAGGTTTTAAATGGGTCAATGATGATTCATATTTCTCAAAAACACTCTAAATGCAAATCATAGGTATGTATGAGGTCATTGTAAGGTCAGACAAGTTGACCTTTTAATGAAAAAGGTAAAACTATGTCAGGTTTTAAAATGTCATGTTGTGCGAATCCCCAAAACATAATGAAATTTGAGAATTAATAATTGATAAACAAATATAGATTAATGATTAAACATTATACAATTTTGACTTGTATTAAAAGTATAGAGGAATTTTACTACACCACAACACTTTATTTACTTTTTCACATTTTTTACAAGATTTCTCATTCGTCATTGACTCCCATAACATGCAAAATAAGTAGTGCCAAGTGTACAGTGAAACCACAACCACATGAATTCATACTGATCTACAAAAGCAAATACTTTGTGCAGCATTTTCTGCTTATGTTAGAATCATGCACTCTATATGCTTAAGAATTCAATAATGGGCACTAGTATTAGTAATAATGAAGAAAGGTGGAAAGTTACATCTTTTAAAAAATGTTGAGATTTGAAATGATTGATTGATTTCTTTAATGATTGATTTGTTTATCTTTCAGTTAAACTCATGAAGAGGAAAGGTGAGAGAGAGAGGGATGGCTACAGAGAGAGGACATAAAGAGCACACTTACCACTGCTGAACCTCTTTCTCTGTGACTGCAGACAGAATAAGACACAAGACGGTTAGAATTTGTCATTCTGCAGTGTATGAAACCTTTACATGCACAATATATATATATATATATATATATATATATATATATATATATTAGAATTTATTTCAAATACATTGTAACAATCTTTAATAAGAGTCTTTACTGTAACTTTAGCTCTATTTTATGCACCCTTGATGAATACACTTTTTAAGATGGAAAGACTTTTAAAAGGGAATGAGTGAATTATCGTTATTGCAAATCCAGTAGATAACCCACATCATATTGCTGCTGAGTAGCTGAATGGAGACTGGGTAACACTGACACCTAACAGAAGAACTGCTGTAGCTGTCTCTCACAGCGTAGAGGCAGACTGCCATGTCAACACAGCTTACATCAGGCCTGTCACTACATTTGACAGCCACTGAGCCATTGCAGGGAGAGGTTTTTCCCCAAAGATTTTTTCCTCATACATACGAATGCAGACCCACACTTTTAGAACCAATGCAACAGTGGATGGACTTATCAATGAAAACGCACAATTATACATTATACGTATTCACTCAGGACTTTTATAAAGCGAATTTAGAGTCTATTTTGTACATATGCACTAGCAATATGCTTGGCTTTTTCGGAGATCTCACTGTATCTAAAGAAACTTACATCATAAGTGCAGAGTTCTTATGTTTACATCTTTGATGCCTCGAGATGCCCTAATAAGATGATATATTGGAGGATGATGCAGATGCAACACTTTCACTTTTTTTTGACCTGATATTCTCAATATGCCATTGACTCAGATCAGTGGTTCCCAACCATGTTCCTGGAGGCCCCCCAAAACTGCATGTTTTCCATGTCAAACCCATTGGTATAACAAAAAGATGTCCGGACATTTAGAAAAGAGGGCAGAGGGCACACTGTAACACAGGTTTGTCTCAACAGCATATATGACCCAACATGACTGCTATAACAAAGAACAAAAGAGGAAAAACTAAAACACTACAAGAAAAACCTACATTAAAAATGTAATAAATAAGTTACTCAAGATACTTCCCACACACCATAATAACCCACACAACAAACCCCCAAACATCTGTCACACTGCAGGGCACTTCTACTTATTCTACATTACCACTCCACCTCACTGTCAGCTATCGTGGGCTGTGGCAGCAAATGAAGACCAGCAAAAGAACAAGGCAAGAGCAAAAGACAGAGACAAACTGAAAATAATGAACAATCCACTGCCTTGGGAACCAGTGCACTGTCAGAGCATTTTATATGGCTGATTTACAACTCAAATGAACGGAAGCTGCACTAGCATTTAAGGTAGACACAAAAGCATTTTTGTCCATATATACCTTCAAAAGAGCCATAAACCAAACTTATCATTATTATCATTATTATCATTCCGCTAACTACCTGGACCCTTATTATAAAGCAACACGTGCATCTTTTTGTAATAATATTCCGTTGTTTTTTTTGTTGTTTTTTTTTACTGTATTTGAAAATAAGGCAAATTAATGACTAATGAAAGTTGTCCTACTCCTAGGAAAATGCACAAATGTAAGACCAAACAAAAAATGAAATCCTTCAGTGGTCAGGCAGCTTCTGTTCATGGGCCTCTTTCCACTTTCCTGTGCACTGGAAGTTCTCTGAAGATGGCAGTTCCACCTGCAGTTGCCCATAAAAATAGCAAACAAACAAAAATCAGACAACTTTTGCTACAGCTTGCAAACTGCTACAAGCCCATAAGGGAACCCAAACGGTAGCAGGCAGTAGTAAAATAGGCCAACATACAAAATCCCATGAACAGCATGCCTATAAACACCTGGAACAATAAATGGCAGTACTCTTCTTGATGCACCAACAAAAATTACGACACAGTGTCCTAACAAAAGAGTGCACAAGGTCCAAGGGGTTACATCAGAGATCTCAGTTACATTGGGCTTGCATACTATAGTCCCAATGTTTGTGACTACACTGAGTAATATGCACTGAAATGTACTCAGTACTCGATTCAGCAGTCGATTTATCAATAGAAACACCTCATGAAACTACAGCTAACTACAGTGCATAGCTGATTATGTGAATCAGAGACCATCCCCTGCCAGGCTGTCTGGGTGGGCCACATTCTGTGAAGCAGACTCTCCGTAAATCTCTCTCCACATCATGCCTGCTGTATTGCCTCTACCTTGGGCCACCCACTGTGATATTTGATTAAGCCTATTTGTGGACATAAACTTGATGTGAAGGCAGGGGAGGAGACAAGGCTATACTGGAGACTTCAGACCAGCTGACAGACCTGGTTGTCATCACTGCCGGTGAGTAATCTCCTTCCTGATCTCCAGATGTCTTCTCTTGACTCACAAACATACACACCTTTATGCAAGTGTATACAAACAAGGAACAGTGATCGCAGCATGAGGCAATGAAGGAATAAAATTGACTTTATCCAACAGATATGTCACACGTTCACACCGAAACAAGTGTTTGGCCCAAATAATTTGTATGATTTAGCAAAACAGTCAGATTTTGAGTGCCACCAAATCATGGTTTTATGCAACTGCAGCATCACTGGGCATGTGACAAAACCACAAATCTTATTGGTAGGCCAATTTTCTTTGCAGTGCAATGCAAAAGCAATCATAACTCTCTTTGTGAAAAACAATGCGTATGTTTGTGTTGGTCTAAACCAGGGTTGTCCAACGCTCCTAAAGGTTCCAACGTTTAGCTACAAATATCTCCTACACACTTGCCTGGACATTTCTAGTGACTGTTGCCCCCATAATCTCATTCCACTAATATAGTCCAGTTTAAGGAGTGGATGAAAATGAGTGAGCCAAATTGGACCTGAGAGTGGCGTAAGGTCTGCCACTTTTGCAAAGCTTGTGCTTGCTGTTTAACAATCATTTTAAACTTAGCAAACTGCCAGCTTTTGTCTAACACTACAAATGGTTAGCGCCTCAAATAGTGCCCTATAAGGATATAAGGAGCTATTTCAGACACAGCCAGTGATTCTGAAGACCATGATTAGTTATCAAAGTAACGCGAGAGGCATCTTCTCACTATAACTCTCATGGTACTTTGATGTCACCGATTGTTTTGCAGCATAAGCAAAGCCAAAACCTGGATATTTTAGGCAATATACAGTAAGTTATATTGCCTAAAAGAAAGAATATAAGAAAGAAAATTACTCACTGCTCATGAATGAATTACTTTGTAGTTTTAACAAGAATTAATGCACAGTCAAACCAACAATTATTCAGACACCAGATATCATTTTTGATTTTTGATTATAAATATATTACCAGTAGGTGCAGGACACTAGAATTCATTTATGTAAGTGAGTATAGCAAAATAAAACGAACTGTTGCAAATTATATCCAAAAATTCTTCATACAGTGGAAGACTAGTAAAAAAAAAATATATAAAAAAATACATTGGGACCAAAAATTATTCAGACACTTTGACCTCACCGTGTTTTGCTTATGTGTTTTTTCCTAAATTGCTAATGCAACATTAATGCAACCACACCACAGACTGAACAAAATTAAACATTGCTTGGTAATTGATCAACAAAGCATTGATAGTTGTGTAAATATCGTCATACTAACAGTTGTCTGAAGATTAACTCTTGAGTTCTTGTCATATTTTATTACCATCTTCTAAACTATAACAAATAAACTGTGATAATGTGAGAAATGTTGAAGGTGTCTCAATAAATTTTGGTTTGTAATTTTTACAGTGAAGTCTATGCAGCGCTATTTTACATTTAATTATTCGGTTGAATAAACTTGAAAAAAAAATTAAACATTGTGTAAATAGCACAAATAAATAAATAGAACAAATATACAAATGAAACCATTTCAAACAGGGACCACTGGTACAACCTGCTCCGGGGCCCCGCAAACCCCAGCTATGGCCCTGAATAGAACAAGTCAGCACTTTCTGCATCCAGTGTAGGCAGCATCACTGATTATAAGAAGTTCTATTGTATTTTGTTGCGTCGCTCCGCTCCGTTTGCGTCCGGAGTAGACACAATGTAAGTTAATGTAGCTTTTTGATGCTGCGTTTGAATTTTCATGCCACTTTATTTGAAATTAGCGGCCCTAATTAGTTAGGGTTAGGTTCTACCTATTGAGGAACCCTGCTGTAGTCCAATGCAAACACAATGCTTGATCATTTGCAGAACAGACGGGAATACTTCTTATTAATCTGCAGTCTAGCAGGGAAGGAAAGTTTCATTTCTAGTCTACTTACTGAAACAGTGGAAGATGTACTAGCACTGTTTACCAGATATAGCTCATCGTCATGGTGACCATAAAAGATAAACTAGAACAGTGTGTGAACTAGCGACAAATATAATCTGAGTAAAATATTATGATATTACACACAGCTTGTGGATCTGTTAGGCTTAACAGACAGCTGGACTAGACAACTGCAACTAGACAAGTGAATCAATCTAAAGAAACCAAAGGTTACACTTCTGGATGAGAGAAGGAGCAGAAGATGAACATAGCTGATGTGAAACCAGTGATAATGACAAGATTGAGAGGTGAGTGGAACAGACAGTGTAGACACTAGGCAAAGACAACAAGAAGAGACAAGATGCAACCAGGCTGAAAAAGAAAAGACGAGAGAGGACTGGAGTGGAGAAAAACTGAAAAAGAATGCAAGAACAGGAGAGAGAGAAAAGAGAGCATACATGCCTGTTAATGGTTGATATCAGATCAGATTGTTTGTTTGTGTGTGCACATAAAGCGGTTCCTGCAATGAAAATATTTCAATGCTTCATTCACGCTTAATTCTCTATATGTAAAAGAACTGGTTTTTGTTATACAAAAAATATACAGACATGAATTTACATTGAACTGACTAGGATTAGCCTGTTCAGTGGCTCAAAATAGAAGAATAAGGTACAGAGACCACAGAAAAAATACGCAACTCAAACTCAATTCTTTCTTGGCACACTTTGAATTCCGTGATGTGATATTAGGTTGATATCCATAAAAAAATGAACTTTTCAGTGTAAAACATTCATGCAGACTTTTCTAAATTTTGCTAACAGGTCAGAGATTGTTAATTTGACTACAGCCACATTACAGTTTGGCTTCTATAGCAATCATTGTCTCATTGAAAGCCTGTTGGATTTGTGCACTGCTCACACACTGATCTAACCCTGCAGTGAAGGAGCAGGAAGTTATTTCCTGACAGCCCTGCTTTACCCCCCACTGTGCACAAAACCCAGCCTCTAAAGATGCTCATTAAACATAAACGGTTCACTACCATTCTTAAATTTCACTGAAGTTTAGTAACCAAGTTGATCTTGATCTTTGACAATGTCCTAGAGAAATGATACATTAAATAGTAGGCCTAGAGTAAATCATTTCTTTAACACCATAGTTTCATACTAACTGCTGAACAGAGAAGTTACTAAAGCAGTAGTAAGAAGAAAAATACAAACTGATAGATCATGCATGCTATTAATTGTTGCAAACCTAAAGGGGCATATCCCTTAAAATGTAAATTCTGTCAACATATACTCATGTTGTTCCAAATCCGTATGAATTTTTTTTTTCTTCTGAAGACCACAAAAGAAGATATTTTGAAAAATATTGGTAACCAAATAGTTTTTGTTACTATTGACAAAAAAAAATAAAATAAATATATATATATATATATATATATATATATATATATATATATATATATATATAAAATAATAAAATATATATCTTCTAGAATCTATCTACTACACTTTGCTGCAACCTCTACTGGTCAAATGTCTTTGTGATTTGGAATTCAAAGGTCAGAGGTCACCGAATTTGAACTTTGGTATGCTGCTTAAAGTTGCAGTAACAAAAGACATCAAGCTAATTTAGACTGAATGGCTAAATTGAAAGAACACAAACCTCGTAAGCTGCAAGTTTTAATTAAAAATATAAGCCATGTAGTGTACAAAATCATTTCCTATTTACTGAATATTCTGAAAAAAATAAATGCACACTGTGTGAATGCAACAAATAATGAAACCTCTTTGCACGTGCTTGTTTCCAATCTCCTGTGTTTGTATGTGTATGAATGTAAATGGATTAAACAAAGTCTAGTGTGACCGTGGCCTTACACTAAAACAAAAAGTATGTAGACATAAGTATATCATAATTGTGATGCAGTTCTTACCTTCCCCTCTAAAATTTGCTTCACCTATTTCACACTTTGATTAATATGCAGCATTAGTGAGGTCTCAAGTCCTTATCTAAATCAAGTCAAAGCCAGTTGATGTGATAATGATAATACTAATATGCTTTCTCCACCTCAGGGAGGGATTGTTGAGACACAATTTGCAGTTAGCCCAACATCTTATTGACTCGACGTGAGAAATGCTGCCAGTTGTTCATGAAGGCACCTTATGTTCTCACAACAGAGATGCAAGCCAGTCAAAACAAGCTTAAAGATTATATGATTAGTGACAGAGGAGAATCAATGACCCCAGAGATGAAATGATGATCACATTTAATACAAAAGGTACATGAACATAATTGCTCATTAGCAGGCAGGTAGGACACACACACACACACACACACACACACACACAATCAATAGTGCAGTATAACAGCTTGGTTACATTAAGCTTATTCTTCACTCACATGCAACCTTACGAAATCCTCCAACGCTTCATTTAGAAGAAGACAGTTTTAAAGTAAATACTTTAAACTTAAATTTAGTTTCCACTTAAATTTATAGAAAGAAAAAGGGAGAATAATAATTAGATATGACATGCAATTAACCAGCACAAAATGGCACTATACATGGAATAAAGGACTAAAGAGCAATACTCACAGTAGGTCTTTCTGCACAGCTCTTCCACTACCTCAGGCTTTAGTTTGCTGTTGGATTTGCCCATCTCTCCAGCTGGCTGCAACGGGTTATCCCCGCTCCCTAATTCACTCCCCCCCAATCACCTTCCACTTACATTTAAAGAAAGAGAGAGAAAGAAGGACAGAGGCGGCAGCACAAGAGATGCACTAGTCCTCCTTTTGAATCGTGCCCTGCATTTCCCCCAGACCGCAGCGGTGTAAAAACTCAAGAAAGGACAAGTAATTGAGAGGAACAAATTACACAGAAGCAATCTGATTAGAGTATGCAGTTTCTAGAGTTGTCTCTCCTCACTCGGAGGGAATGAAAGAGAGAGAGAAACAGGAGAGGGCTTTAATCTGTTAACCGGTGTCACTCCTCCCCTTTCCACCACCTCCTCCAGTCCTCCTGCCAGTGTCTGCGGTTCCCTGGTGGAATCAGTGGCTCTGAGCAGCACTTGAGCCCAGAAGAGACACTCTTCAATTGGGTGCTGACTGCTGTCTGGCTCGATCCACTGGAAGAGGAATCGATTCACTTACTGACTCAGACATGCATACACATTCGCTGTCTCTCTCTCTCTCTCTGTGTGTGTGTGTGTGTTGACAACACACTATGTGTTGATGCTGTTGTCCTGGACAACAGAAGCCACTCCCCCAGTGCTCTCGCTCCTACTGTCAGAAAATATCCTTGTTTCCCTTTCTGGCTTTTCATTGCTAATTTCATTACAATGTTTTTACTAAAATCCAGTGTGATTGCAATACCTTTGTATTACATTTGATAACTATAAAATGTGTTCACACATACATACATGCATTTATTTTTGTTTATGTTTTTAAATTAATTAAATTGATCAAACGGAATAAACTAAATCAGTTCAAAAGTATGAACATTTTATTATGGCAAGCGTTGGAACAAGCAAGATTCTGTTGAAAAAATGCATCACATTAGTTTTTTTTAATTTGTTATCTATGTCATCCAAATGGATGGGAATGTTAATAAAAATGAAAATACATATTATTATATTAAAGTAAAGATATTTAAATATTGTGCCTAAATATTATACATGCATGTACAATAAATTGTGTACGTACATTATCATAAATGCTTCTCCTTATATTTTTCAGCAATTAAATATAATTTTTCAATTATTTATCTACAACATAAGGACTTCACATAAATTGATATTCACGTACGTTCATAAGAATAATCCCAAAATAGGATTATAGTTGGGATTATAGTGCAGCTGTACAGAGTAAAGGCTCATAGTCTTGTCATATTCTGATGAAGCCACAGCTATAATCTGCTGGCCCAGTTTAAGTCCAGGCCAATTCAGTCCTCAGGGGAAGTTAAGTTTGTGCAGTGCTGTTCAAGCGTCAGAAAGAGAGAAAGGCAAATGCTTGATTTCGCTTTTAAATGTAGAAGGGGACACTGAGTCAGCTTCATGCAGCTCCATAAACACCCAGCAGCCTTTGCCAACAGCCTCACCTGCTAGAGTACTTTCTGAACTAGTGTAGTGTAGACATCTTCTAAAATTTACTAGTAGAACTATCTTGTAGATTTTAAAAGTAAGCTGTAGTCGGGTACATTAGTAATTGTCCTGTAAACCAAGATACTTCTTTCTCAGCAATTCTGTGATGACTGATTTTTGTTACTTTATCATTTAGAATAAAACAGAAATGTACCATAGTAATTCAAAATTAGTTTTTTGACATGCAGCATGGTAGATCTATAGTTACTTAGATTACCACGTTGATACCATGGTATTCAGAGCCACAGTACTGTACACATATATATATATATATTAAAAAAAAAACATTACTACTGGATACCCTGATGGTATATACAGGTGCATCTCAAAATTTGAATATCATGGAAAAGGTCTTTATTTTTTGTAATTTAATTAAAAAAAACGAACTTTCTTATATTCTAGATTCATTGCACACAAACTGAAATATTTCTAGAGTTTTTTTGTTTTAATTCTGATGGTTACGACTTACATCTTAGGAAAATTAAAAATTCAGTATCTCAAAAAATTTGAATATTCCATTTTGAGCTTGATTAGTTTGATTAATTGTGAATATAAATACTGGGTACCTCTTGGGCTAGTTTAGAAGAATTATGGAAAAGACTACTGACTTGACAGTTGTCAAGAAGACAATCATTGGTACCCTCCACAAGGAGTGTAAGCCACAGAAGGTCATTGCTGAAAGGGCTGGCTGTTCACAGAGTGCTGTATCAAAATATATTCTTAGAAAGTTGACTGGAAGGAAAAAGTGTGGTAGGAAAAGGTGCACAAGCAACAGAGATGACCACAGCCTTGGCAAGATTGTCAGGAAAAGCAGATTCAAGAACTTGGGAGAGCTTCACAAAGAGTGGACTGAAGCCAGAGTCAGACGTCTTCAGGAAAAGGGCTACAGCTGTCACATTCCTAGAACCAAGACACTCCTAAACCAGATAAAACATCAGAAGCATTTCACCTGGGCTAAGGAATGAAATTTTAGTACCGGAATGCCTTTTTCAAGAACCAAATTAGCTCCTACTCTGGAGCAGGATCTAACCAGCATAACTGGACATAAGTAGACACTGATTGGCCAGACACATTCGAAAACAGCCTCACCCGCCATGATTTAAATTGCCGTGTAATATACTGTAAACATTGTTTCAACTTATTCGGAAGTATGATGAACAGCGATAAATATACAGACGCTGAAGTGCAGGCACTTGTAGCAAATGTAGCACTGCAAGTTGTCATTGGAGATTCTTAATCCTTCTTTCCATTCTTTTAATCGCTTTATGTATACGTAGACATTCCATGAACATTATTGTGAAACCCGCAAGACAACAAAACACAGCTCCGATCACAGAGTCCTACATTCTCTTGTTGTTAACGTTGTTGAACGTCATGCACAAATGACATCGCTGTCTACGGATTACGTTACGTCCTAGTACACGCTGTCAGTGTGAATGCAACCCTTTAAACTGTACCAGGAAATAGTTCGCACAAAATCATCCCAGTACTTTAGTACTGTACTTTTATGAGCAAAAGTCATTTGTTGGTTGTTTCCATTCTACCCTCTTGTGTTCTCTGTGCATGTTTGTTTCAGATGGGCGGTTCCTGGAGATAATTAATTGGAGGCTGCGATTGGTTCTCCTCTACACCTGATCCAGATATAAGGACTGCCCCAAACACTCAATCGAGGCCATGATTGTGCCATCGCGTGTGACTCCATAGTTCGCTGTTTGCCTTGTTATTGTTGTTTGTTTGAATTTGAGTGTCTTACCAGAGAGATAGTGTGTTGGTGAATAAGATTGCGATTGTGTTCTGTGATAATTATATTGTATTGTTTTTTTCTTTGCTTAAAATCTGTGATATTCCCGGTTAACTTGATCTAAGCCTGATTGACTAAGATTTTGGATTCTGATTGTAAATTGTTTGCTGTTAACTTGTGTGTGTATATGTATATATATATATATATATATATATATATATATATATATATATATATATATATATATATATATCTTGTAAACATTTTGTTGATCTTAGTTTTTGATAAGTTGAGGGACGTAGGGGGTTAGACGCCATTTTATTTTGATATCACTTTTCACATTGTTTTGGGTTTAGGGAGTCAGGTAAGTTGAATCTGTATTTTATTTCTTTTGGTTTCTTTAATTTTGATTTAGGAAGTGTAGAGGGTTAACAAAGAGGATTTTTGTTTGTTATTTTGGCCTTGTCTGCCCCTGACGCTAAGTCCCAACTTGTAAATAAATTATTGTTTATTCAACCTCTCTCTGGTTCAGACTCTCTTCCTTTTCCTGTTACGGCTGACCCCTAGCGGTCGTAACATGTACATTTAGTTCTGGAACTAAACCAGTCCGAAATGCCCCAATGCAGCCATCTACCAGGAGATTTTGGAGCACTTTATGCTTCCATCTGTTGACAAGCTTTATGGAGATGCTGATTTCATTTCGCAGAAGGACTTTAGCACCTGCCCACAGTGCCAAAACCACTTTCAAGTGGTTTGCTGACCATGTGACCCTGAGCCTCACAGAAAATCTATGGGGTATTGTGAAGAGGAAGATAAGTAACATCTGACAAACCATACAGAAGAGTTGAAGACCGCTATCAAAGCAACCTGGGCTTCAATAAAGCCTCAGCAATGCAACAGGCTGATCACCTCAATGCCACGCCACATTGAAGCAGTAATTTGTGCAAAAGGAGCACCAAAAAGTATTGAGTTTTGTAAATCTTTTTTTGATTGATCGTTGAGAAATTCAAATTTTTTGAGATACTGCATTTATACTAAGCTGTAAGTCATAACCATCAGAATTAAAACAAAAAACTCTTTAAATATTTCAGTTTGTGTGCAATGAATCTAGAATATAAGAAAGTTTGCTTTTTTAAATTAAATTACAAAAAATAAATTACTTTTTCATGATTTTCTAATGTTTTGAGATGCACCTCTACCAGTACCGTTTCTGAGAGCAAACTATGAACTACACGGATATTGTAAAGCAGCACAGTGGTCTCTGAGACATATTGTGATTAATGTAGTTCCATCAGAGCATGAATAGCAATGTTCTAAAACAGGATCATTCTGGAAAACAAACAACACAGCCAAAAACTATTTGAAAGGTAGAAGAGGCTTAAAGAGGCCTATAAATGGCATCTAAGCAAAGAGGGAGAAAATGAATACATTTTTTTAGATTGACTCATGGGGTATTGCACGGCAGGAGAACAGACTGGAAAGAAGCCGAGTTGAAAGACACTTTTGAGTATTCTGTAAACGTCAGAACAAATGAAGTATTTCTCTCATCATAAAATGACATGTTGTGCAAAGAATTTGGCTTGGCAAGCTCCACTTTCTAAAATGATGGAAGCTATATTTGGAAACATTAACACAAGTCATCTACTGTAATCTCTCTAAGGGAATTTTATGTTAGATGCTTTTTCTACTAAAGTTTCCCTGGCCCAGAATACAATAGCTTAGTGCAGTATTCAATCTGCGTCCGCACCTCTGAAAACGATTCACACAGACCACCTACAATATATTAAGCGAAACCAAAAATTTCAGTGGGAGGATATACACGTTACATTAACGTCAAAGTTATTTAGGACTACTTTTAAAGACTTCCTTTCTTGTGATTTATCCTTGTAAAGATTCAATGCAAACACCAAATAAAAAAACAGGCACATGTCAGATATTTAATCTCAGAGATATTTAGTGAGCTTGCCACTTTCCAAACTTTCTGACTGTGATAATGCTTTTAATAAACAAGTTTAACTAATAGTTAATTTGCTGTTTAATGAAAAAGAAATTTCATTGTAGACGCAACCGTCCATAATTTCAGGGGGTGTGTCATAACACACTTGGACATCACTTGCAGTAATGGGGAAAAATTATGATATGATAGTGGCTAACATGAATGGAATCTAAAGCCCAAAGTATAATTCAGATTTTTACACAGACACTAGCACATGAGTACAGTCGAACACACAGTCTTTCAAAGTATACTCCATTTGATGGAGTGTGTGAACGCAGGCGGTCAACACATGAGCTCAAGAAAGTTTCCAGTTTTCTGCTCAATTTGTCTCCAGAAGTTATGAACAATCAAAATGTAATGTACTCTTTTAAACTAAAGTTGCTGCTATCTCATAACCCCCACAAGCGCTTGTTGTTGTTGTTATTGCAGTCTCCACTATTTTGTTGTTGTTCAATCGCTTTTTTTTTTTTTTTTTTACCGTGCAACAATGGCCAGGGCCTATGTAGCCACCTCGTGGAATAACTGATTGGTGCAAAACCAAGTAAATGTGCATGCGTGACCTGAGGGTGTGTGTAAAAACTGAAGTTTACTTTGGCCTTAAATATGATAAATAAGTTAACGTTTTATTTGTACTATCCTTTTTATTGATTGTATTTACAATTAAACATTCATTTTAATATAAGAAAAAATGGCCCAGTTTACCACTTAATTCTGGAAAATTGTGATGAGGGGTCCTTCTAGGTTTAAAGCAGCATTTCTGATTTCTGTATTTGATATTTATTAATTTTCCTATTTGGATCATATTGTAAAACAAAATCAGTGACCAATTTAGCTTCTGTCTGTCTGTCTGTCTGTCTCTCTGTGCATATACACATAGTGTCGTAGCTGAGGTTTGTGGGGCCCTCATGCAGGCCCTGTTTGAAATCGTATAAATAGCACCAATAAAAGAAAATTCCAGGTGTTCAAGTGCAGAAACAGAATAATCAAATGTAAAATATCATTATCATAGTCTTCACTGTATAAATTAAATAAAGTATTAATTATTGTTAAAGCTACAAAGTACTTAAGTTAAGAGCAGCGAGTGATTTTCGTTGTTTTATTTTCGTGGATAAACATTAAGGAGGCCGACAGCAGCTAGTTAGGCACAATAACTTTAAGAGACAATGCATTTTATATAATGATTCTTTCTCAATGGTTTTCAAGCACAAGAAGAGGCAAAACTTAATTGGGTGTTCAAGGGCTCAGTGCTCAAGTGCTGAATTAAGCTCTTTTGCGTCTTTTTGTGCTTGAATGTTTAAATTGAAAAGGTGTTTTTGTTCATTCAATTGCAAGAAGACGTGAAGGAGAATTCAATTCGGTGTTCACAGGCTGAGACACGTCTCTCTGTGTGCACGCTGTGTGCATTCCTTTTCATTTAATGGGCAAAAAAGTAAAGAAAAATAAAATCATATTAATAGCTTCTTCCTAGATACTGGATTTTGAACAACCCTCAAATAATTTCTGCTAACTGACAACTGACAGTTTTATCCAGAGAACTAATCTTTAACCCCATTCACCCTAGGCATTATACTGTCAACCTGGGTCAACTGCTATCTAATCCTGCTTTTAGTCACTCTCTTTCACAGCATGTGCTACTATCACCGCCATAAAGCTGGCTAACCCCTGACCTCCTATAGAGGTAAGATAAATACTGTGCAGTAAGCCTTTTAAGATGATAACCACAGCTTCAACTTTAGTAATTTAGCTTTAAGTAATAAGTACAAGTTATTTTAATAATATAAACCTTTAATCAAGCAAGAAAAGAATAAAATAAAAATACATCACAGCATAAACTTAATGAACAAATCTTAGCTATAATAATAACTAAAACTTGTTAAGCACCACAATGTTTTGTTATAAATAGACCATCCAAGTGACATAAGGTTCTCTAATGAAGACTGACAATAAACTGATGAATATGAAGTAATCAAGTAACACATAATCACAGTTCTTCTAGTAATTGATTATTACAGATTCCAAACAAAGGACGAAATTTGCAAGCCAGAACATCCAATGCATGTGAACGTTTTGTGCTTCACTACATCTCTTCTGAAATGCATTACTGAAGCTTGCATCTGTCCCTCTTGATATTATTAAGGGATAATGGATAAGAAATACAATTAAAATTGAGCGATATTTCTCTTGCTTTTTTTTATTTATTTTCCAAGCAGACACAAGGGAAATAGAATTAGCATTTGCAATTCTCCTATCCTCAGCAGACAAAACTCTTCATTGGTTCCCCTTGACATTTTGTCAACATCAGATGCTCTTAATAGCACTTGAGCAGAAGTCAGCACAGCACTCGAGACTTTGTGAATAAATTATAAGCGAGCCGTTTGCTTTAGTGCTATCAAATGTTTACAGTGTCCAAGCATGATAAGATACTGCTTTAGCATTACAGTGTTTGTTACAATCACTTATAAATATGAAGTACGGAAAATGTTATCCTAATGTAATACCAGTCCTCTTCTGTGTATTCCATGCTGTATGTTGAAAAACAAAATCCTGATTTACACAAAATGCTTAAAAACGCGGATGACAATTTCAGGGTTGATTTCGGATTGATTCTTTATCAACATGTGATTGCACATGACATATACACACTTCTAATAAAATATAAAAGACAAATACTATTGAAAGCTTTGCACAATTTAATACTGAAACACAATTTCATAAAGCTAGCTCCAAGATATTAAACATCAAAATAAAGTCTATCATCATCCATATTTAACAACCCACAAATACTGATAAAATACAAAGCAGCGGTCATCAAATCTGACTGAGCTTGAGAACTGTACACTTTATTTTTTGTAACATTAATCTGGGTTATGTACGTTTTAAGGGCCTGCATATTTACATAAAAATAATTAATTCCGAGAGCAGGAAATAATCACTTAAATAATAGCTGGAAGAGACGTCACTGGCACAGCAGTTTTCTACACATCACAGTGACCGCACATAGGCTTTCTCTTGACTAGCATGTACCTGTTAAAGTGCCACAGAGTGTCTAAGTTCAAGAAATGCATATGAAGGTCATAAATAAAATAAATAAATAAATAAAACTCACACAATCAAGGTTAAATGAAAAAGCACGGCACCAAGCACATCAATTACAGTGGCAAAAGGAATCATGGAGTGAAGGAATGTGAATTCTCCATACTGTCTGTGGAACATACAGAGATAGAACTATATATGGATATGGAATGCGGTGTCTTCACCTGTGATCATGAGAGAATGTCCACTGGGAGTTCTGCACATAAAGCTATTAAGCTCTTCTTCAAGAATATTCCCCATGTCAGTAGCTGGCCACAAAGTCCAGAAGCACACAGAACCGGCAGAGAACAGTTGATTTTTATTTTTTAATCATGCAATGCTCTCTCTCTCCTCTGACTGTCCGTTTGACAGTTTCTTCACTTTCTTAACACCCTCTCCAATGGCTGTTGAGGTAGTTACCCTGAAATAAAAAAAGAGCAATATTAACAACAAAAACGGGGATAATTTGTCATTTGCAGGTTAATTTAAATACTTAAATACTCAACCACCAAATATTCAAGTGCTGAAACGGTTTCGGTTTGTGCTTCTGGTAAATCAGCGCCAAGTCCATCACTCACAGACCCTGCGGTCCAAGGACTGGAATGGCAGAGTATTATGTTCCCGGACTGAGTCGTCACCGTCACCCATGATGGAGGGGAGGGCCCACCAGCAGCTCGCTGCCAGGTGTGGGCCTCACCCCTGTAAGGCCACAAGCAATGTCCCTTCGAATCCTTAAAACGACTGCCGGCAAGACAGCGTAAGGCACTCCACAACACTCTGATCACTGGCCATGGAGTTGGATATTTAGAGCTATTCTGAAGTGCAAAAGCATACAAATGTGATGAGTCACCTGAAGGACCTGCCAAGAGGAGGAGAGAGCTGTCTGGAGGCCTGGCCCCCAATTGTGCAATTATGCTTCCCTTGTTCCTGCAGGTGACAATTGCAATATTCATGTTTCTGTTTGATCAATAAAAACACTAATGTCCTCACAAAAAGAGAATAACGACCATTTCATCAACTCTGTGCTGTTTCAGACTGGGCCGGTCTGGTCCCTTGAGGGACTTATGGTGACGGCCTCATCAGAGGCATGTGCAGAAGACCAGGCTACAGTTGTGATTGAAAACTCAAATTCTGTGGAGAGCATGGACCACGGATCATATTTGCATCGTGGTCACACACAGCTGCGTCAGTGCTCTGAGACTGTGTTCGACCCAGAATTCTTCAGCTGGTAGTTCCCCAGGGACTGGTGACAGCATGCACTGTTGTTACGACATGTGTCGGCCTCAGGCTGCGGAGCAGTGTGCGAAGGTGTACTAACGTCAGGCCTGTGGTGGCACATAAACCGCTTTGAACTGAAAGTGGCTTTTCTGCTGCAGCTGGAACCGCAACATGAGCTGATTCGCACTGATAATATGTCTGTGGGTTCGTACATAAATCACCAAGGCAGTGTGTTCTCCAGAGCCCTTTTCAAGCATGTTGTATATCTTCTACTATGGGCGGATCGTCATCTACTCTCCATCAGAGTGGCGCTTATGTGCAGGTAGATCGGTCTGTGACAAGTGGAATGAGACATATGAAGGTCGCCGTGGTCACCGTTTGATAAGTACAGAAAGTGTTTAGTCTTAGATTTTGAGGCAACTGTCACTCACTACTCTGCCTTACAGGCTTGTCACTATTTACATGCTATTTGCATAATTAGCGACAATTGGTCAGTTTGTTGTACTGGTGGTTTCAGGATTTTCTGAGAAGGAGAGCGCTTTGCTGTGTCTTATTCCTGCTCTTAGGCAAACTAGGTTTCGACAGCAACTAGAGAATTTCTCTTCTCAGAAGCAGAAAATAAAGGCTGTAAGAAATGGCAAAAAAATAAAAAATGAAACGCTCTGCATCTACACAAATCAGGTTCTGCTAATGAGTGCCTTGAGCAGCTAAAGTGCTGTAAGAACACTTTCTTTTTATGGCATAAGTATAACAAACAAAAGTACTAGATGTAAGATATTACCAGAATGTTATCGGAATTGGCCTGTAAAGGCTTAAAATCTGAAATTGAACATCAGCATCAGGGGATTCGAACAGCTGATAAGACAAATAACTCACAAGTGCTCGGGGTGTGTAAGTGATAAGATCACGTCAGCAGTGTGGTCATTCTTGAAGCAAACTTTTTCCTGAATGGTGATTATATTCTATATTTTGGATTGTTGCATTTAATCTGAGAATGCACGTACAGAATGACATGTCCGGTGTGTGACAGTAAACAGGTACTAGCACATGCAGCAGCAACAACAGCCTCTTCTGGTTCCTAATGCCCTTCCGGTCAGACCTTTTATTTATTTAGGGGGTGATGTTGGCCTACTTGTAATAAAATTAAAAGTAAAATACATAAATAACATTAAGATACTTGTGATTCTAAATAAATAATAAATACAGCAGTAATTGATGTTGTAAAATCACAAGTCTATTTATATTTAAAAGTCTAGACGATTACATTAATAAAATAAAAAGCACATGACCCTTGCAAATTAAATAATATAATATATACAGATTTATTTGTCAAGGTGTCATTTTTTTTTCAAATGGATTATGAAAACTTAAAAGGACTTCTAAAAGATTTTTAGAATGTTAAATCAACAAATAAAATGCTTCAACTAAAATAAAATGTTTCAACAAATAAAACATCCCAACTGTATCAAAAAAACAAAACAAAAAAACAACAAGAACCAAAAAAACAAACAAAAAAAGCAGAGATTGATTTGGTTATAGTTATTTTCAAAGCTTTTAATGTACACTCAAACTAACCAAAAACGCTTGTTTTTCAGAGGTAATGCAATTTATTTGCTCAAAACAACACCGTTTTGAGCAACTGCAATAAGGCTACTCTTCAACCAGGACAGTTTGTAACGTAGGCTGCGCACAAATGAATGTTAATGTTAATTAAAGACCAAGGCTAATAAACGTCTCCTATTAACTGCATGTTGAACGGTGTGAACCCAACTGTTGCGCTATAATAAAAAGGTGTTTGAATGAAAGAATGAATGAATAAAGGCACACAGGGCAGTTTGGACCCAAACTCTGAACGCTCATGAGAGCAATGCTCTCTATTTTTGTGGTTACCATCATCCATCTTTTCTATGTTCTTTGCAAGACTCAATGAGGACAGCTGAATCAGGCCACATCACAAGTCACCCCCAAAAAAAGTTTTTGGGAAAATAGGCCACAAAAAAGATCTCTGCCTATTCAGCTTGGGAGTAATACAAGTGAGAGTACAGCACAATGTCCTGTGTAAGGCAGGTGGGAGAGATACTGTGGGAGGATGTGGAGGAGGAGAAGAGGGAAAGTGCAGCAAGGAACAAGGACATATGGAGTCACAGTGCTATTTTGGGAAATGCTGGGGTGGGGGGTGGATAGAGCGCACGCCGCCTGAGGGGACGCAGAATGCAGGGTGAATGGGAGATGGGGACTTAGGGGAAGGAGGAGCGGATGGGGGTTGTCAAAGAAGAGAACAAGACTTGGACATCAGGGAATGAAGAGAAACGCAATCCACCAAGACCTTACAAAGCAAATCACAACAATGGGGGAAAATGACAAAGCCTGAAGAGATGAAGCAAGAGAAAGACATTAATGTGTAAAGAAACAGAGCATGACAGGTGCTCTCAGCTAGGGCCTGTAATGAGGATGGCTACCAGGTCCTCCAATCAGGAGGAACCCCTCTGGGCTTCTTCTAGAGCCATGTGGCTAAATCATTGCAAACCTGTCTGTGTGACCAGGTCACTGCTGATAATGGAGAGAAAGAGGGTCATGGTATGTAGAAGAGCTGCGTGCGAAAACATATAGAAGAAAGATGACCTTATTATTGTAAAAAAGCAAAAAATCTTAGTGATAATCTTAATTTTAAAATGAGACAGACATCTGTCATCACTGGCTCTTTGTGCTGTGATTGAGTCACATTATCTTGAGGAATCAAACATCCTGGAACTTTTGCGATAAAAGAATACGTACTATGAAAACATGTCCGTTCACTTCCATTCAAACTTGTGCAAACGTTTGAGGGCAGAAACGTTCTTGAAATGTCCCATCTTTTGTTACATCCACCTTATTTTTCAATGTGGAAGTAAGCTTTTTCCTGTGAATGTGCAAGACTTCTGATTCATTATATAAATACACCGAAATTGATAAATAAATAGAAGACTAAAGTGCAGTAAACAATAAAACACTTAAAGGGGTGATGAACTGAGAAATCAAATATCCCTTGATCTTTTGACATATAACATTTCAATGTAGTGTTGAAACATCCTGTAAGTTTCAAAACTTTCTTGTTAGTTTAAAAACCGCTTTTATTGAAACCAAGCTCAGAAAAGTACTTGTTTTGGAATGTGCCATTAATAATGTAATAAGTCCGCAGGAGAAGATCAGCGCCTGTTTCTACATCACTGCCTCTTTAGCCCCGCCCACTGATACATGAGGAGGAGATACTAGAAAGACGTGAGCACAGGATTACGAGGCCCTTCTTCTTCGGCTTTTGTCGTGGTCTGCAGGTTACACCAGCAACATGCCCGTGAACACTGCAGACTAGCGGTTTGCATGTGTACTGCACGTACACGTGGGCAACGGCGCAGAAGTATAAATGAAAACTGACAGATAAAGTCAATCTTTACGTGTAAAGACTATGGCGTAGGTCTGACACAGAACTATAATTCAGCCTTAACAGTAAAATCGGAACACAGAGAGAGTGAGTATGTTTTTACAACTATTGCATTATCTGTTCCAGACATTTTTATATATACTGATTATTTATACGTTTTTACCCAAATTACCCATGCTGTTTTTTGGAGTATATCACAGCAGTCCATCTGTTATTTTAATGAGCGAAACTGTTAGCCAATCATAGCAATAAACATTAAGTTGCTAAGTATTGAATGTGCTCCGCTTATAAAAACAGACTATTCTGCAGTGAAAGCTCAAAAACAGGTTAGAAAATAGCCTATTACTTCTAAATTGTTTTTTTTTTTTAGCAAAATCACACTAACATAAGAGAACCTTTACATTACATAATACAAAAAAACATAATAATAATAATTAAAAAAAAATGCAGCTCATGACCCCTATAGTTCTTTAAACCAGTGTGTATGATTAAGATAATAATGATATATTATCCCCAAAAAAAACAGTTTTCAACATCAAGCAGCATGACAGACTGTTCACATACAGCTAAAATAAGTGAATGCAGCTGCCACTGGAAAAGTAAAATGGCAGCTTAAAATAAGCTGGCTATGCACCAGCAGCTGTGTATTTATGTATTATTTCTTACACATCGTCCATCTCCACGTCTTCATCCTCCACAGACAACAGTAGGTAGGGGTTGTAGGAGGCCGGCCGGAACTTGTGTCCGGTTAGGAAGAAGAAGGTCAGAGTGGCCAGCTCATGCAACAGCTACAAATAAAGAACAAAACACTAAATAAAAACTTGAATGATTTATTTATATATATAAAATAATTTTATAAATCTTAATGCTACAAACGTATGCTCTTCTGAGCCAGCCGTGCCACAAGATTTTCTTTCAAATCAAAGCGTAAATATACGTCAAAAAATGTATCCTTGTGGTACCGCTGACACAGAAGAGCGAACGCTGCCTGCATTCAGCTCATAATCTCCAAAATGGTGCTACGGTGATGTGGAGAGAAACAGAGGAGACTAGTTGTTGAATAAAGTCATTATTTTTGTTTTATTCGCGTACAAATAGTATTCTTGTCGCTTTATACCATCACGATTGAACCACTGATGGCAGATGGAGTATTCTGACGACGTCTTTCATACTTTTCTGGACTTTGACAGTGTAACTTACTTGGCAGTCTATGGGACAGTCACAAGCCTCCCAGTTTTCATACAAAATATCTTAAATTGTCTTCTAAAATCGAAAACAAAGCTTTTACGGTTTTGGAACAACATGAGGGTAAGTGATTAATGACAACATTTTCATTTTGGGGTGGAGTATCTCTTTAAGACTCCCCTTCCGTTATGTACAGAAAGCTGTGACTGTTAAATGCATAAAGTGCAATCCATCAACAATCCATACTATTTTTTTCTGTTAATTAAGTGAATCAGCCTGGTATTTGAAGAATGGAATGGAATTGGGCACAAGTACACAAACTGGGATGCATCTTGTTTTCACGATTAATTTGATTATTAATTCTTAGATAAAATAAGCATTGAATAAGTATTTTTAACACCATAGTGGTATCTAATACTGTAGATTTTAAGAATTAGAGGTAAAACTTCACAATGCTACAGAAATGGGAACAAAACATTATGAAGTGCACGACTTCCACATATGGACACTACAACACAGGATAACTAAGGTGGGCTCAGGTCAAGTATTATTTATAAAGAAAAAGAAAAATGTAAATCAAACAGAGTATTAAAATAGTGTTTAAAATAGGCAAGCTGCATGTTTACTTGCTGAAGCCAATAATGACTTCAGTCTCCATTAACTTGCTTTAAGGTTAAACACTTGCAAAAATGTTACAGATATGTTGGCATGAACTTTTCGGTGATTTGAATGATAAAGAAATGTGTGCTTAATGTGAACAAATCTTAAATTCACTTTTAGGATACAAATGTTTGCCAGCCCTTCAACTTGTTTTGTAAGTTTGAGTAAGCTGCCATCACTCACCTGGTAGAGCCACTTCCATTGGAAAGGAACAATGACCTTGATGAGACTGGCAATGATGCGGGTGAAATAAATATAGCACACAATCTGTGACACAGAAAGACACCATGAGACCGATCATTTTCAATAAAGACAAATGACCAAACACAATACACAGTGTGTTCTAGTCTGATTTTGAGTCAGAGTTACAACAAAACAAAGAAGACATTTAAATAAAAGTTTTGGACTGTTTAAGTCAATAATGAATGAAGTAAATGTGACATTGATCAAGTGAACTCCTCATGCTCAGATGTTCTGGATTCCACAGCAGCAAAATACTTATAAAACAATGTAATTTCATTTCTATTCTTAAATAAATAAAATGATTGCTATTAAATTCGAAACATTTAAATAAATTTAAATAATTTGTTAGTGGTTTCAGACACATTGGTCAAAGCTGGAGACATATAATGCCAAATCAATACTGAAGAAGCATTTTCAGTGATCACTGTGAAATAAACTATAAAATTGCAATAAAAAGGGAATTCAATGCATCCATGCACAAAGCTTCATGAACAAATGCGTTTATTGAGCCGGTGACTGTTAAAATCAAGCAAATCTAATATCGCTGATAATTCTCATGCCATGACGGACAGTCAGAATGAGAACGACAGCAAGTCAGTGAAGTGAACACATACCATCACATAGTAGTGCCTAAAAAGTTTCAGTTGAGCCAGATTGATAGCAGCTGCACAGGGAAAGAGAAGCCAAAGATTACTATTAAAACAGAGAAAGAGAGGGTATGAGCTGTCCTTTTTGTATAGCTTTGTGCAAGAGACACGCAGAAGATGAAAGCAGCAAAAATGTGATAGACAGCAATGAAACAATGATTATTTGAGAGGGGGAAAAGGAGAGAATATTTACTCTTCAGTATAGGATTATACAAAAAGTCATAATACACCAAGGCAACATATAGTGGTGCTGCAGTATATGCATCTCATATTGTACCTAAATATTTCCACTTCTGAATGTTTGCAGTGTCAAAAAAAAAAAAGGGACACAAACAGTGGGGCTAAGGGAATAACCTGCTTCATTTTGAGTACTGATCTTCCTCACACACACCTGCTCTTGTTCATACAGCCTCTAATATTGGTGGGGAAAGGTGAGCATGCATGGGGTTACTGTAAGCATGCTAGCTTGAAAATAGACATCCTCTGGGATCACAGCTAAGATATGAAATAAAAACACCAACACCATCAGGCTACCAACCTGAAAAGGCCTCATTCAGCAAACATCACCACTGCAGAAGGCACATCAAGACCTACACATCTCTCTTCATTGTGTTTTTTGAGATTAAGGATTTTATTTGTAAGATTTAAAACACGGTTTTGTGAAAGAAAGAGTTTCATGTCATTA
The DNA here is from genome assembly GCF_023724105.1 of Carassius gibelio. Taxonomy (NCBI): domain Eukaryota; kingdom Metazoa; phylum Chordata; class Actinopteri; order Cypriniformes; family Cyprinidae; genus Carassius; species Carassius gibelio. The sequence goes on along the minus strand of NC_068375.1, from coordinate 25,849,505 downwards.
CATTATTCATTTCAAAGTTTGTACAACCTTTTGAGAGAGAAATTCAAGCACTTTTCAATGGCTTTCGAAAAAAAGCCTACCGAACAAATTATACTTTTTTTTCCCCAGATGATGGAATTTGCAGAGATCCCTTGCTGCAGGATCAAATCTGTCAAATTTGTGGGTACTGGGCAGGATAAAGTCATAACCCTGGCTGGTTTCTCTGAGCTAAGACATTTGCAAGCTGCCTGGCATCTGCTGTCACAACAGGCAGCAATGCACGGTGGCAGAGCACATGCCAAAGAGAGCAGCTCTAGCAGGATCCATTTTTCCACCCCAAAACTATATATATAAAAATAAAACACAATGGAAGAATACTATGTGTTGTTTATGTTAGTAACAAATATTTGCAGATGCGAAGACATGCAGATGCAGAATACACATGCACTATTTGTTCAGAAGAATGAAAAACTAACCCCTTAACAAACTCTGACTGGCTCATGCTAGTCTTCACCAACTGTAGTTAGTGTTTATAATGAAGACTAGATCCACCAGTGTTTTCATTTTAGGATTAGTTCGTATGACTTATGGCATCATAATACCACAAAACCAATACAATCAATTGGTGCTCATAATGAGCGAATCATTGTTTTCCATATACGAAACGTTCAAACGTTTGGGTTCTGTACATTTTTTGTTTCGTTTTTTAAAGTAGTGTCTTATGCTCACAGAGGCCGCATTTATTTAATCAAAAATACAGTAAAGTAGTAATCTGAAATATTGTTATAATAAAAAAATAAAAAAAAATCAATTTTAATTTATTTCTGTGATTGTAGAGCTGAATTTTCACTAGTCATGATTCTTCAGAAATCATTTTGATTTGGTGCCCATGGAACATTTCTCATTGTTTTCACAGTTGAAGCTATTGTGCTGCTTAATGCTTTTGTGGAAACTATCACACTTTTTCTTTCTAGGCTACTTTGATCAATGCAAAGTTCAAAAGAACAGCATTTATTTGAAACTGAATTATTTTGTAACATACATTATAAATGTCTTTTCTGCCTTATAAATCAAATTAATGCATCATTGCTGAATAAAAGTATTAATGTCTTCAAAAAAAAAAAATTAAATAAAAAAGACTTCTGAATGCTGAAATGCTGTTCTGCATTTACATGGCAGAATTTACTATTTGGTTTACATATGTCTACAGCAGCATGTCTAGAACTGCTGCATTCTGAAAGACAGTCACAGCAAAATACTATTTCATGCTGTACAGACCAAGTCTTTTAAACAGCATGTAGAGAGCAGCCAAATGTGAAGGAGGACAGCTCACATGACTAAGAAAACCATTCGGAAAGATTAAAAATAAAGACTTTCCACAATATATCAGTTAAAATGGCTTAAACATTGTGACACAAGACTGACATCTTTTACAACTGGTCATAAAAAAGGCCATTGAAAATGTTACATGTGATCGTCAAGTTTTATATCAGACTGAACTCTTGACCAGAAAATGCTCTGTTATGTTATATCGAAATACCTTTCCCATCTGTTGCTGATGCCTCTTGTAAATGTCTTATGGACCTATCAAACAAAAACAATTGTTTTTAGACTACTAAACTCCTAACGATTAAAAAAAGCAGCCTACCATTTACTCATATAATACAGACATCATACTCTGGTCTATTTGTTAAGAAATTATATCATTTATGGTATAGAAAATTAAATCTGGGCCACATCAAAAGGACAAAGATAGAAAGCACTTACCAGACAACTGGGAAGAGAATAGCCCCGCAGCACAGCAGATCTACCAGAAACAGGACCTCCATCCACAGACCATACTCGCTGGAGCCCTCCTCGGTGGACTCAATAATGATGTATGCCACATTGGCCAGAACCTGATATCATAAGGCCAACAAGATCACATTACATTCATAACTGTATTTATCATAGATAGCATATTGTTGATCTTAAAAAAAAATCATTTAACAAACATTCTCTTTGTTGTTGCTGTCATTGTCTTCCACGTTGTGTAACACTGTACTAATGTATTGACCAAAGTGTTTTAGTGTTTTGTGACCTGTATATGGTTTGAAGAAACAGTGGATTTTTTAAAAATGTATGTTCATACACAACAGTTTTCAGGGAACCCTAGTATTAACAGTACTTTAATATGATGCAAAAAAATATTCAAAAAAAAAAAAAAAACACAATACCTGCAGGGGAATGACGATCATGAAGATCTTTTTGTCTTTATCTGAGAGGATATGCTTGACAAAGGCCCAACCAGTTCCTATTAATGCTATAGTGATGAACAACAGCGCCCCCTTCAGCCTGCACAAATGAAAACATCCAGCAAAAATAAATAAATATCGCGCAAATGTTGCTGAATTACTGGCTCAGAAATCATGACAACATTACAGAGGTTTTCATCCAAAAAATACAAATAAAAAAAAAACCACAAAGACCAGGTTCACTACCCACCTAACCAACCTAAAGTCTGGAATACACTACATGACTTTTGTCCTGATTTGCAGTCTGGAAGAATCACTGCTAGTTGCCGAAAGTCAAAGCCAGTGTCCAAATTTTGAGAGTTGAAATTGACCGATTTCACATAAAATTGCATAATGCAAAGGCAGAGATTCAGATAATGAATTAAATCAAAGGATATCAGACAAGCTGACAAGAGTGTAGTAGAGTTTGATCTTTACTTGGTTGGTGTATGAGTCCAGTGTTTTAAAATCTGCTCAGATTTTAAAAGTTGTGTAGTGTATCCCAGTCTTAAGCAAAAAAATATAACTGTACATACATGTCTGTCCGTTGATTAGTTTTTTTTTCTTATATGATAGTACTTCACCATATTCCCGTCTTATCCAGTTACAAACATCTCTCTCTCTTTCTCACACACAAACACACATTTTGCATTGGTGAACTTACAAGTGAGTAATGTAATAGACCACAGCCCAGCCTTCAATAGGAAAGCCCTGATTGGAAATGTAGTAGTAATCAATCTGTAAAATAGTAAAATAAGATAAAAAAGCAATGTAATGCTGCTTTTGCCTAAAATCCCATTCATAATTTGCAAGGTTTTCATAAAAACAATCAAGGTTTGCTAATTTATGATGAGTGATTTTGAATAAAAACTTTTCCTTAAAATATAAGCATTTTCTTTCAACATTTTGTGTGACATAAAGAGGTTAACACTCACTGCATGGAAAATAAGGGAAAGTGACTTTGTGAATGGAAGAGCAGCCATCAGCCAATGAATCTTGTAAACATCAGAACTAAAAGAAAAAAAAAGACAAATGACCAATACATAGTAATCTGTACACAAAATCTGCTTTACTAATTTTACAGGAGACATGAATCAGAGACATGATTTTGTTGCTCTCTACTGGTCATTTCTTGCAACATTTATATATATAAAAAAAAGTCAAATAGAAAATGTACATAATGTCTGTTATTGTAGCACTTACCTATGGGTACGCAAAACATGAATCCACAGCGTGCCGATGAGGAAGAAGAACATGGACATGCAGATGTAAAGCTTAGGTAAAGGAATCTCTCCGGCTGAGAGAAAGCTGTCTGGATTCTTCTCCTCGATGTTGATCTGAAATCATACTTACTTCTTGAGCATAGACTTGTACTTCATTACATTTATGGCCATTGCATTTTAAAACTCAGAAACACTCACATCAATGCTGAAAGGCAGCATGTCTGACATTGAGCTGTCCTGGTTTACTGGCATGGAGTAGCAGTTGTAGAAATAAAAGTTATAAAGGCCTTGAAGCTCATCTGTTGTGACATTGAAGTAAAACTAAAACAAGAACAGGTCAGTCAGTGGAGTGCACAATAATTGGGAAGATGTTAAAAGAAGTACACCTAGAAATGGACAGGTATTAGTTTAGTTCAGAACTAGCTTGATGTACTTCAGAGCCCCATGAGCTCTCAGCAAAACCACTTCATGTCATACCTGAAATGAGTAGATTTTGCCTTCGTTCTGAAGAGGATAGATGTCTTCTGCCTTGCTCTGGAGGGACTAGCATCATCAAATTCAGTTAATGCATATTTAAAACATTACGGCCTGATTTCACACATAGGGCTTAGACTTAAACCAGGATTAGGCCATAGTTCAATAAGGACAATTTAAGTATATTATTTATATATATATATATATATATATATATATATATATATATATATATATATATATATATATATATATATATATATATGCCTTACAAAAAAACTTTACTGGTGTTCCTCTTGAGACAAAACAAAGGCACTGATATTTTAAGATCAATCAGTGCAAGTTTCTTTCAGTTGAAACAGATTTAGACTGGGACTAGCTTAATCCTTGTCTGTGAAAAAGGGGGTAAGAGTTATTTCAGACTAAATGGTTGTCATAAATAATTAAAAACAGATCTCACCTCAACATCTCGCTTGGATTTAGAACCCGCTATAAATTAATAGGAGAGAAATACAAAATCTAATTGAAAAGGAGACTGATACAAAACAGGACCAACATTAAAACTTTATGAATTAAAAGGCTTTCATTTACAACACAAATGGGATGAAAACATATAGACTACTGTACTATTGACTACTATAGACTATATACACCAAAAAAAACCCAGTAACGGTAAATTATAAAACAACTGTTTTCTAACCGAATAATTTTTTAACCTGTAATTTCTATGATGGCAAGCTGAATTTTCAGCAGCCATTGCTCCAGTGTCACATAATTCTTCACAAATCATTCTAATTTGCTGATTTGGTGTTCAAGAAACATTTCTTATTGTTGTGTAGCTCAAGTGGTAGAGCTTTTTTTTTAACAAGCTCAACATTGGGGGTTGAATCCCAGGAAACACATATTAGGAGAAAATTGTTAACCTGAATTCAATGTAAGTCGCTTTGGATAAAAGCGTCTGCTAAATGCATACATTTAATTTTAATTTAATTTATCAGTGTTCAACAGTTAGCTGGTGTAAATATTTATATTTTCTCATGATTCTGGGATGAATAGAAGGTTCAAAAGAATAGACTTTTGTTAAAATAAAAATAGTGTAACATTACATCTTCACTTCACTTGCTGAACACAAGAATTAATTTTATAAAAAAAAAATTTTTTTTTCAACTTTCTGTCCCCAAATTTGATATTGTATGGTAGTGTATCCCATGATGTGATATACAGTTCAAGATAAGAAAGTCTTACTCTTAGACAGAGATTCATCATCTGGCCCCTTGTCTTGGAGATCTTGCCCCTTTTCAGCTTGCAGTTCCTCCACAGTGTTTTTGGGCACCACAGGTATGATGTTAGGAAACACACCAGCCTCTGCTGAAGTCTTCTTCCTCACTCTGAGGATATTGCAAGTCATAACAGAACATTCATAAACTGGATTAAACTCCCAAATTCATTCTAATAGTAAGAAATGAGAAATATATATATATATATATATATATATATATATATATATATATATATATATATATATTTAAATATTTTTATTTTTTTATTTTTTAATACTCACAAGTTATTTTTGAAGTCCAGCAAGAGAAGCACCCCTGCAAAATTACTACTTGGATCCTTTTTCAGAGGACAATAGTCAAGACCCTCGTCCTATGTATTCATAAACAAGGTCATCAATTATCTGACCCAGTTTGACTGAAGATCATACAATGAATGAGTGAATGTAAAGTTAGCGTTAATCTAATAATTACATCATACTGCACTGCTATTATATCCTTAACTAACAAGATTGCCAAGTTACAGCGGTTAATTTATGCTAATACTAACGTCAGCTTAAACTAACAACAACAATCTACAGATCCATTTAGCACACAGTGACAGCACAACACTGATACCCAAACTACACAGCAACAGCACAGAAATACATTCAGATGGACATCCACAGGCAGATACTGACCAGATATGAGGAGAAGCCATTATTGCTCACACGATCTAGGCTAAAACCAATCTGCAATAAACAAATAAATGCATTTATAATAATAAAAAAAAAAGATATAAATTTAAAAGATTTTCAATTAGAAACCTTACAGCCAGTAAAATAAATACTTATTTTAATCCTCTGACAATGAGAAATTGTCTGACCGTGGAGCTGTCGATGTTGTCCATCCTGTCATTAGTGAAGCTGAGGCTGTTCATGCTCATACTCATGTAACCATCTTTATAAAAGCCGAAAGTGTTCAGATGGACCCGCTGACGGATGTCATCCTGAGACAGAAGAGAACATCATCATCTGTTTAATGGCACTTTCATTATCCCAACAAAACGGTTATGACAGGTTAATCATTATACAGCATCCGCTGCATTAAACAACAGTGAAGGGAACACGGAGACTATAATAATATCCTACGAAAAAAAAACCTTTTAAAGCACAGCACTCACATACCTTAAGTATGAGATGATGGAGTCGACATTGACTTTCTATGATTAGAGCCGTTATGATCGCATTAACAAGTGTAAACACACTCCTGTCCCCGGTCGCCATTTTTAAAACCGCTTGTACTATTATTTCCGGTTCACATGTTTACAGAACGACGCCCTCTAACGGAAGAAAGAGAGAGTAGTGAAAGTCAGATTGCGTATAAAAGTTTCTAATCACCCATTTAACAACAAAAAGTCATTCCAAGTATAAAACAGCAAATCATCTCGGATTAGTTTTCTTAATTTTGTTAAGCAATGAAGGCTTTTATTCAGCAGGGATGTGTTACATTGATAATAATGTTTTTTTTTTTTTTTAATATTTATATTTTAAATATATGCTATTCTTTTTTTATCCATCAAATAATCTGGAAAAAAGTATCACAGGTTCCAAAAAATATTAAGCAGCACAACTGTTTCCAACATTGATAAATCAGAATATTAACTGGAGTAATGGTGTTGAAAATTTTGCTTTGCGTCACAGAAATAAGTTATATTCTAAAGAAGGCCTATATTAAAATAGAAAAACATTATTTTAAATGGTAATAATACTTTACAATACTACTATATTTTTTGTCAAATAAATGCAGCCTTGATGAACAGAAGAGACTTCTTTAAAATACATAAACATTTTAGTGGTCCCAAAAAAAAAAAAAAATTAAGTGATTAAAAAATACGACAAATGACCCGATCTCAGAGTCTGTGGTAGTGTTTGTGTGTGCCACCACAGGACGGGGGATCCTCCAGACAATATGAAGGTCAAACTATAAACAACAGAATCTAGCTACTAAAATTTCATATTCCATAAAACTTTCACGCATTCCATATATTTAAATGTTATATGTATTTGTTTTATATATCAATTCTGTGTGTGTGTGTGTTTATAAATGAATATACTTTACATGTTATCAGTGCAGCTGATATCTCTTTTTATTACTCAGGCCAGATGGTGTGATTGTCCCCTGGTTGTTTTCCTTCTGGCAGAAAACCCTGTCTCTCTATCCTCATCCAGCTGGCCTCGCCCCACTCAATGAAGAAGAAAAGTAAGTCTGTCACATAATCTAACACTAATATTTTCAAAACAATAAATGAAAGCAGCAGCCTTTTCCAGCTCGAGTTGTGTTCAATCAGAGAGTGACTCATCCCGCACACTTCCAGGATTGTCAGGCAAATTGAGTTCAGCATCACAGGCTCCTACATTCGGTCAGCAAATATGAAATATTCCAAAATAATACATACAGATCAAATGAAATCACGAAAAGGTATAAGAGGACTTAGTTTATCTCTGACAGGTACAGTGCAGGGGATGTTGAAATGATGAGACCCTGTAACGCTGCAGAGGATGTGGGGCAGTTCTGCCAGCTACTGAAACTTGACCCTATAGTGCTACTTCACACTTACTCCCACGGACAGCAGCAAAGGTGAGACTCAATATCCTAAACCAACATGGCAACATTCTTCAGAACATCTCCTTTTGTGTTCCATGCAAGAAAACATAATACATATATATATATATATATATCTTTTAAACTCCTCATTCCTCTCCTGTCTGCAGCAGCAGTCCCATGCGTGTCTTCCTCAGTCCTGCTCCGTTAGCTTTCTAGTGGCACAGTTCCTGGACATTTCTGAAGTTCCACGCCGTTCCTTCTTTGAGTTGTTGGTCACTTTTGCCACTAATGAGCTGGAGTGTGATACACTTTTGGAGTTCAGCTCCACTCAGGGTCAGGATGCGCTTCACTCCTACTGCAGCCGACCCTGTCAAACAGCCCTGGAGGTCAGAGATGCCCTGGAGGTCAGAGATCACATGACTGTTGATGTGGAATAATACAACTGTTTTTTGATGTCTGTAAATTCAGTTCATACGCTGTCTTCTGTTGTCATAATTAAGGAGTATGCGAGAGCTGTGTGCTTGTTAAGATTTTCTGGCTCACAAAAAGTTTTATGTTATCATATCAGTAGTGTAATGACTCTCTAAAGTCAACTCTTTTTGATCAGGTACTGGCCTCAATTGTGAAAGTGAGTCTGGACTGAGATGAATGGTGTTAAGAGCATATGGTGCTTTGATTCCACCAAGTTTACAAGATGGTCAAAACTCAGTTGTGGACCGACCACTATTCTTCTCCTAAGTTGTTCCCCACTGCCTTTGAACTGGGACCAGTAAGTGTATATGAACACACACACACACACACACACACACACACACACACACACTACCAAACCATGAATTTGGTTTGATATTAGCAGTAAACTAGGCAGTTACTGCTTCCAGTTTTGTTGTATACAATTTGATTAACTGACGGATAAAGTGACCATGAATGTCTTACAAATAGTGTATTCAGTGAGAGGTGAATATTGTGTTGGACAATCAAGTGCCTTGGAGTCAAAAACGTTGAGAACCACTGTAATAGATGATAAACACTTTCATACAAAGACTGCTCCAAAATATTAGTTTATTCAAGACAAAATACAGCATATGGTTCAGATAAAGGGTTTTCTGTCAACAGTTGTAAATTCACACATGAAACATTAACTGGTATAGATTCAAATCATCATAAATGTTATTAAAAGGTTTTTACACACACCGTTCAGTGCCATAGACTCAAATTCAACTCTGGTTAAACTGTCTTTAAAAGAAAATTTCACCATACAATGACAATTCTGTCATCAATTACTCACCATCATGTCACTCCAAACCTATGACTTTCTTCTGTGGAACACAATAGACAACATTTTGAAGAGTGGTGGCTCCAAACAGATTTGGTTACCACTGACAAAAAACACAGACATTTCCATTAATATGTTCACCAGAAGAAAGTCAGTCATACAGGTTTGGAACCAAATGAGGGTGACAATTAAAAGTTTTTAACTATCCCTTTGAGTCTACAGCACACCCACTGCTAAAAATGAAGCAGTGTGTGTAGTCTACAGGTTTTCATGATTGTTTCTATCATATTTATTTCCACTGTGATGAAACCAGTCAGACAGAAGACTTCAAACTGAGAATAAACTGGAGTGTTACACTGTTTGAATATCTTAAAAAAACTACCATTTGCCACTTATACATTCAGATTCATAATCGCAAAGAGCTCTATCCGTCATATTACAAACTCTAGACATCAAGGAAAACTCCCCGCTTAAAATCCTAATGCCACCAAGTCTTGTGCCTCTTTTTAAATACGGTGATCACACTGGCAGTAACACTTAGCTTCTTGCATAGCTAACATTGATCTTGACTTGCCTTCACATTATTGGCTTCGGATCAAACACATAAAAACAGCCTCGTTCAGTGCTCGTAGCTATCTGAGCGCTATTGTGTGGACCTGATAGATTTCCTCAGGGAAGTTCTTCTGCTGCTCCTCACAGATGATGTTGAGTCCGGCCCGGGCTACTAGGCGATGCAGTACATTCAGGTCCCGACACACGCTGCTGTCTACATCATCAAGTATTACACCTTCATACGCAACATTATCCTTCACCACGATCAGGCCATCTGGACGCAGACCGCTCCGACAACGCCTCAGGAATTCCACCAGGTGGTCATCGGTCAGGTGACCTAATGGAAGATTCATTTGCTCGATTTAACCATTCCTATTAGTAACAGTTTTAGAAAACTTATCATAGTTGATGTAGTGAAAGAAGTGAATTGCTTCACCTACCGATCACCCACTGGATCCATATGACATCGTAGCGTTCTGGCTGGGGCTGAAAGTCTTGTAGGCCACAGCAGAAGTAGTTCTCCACCCGCTTGGCTTCCTCACCCAGGTAGGTACGAGCTTTATCCAGAAACTCCTGAGTCACGTCCACTAGATCCACTGTACGGAAGAGGGGCAGGAGCAGCCGCTTGGTGATACGGCCAATTCCAGCACCACAGTCCAGAGCACAGCCTGTCCCAGTCTTACCCGGGCCTTCCTTAGAGTAAAACAGGAAACCAAATGATTGGGTGTTTCTCATGGACTTTTATTTATGATTAGGTGAAAAGCTGAGTAACTGTGGGAAAGATAATTGCCTTATATTCATTTCAAATATTTAATTTTAAAAGACCTAACAGTGGACTACAATTCAGAATCGTAGACTTGCAAAAACATTTGGGGTCTGTAAGATTTTTTTTGAAAGACGTTTTTAAAAGAAGTCTCTTATCTTGACAAAGGCTGTATTCATTTAAACAAAAATACAGTAAAAACTATAATACTGTGAAATGATATTGAAATGTAATATATTTTAAAATGTCATTTATTCCTGTGATGGCAGGAACTCCAGTCTTCAGTGTCACATGATGCTTCTGATATCATTCTAATATGCTGATTTGGTGCTTATTAAATGTAAAAAAGAAAAAAGAAAAAAAAAAGAAACCTGTGCTGTATAATGTTTTTGTGGATACGGTGATAGTTTTTTTTTCATCTAGGTAAAAGAACAGCATTTATTTGAAATATAAATATTTTGAGACATTATAAAATGTCTTTTGATCTATTGAATGTGTCCTTGCTGAATTAAAGTATAAATGTAGAATTACTCACCCCGAGGAATTTTTGAAGAAACTTTTTGGAGCCATTAATGTCGATGCTGGAAATGCTGCCATAACCTCCCAGCATTCCATCTACAGTGGGCGAGACTTCCTTCCAATAGTGTTCTGCCTTCGAGTAAAAGACTGTCTGGTTTTCTATCAAACGGTCTTCCATCTTTGTGCAACTCCTGACCTCAGAGATCAAAAGAAGACAGTTTCACAACAGATCTGAGTGAGAAAGTCAGATTTCTTCTTCACCATCATATCATGCTTGCATATTTGTAAAAGCATACAGTACATGTAGTCTCTCAATTCTGTTGCACATTTCTAAAATTATTTCTGCAATTGTATTTTCTGTGTGAAAGTATTTATGCTGCCTCTGTGGCAAATGCACCTTTTTGTGGCATACTGTATATATTGTTTCAGGTGAAGCTTCTGTACAGTGTTAAATGCATTTGTATCTAAATGAATCAAATTAATCCGTTTCAAACTTCTTATGAAACTTTTGTACTCAACTGCTATTAGTCAAGTTTAGTGCTTTTCACAATACAGGCTGCTTTAGTTCATATTTACAGAAAATAATTTTTTAATGGTTTTATGTGGGAAACCCATAGGCACAACTATCCTCATCTAGCATAGCACAAATTACAATAAATATACAAGAGCCAAATATGATCGGTTTCATAGTATGTGTAACACTAGTCATGCATTCACTGAATAAACTACCAGTATGTCAATGTTTGAGTTATATGGGTAATGATAATGAAAACACAATTCAATGAAATGGTCGAGAGCCAAATATTCAGCCTGTAATGAGACCTAAAGAGCAGAAGAATATTTAGCTTTAACACTGTCTTATTCAGACACCTGGGTCCAAATGTAGCTCTGCTGTCTGAAGTCATCTGTCAGCAAGAGTCACTTCACAGCCGACTGACTGCTAAGATGAATTATAACATGTGCTCTACCAACGAAACAATTTCAAATGAAAAAAAAAAATAGTAGTATATTTCAGTATATTTCATAGACTAAAAAAAAAGAAAATAGGCGTATGTAGAGAGTAATAAATGGTTATTGAACAATGTGAGCTACAGTTGCTTCTATGTTTATCCTTAACTCTCATTACTTACTGGATTGACTTGGACCCAAAAGATTACACACGTGATTCTGCTACCGTGCTGTCGTCAAAGATGTCTTGTCTTTCGGCTAACGTTATATTTGGAGGTGACAAAAAGTTACACGTGTTGACACACGGCCAGTTCGAGATCACACACCTCCGCTGACATTTGTATGCCTTAACAGTAATTTAGACAGTTAACACTGACGTACCTATGCTTTCCTGCTCTCGCTGACTGTCTTTTCTTACAATCGGTCATGTCCCTACTGAAACACTGCTGCAGAACTGCCCCATTAAAGCTTTTCCAGCTCCATTGGCTCCCCAAAGCAGAAATACTACACGCCTCACGTCACTTCCTTATTTGACTCTAGTGTTTCCCTTCAGCGTTTTTGTTTTCTTTTGTCTCCATCCTGTGGCCGCCCTTAAACTTGCATATGTGGCTAAGAAACTGTCAAGTAAATATGTAAGGAATATATAGGTGCATCTCAGTAAATTAGAATGTCGTGTAAAAGTTCATTTATTTCAGAAATTCAACTCAAATTGTGAAACTTGTGTATTAAATAAATTCAATGCACACAGACTGAAGTAGTTTTTGGTTATTTTAATTGTGATGATTTTGGCTCACATGTAACAAAAACTCCCCAATTCACTCTCAACAAATCAGAATATTTCATAAGACCAATAAAAAAAATACAAAAAAACTTTTGGCCTTCTGGAAAGTGTTAATTTACTGCAGGATACTCAATACTTGGTATGGGGCTACTTTTGCTTTAATTACTGCCTCAATTTGGCGTGGCATGGAGATGAACAGTTTGTGGCACTGCTGAGGTGGTGTGGAAGCCCAGGTTTCTTTGACAGTGGCCTTCAGCTTATCTGCATTTTTTAGGTCTCTTGTTTCTCATTTTCTTCTTGACAATAGCCCATAGATTCTTTATGGGGTTCAGTTCTGGTGAGTTTGCTGGCCAGTCAAGCACACTAACACCATGATAATTTAACCAACTTTTGGTGCTTTTGGCAGTGTGGGCAGGTGCCGAATCCCGCTGGAAAATGATATCAGCATCTTCAAAAAGCTGGTCAGCAGAAGCAAGCATGACGTTTTTTAGGATTTCTTGGTAAACCGGTGCAGTGACTTTGGTTTTCAAAAAACACAGTGAACCAACACCAGCAGATAACATTGCACCCCGAATCATCACAGACTGTGGAAACACTGGACTTTAAGCAACAGGGCTATGAGCTTCTCCACCCTTCCTCCAGACTCTAGGACCTTGGTTTCCAAATGATATACAAAACTTGCTCTCATATGAAAAGAGGACTTTGGACCAATGGCAACAGTCCAGTTCTTCTTCTCCTTAGCCCAGGTAAGACACTTCTGACATTGTCTGTGGTTCAGGAATGGCTTAACAAGAGGAATATGACAACTGTAGGCAAATTCCTCGACACTTTTGTGTGTGGTGGCTCTTGATGCCTTGACCCCAGCCTCAGTTCATTACTTGTGAAGTTCACTCAAATTCTTGAATCGATTTTTCTTGACATTTTTCATAATGCTGCGGTTCTCTTTTGGTTGGTTGTGCATCCTTTTCTTCCATACTTTTTTCTTCCACTCAACTTTCTGTTAACATGCTTGGATACAGCACTCAGTGAAAAGGTCACTCAGGGTGAAATGCTATTTCATGCATACTGAGTTTTTTACACTGTTAAAGAGTTGGATTCCCATGCTAAACATGGACAAAGTTTCAAAAATTTATTTTTTTGTTTTGTTCCAAAAATACCTCTTCCGGTTTGTCACAAATTTCGGAAAGTTTATTTCGAGTATGGGTCTGTGTGACGTTAGATGGAGCGGAATTTGGGTCCTAAGGGCACGTCTGCCGGAAGAGCGCACGCTCCCGTAGAGCAGAGCAGAGACATTCACTGATCAGAGCGAGAGACCAAATTGTCACAAAAGAAGATGTGTTTTTGGTTGCCAGGGCAAGACAACCCTGCACAGATTACCAAAAAAAAACAGCATTAAGGGACCAGTGGATGGAGTTTATTTTTACAGAGCATCAACGGAGTTTGTGTTTGTTCCCTGCATTTCGAAGATGCTTGTTTTACAAACAAGGCCCAGTTTGACGCCGGATTTGCACATCGTTTATTTCTTAAGGATAATGCAGTCCCAACAAAAAAGGGTCACGATCGTGTGTTGGAACCGCATGCGATGAGTAAAACTGCTTCAAATATCTCTGTGTTGTTAACTTAGCTATCAGCACGTAAGCAGATCAAGTAAACAACATGCGATGTTGTCATCAAACTGCACTTTCCACATGTAACTTACAGCTTAAAAAAAAAAAAGACGACACAAAGTGGAACTTAGTCATTTTCCAAAACCGCTAAGCAAATATATACAGTTTCAATACATACCACATAGAGACGTTGTTGCTGATGCTGCTCTTGTTAAATTTCAGCCTCTGGATCTGATTCTGGATCATAAATATACAGCTGAATCTGACTGTTAGCCATGGTTTGTTGATGATGTTTTTTTCCTCACGGTAATGTCACAGCTTTCAAATGCTCTCAACGCAAAAGCCTACTGGCGCTCGTGATTCTTTAGCTCCGCCCACACGTCACGCCTCCAGCCGGTCGTGTTTTTCCGGGAAAAATCGGTACAGACTATCTTCCTCTTATAAATATAATAAAACTAAAGACTTTTTGGAGTTATGAAGGATGCAGTACTACTCTATAGGTACTCAAGATTAACAGGATATTGAGTGAAAACGAGCATTTCACCCCCCCCCCCCCAACTACTTCAGCCTGTGTGCATTGAATTTATTTAATACACGAGTTTCACAGTCTGAGTTGAATTACTGAAATAAATGAACTTTTCTTATAAGGGTCAGCTTTTTAAGTAGGTGTTTTTTATTACAATCCATTGTTTCATCTTCATTTAGTTCGTAAGATCTAGATACTGACATAGTTACACTGCTATACTCTTATAAACTCTTTGTCTCTCATTTCCCAGAGATCTCCAGCCTCTTAAATAAATGTTCATCTGAACGGTCCTAGTTTCAATCCTGTATTTGTTTTGTATTCCTTCCAGCCACTGTTGCCTTTTCTTTCTTCTAATCCCATCTCTTATTTTCCCTCCCTTCATTACATGACAGCATGCTTTCTGTCTCGCCTACTTGTGCTGGTCTCTCCTCCCCCACAAGTCCAACATTTGACTGCTCTCCTCACACTCCCCTGGGTAACTCTTCTCTTCCTCTTTCTCCCTGCTGGCTGTGTCTGCTCTTCCTCTTTCTGTCTCTCCTTCTCAGCCAAGCTGGCAAGGTATACAGATGATGACTCAGTACACTGCCTGTCTGCATCAGTCAGTCGATATTTAATCTGATCTGCTCTCTTTCACCCTATCTTCTTCTGTCTACTCCCTCTCTGGCTCCTGACACCTTTTACAATCTCATTAGAATTACAAAGAGGCTGGAGAAATGGAGCGGAAATCAACACTTCTGAAATGTCCTGAGTCAGCAGAGCTGGCCGGCTCTTCTCTTTCCTGTCTCTGCCTGTAGTCCTCTCTCTCTCTGTGCCCTCTTCATGTTTCTCCTTTCAGATTAATATGTTTGGCAGTATAGTCACCTAGATTTGACTTGAAAAGGGAGATACATACATAAGATACATACATAAAATATATACAGATACACAAAAGGGATATTTCTAAGACAACTGAGAAAATTGTCTTATTGTACTGACAAAATAATCCCTTTTTAATATTGAAGAAACAAAGTCATACTAGTTTGGAATGACATGAGGTTGGGTAAATGTTGAGAAACTTTTTCATTATTGGTTAAATTGCCTCTTTGTGGCAGAGAGTGTAAAATGCAATAAAATCAAGAATCTGTGATTTGTTAATTCTCTTTAACTTTTATTTAATTGACAAAAGAACAATAATAATAATAATGATAATTTCCAAAGTTTTCACTGACAAACTTAAATGTATTTTGCAAATATAAACACATTTTGATTTTGATGCCTGCAACCCGCTCCAAAAAAGTTGGGGCAGAGGCAAAATAAAAGTGAAAATGGTGTAGAATCTCCTAATTAAACTGCTCTGAAACAGCTCACAGCAAGCAGGTGAACTGGAGTTGGCCATTGAAAGCATTGGAATTTTTTCCAATTAAAGAGAATGAACAAATAACATATTCTTGATTGTATAGTATTTCATGAAACATCCCTTTTCTGGAATTGGGGTTGTATATTGTATATCAAAATAACATGCAGATTAGTATGCAAATCTCATAACTTTCTCTGACATCAGGTCAGTGTAACGTGTATGTTCGGTTCTGTTTTGGTTTTGGTTTTGTTCTAGGCCTAGTCCATAAGTACACAGGTATTTTTGTAAATTCATTTTCCCTCTTTTGTTAAAAAAAAATCTCTGTCCACATGAATACGCAAAAACAAGCTAAGAAGCGATGTCAAGAGCATGCCAAACCAACAGGTGCCGATATAACCCTAACCATAAAGCCATGTTGGCCAATCAGAAGCCAGTAAACAAGTTTAGCACAGTTATTAGCAGCAATATTTTGACTACATCCACCATCGCACAAACTCGTCTGATGTTAACAAAGGAGATAGAGGTGCACAATCTGATGTCAAACAAAGGAGATAACAGTGCACACTTAAACATCACAAGCCTGGTTTCACCAGCTACACAACACTGCAATCAGAGTTTATGAAAACATCCTGGCAGGAGATTTAAAAAAGGTTCGGTTTCAGTGACCTCGGCTCTTCCTCAATGTCCTCCACTTTGCAAGGTGGATGAGCTTTGGATCTTCCAGTCTCCATCTCCAACCTGCAGTGTCGATCCTGTGGCTCCCCCTCAGTCCTCCGAGCCCTGGACTCCACCTCTGCCTTCCGACCCTTCAGCTCGTCCTTGGCTTCACCAGGTTCTGTCAGTCCTCAGACTCCACCGGGCTCCATCGTCCCTTCAGCTACAACTTGGGGAGATTTTCCGACCTGCCTCCACCATGGTCTTCCACACCTCCATCCCTCTGGCTCTGTCTGGTTCCTCCTTCCGTCCGCCTCCTCCTTGATCCTTGGTCGCTCTGGCTATGCCCAGGCCTGTTGACCCCTGCCTTGGTCCCGTGAAACTGTGGCTCCGCTCCTTCCTGCCTCTGCTTCCAACCCATTTTCTAAACTATTAAGAAAGAAAACGTCTATATTTTTGTGCTCTAGGATGTGGAGTGATTTTCATCTAGAGCAGAGGTGGTTGGCTTAAGGGAAAGGTGTGAAGATGTGTCTTGCATTGGGTGGAGGTCACAAATTATCTCTCAACTCATCCTTCTACTCATATGTAGACCTTCATTCACCCTGACTCAGACACAAGGATATATGTATCAGTCTATAAATGTCCTGTGCTTAAATATAAAGCAAAATCACCCTTGTGCATTTATTAAGACATTCAGTTCATGCAAGGAAGGAAAAACAGCCTCCTTGAAAAAAATAAACAGATAAGATAAGGGCACTTACTTATTATGTAATAATTTGCATTCAAAGTGACTGTTAAACTAACTACTACTGACATGATGCTATAACACTATGACATTACATATTGTGCTTCTTGTTAAGCAGTGAATGAACCAAGAAAAATGTATCCTGCAGATGTTTCGTAAAAGTCAGCTTGAGTCATTTGTAGGACAGTCTATTTTTTTTTCATGATGTTGTTGTCAAATCAATTGAATTGTACAAAAGTGACACAAAAGTAAAACATGTTATGTTATTATTTCAATCTGAAAGTGTAGATTTCTTATGTGTGTGAGTGTGACAACTGTACTGAAACATTCCCCTTTGAAAGTATTTTAAAAATCACTTGTGCATTAATTAAATTAGCCACGTGATGGCACTGTTGTATTATATTCAAGCTTAGTGGGGCAGCTTGAGGTTAAAATCATTTCTTTATTCAGTCAGTCATTTATACTTTTATTAATGCATTTATTCAGTCAATCAGTCTATATATATAGTTATATTTAAACATAACCTAGGCACGACAGGATCTGTAGTTCTCTCAAACTAACACTAACAATAAACACAATGCCCCATAGTGGTCAGAGCTCAAAACACAGTGCTTGACACTATTTCGGATACCAGTTCTATTTGCCATACTACCTTGAAGTATATGTTCTATTGAAGACAATATTATGAAAATGTACATGTATAAAATATGTTAATTGTTACAATAGGTTCATTAGATACATATTCTGTATGTTAAATATATTGGAATTATGACTGAGATTGATAAGTGTCTGTCACGCCACAGTTCTTACGTTAGATACCTCCGAGGACTCTTCATGTTAAACCTAGTTAGACAGTTAAAATAGCAATGTATTTAAAATAGCAAAATATTTACAATGCATGGTTGTATTGTTTAAAGCCATTTTATTCAGCAGATGGCTATTGTTAAATAATTACAAATCCAATGTTGTAAAATACACTACTATATTATACTATATATAATATAATCAAATCAAATGTGTATATGTGTAAATATTGCACATGATAGCACAGGCCTTTTAACAAAATACAAGCTGTTATGAGTGTATATTCCTCTGTGTTTGCTGAATTTCTCTGTTTGTGTTCTTAATTACAGAAAAAATACGAGACAAACTGTTGTATTCCTGTCTGCCATTTGCTACAGTCATGTGCCTGTGTTTATGCATATGTGTATGTGTATGCAAATGTTTGTGTTTATACACTTTGAAAGGTCACAATGAGGTCTTATGCCTTATTCAAGCTGAAGCATATGGCCAGAATGTCTGTCACAGAGCCAAAAGGCAAAAACAAACAAGCCAACTAAGAAATGTTAAAATATCATTAACAGTGTTTTTTTTTTTTTTCTCCTCAAAAATGAGTCAAACACACAATGTATTTGAAGAGAGAGTGTGTGTCTGTGTTTGTGACACATGACAGCTGTGTGGTTCTTTGATGTTTGGAATTACAGTTGGATTACATCAGGGTAGTTTGGATGGGAGCACCTGTATTGTGATGGGAGGAAAAAACGTCAAATACGCAGATGAAAAGAGAGGCTGGACTGAGGTCTTTCTTGAAGCAAAAGAAAGCAATAACAATTTTATTTATTTATATATAAAAAGAGTGTAGAGTTATGCAAGTGTGCATGTGAATGTATGTTTGTTTCTTTAAATATTTTTGTCCCTGTACGATTTTGGTATTATGTCTGTTTTAGAAGCAGTAGCCATCAGGTAGCTAACTGCTATTATTTACACAGCCCTCTTGAATACTACATTCTGATTGGTCAATAATTAACTAGAATATTTTTGAATGATGGCTGATTAAAATTTATGATTCATGTTTCATGTTCATGTTTTATATTATATTATGTTATAATTTATTTAAAAAAAATGGATGAGAGGCTTTTTCAGCTGTGTGATATACTAGTGATCACAGAACCGTTTGTATCACTGTGCTTGCAGCATTTCTCACAGTGTCAGGGCAGCTGCACAAATCCACTATAATTTTAAGTTTTTTTTAAATAAATGTATCATTTTTTTATTATGGAATGTAGTTTTAAGAGTTTTTTTTAGGGGAGAAATTGTTATTTAGACTTCAAATATGCGGTTTGTTAATTGGAATATTTGCATCAATGTTTTTCGGAGATGTGAGCTCCAGGGCGTCAGCGGCTGTTCGGCGCTCATGAACCCGCCGAGAGCAGCCTCACCTCGGCCAGTGCTTCTGGAATTTGCTGCTGGCTCTGATGTCTCTCTATACTGGTTAAACATGAGCTATAATTCATTTCAGGTAAATCTAACAGGCTGTCTTTGTTCCAGAGCAAATGGTTTTAGTTAATGACAAAGTCTCCTAACGTTATATTTTATAACTTTAATGATGTATATCAGAGCGCTGCCTTTGTACTTTTGACTGAATTGCTTAGCAAATTTTATGATGGCTGTTGTTGTTCATTAAATACTATTATTCAATGTATAATATTTTATATAAATAATAGTAGTTTTTGATAACCCAGATAGCATGCGTACATCTGAAAAATGGAAAGCATTTGTTGTGTACAAAAAACATCTGATAGACGTCTTTAAGATGTCAGTTTTACATACATTCTACACACACGGGGGCCCAGTGTGCTGAACCAGTTGCACCCTCACTAAAGATGGCCCTCGCCGAAACACAGCCCTTCTGTGTGATATTGCTCATATTATATTAAATTATATTATATGGTTGTAGAATTATATTATCTTGTTTTACTGTAAATATTAATTGAAAATGTAATTGAAAAAAGATCAAATAAAATATTAATTTTAGAATTTAAATAAAATGCTGAAGTTGTAAAAGATAAAATTACAAAATCGCATAACTAAATTACTAAAACTTAAACTAAAATGTCAAAATAAATGTAAATCAAAATATTAATAATACTAAAATAACAGATTATATTATAACAACAATAAATTATATAACTATATATATAATTTTTTTATAATCTCACCTTTTGTATATTAATATATCCTTGTATTAACATACAACAATGTACAACATACATCAGCAGCAAACTTCAAGCAGTCAACAGCAGGCTCTTAATGGAAGCCAGAGCTCTGCAGGGCGTTGAGGTGAATGCTTAATGACTGAATAACAATCAGCACTGGGTGAGAACAGGATTAGTTCTGTCTTTGAAGGTCTGAGGTCTGATGTAGTTTCTGGTTTCACAGTGCAGCAGTGCCTCGCATTTTGAGAATAGAGGCCATATGAGTGTGAGTGTGTGTGTGTGTGTGTGTTGGAATGTTGTGTGTGCGTTTATGGAACAAAACAGGACTGAATGTTACACAACCCAGCTACACGCCTTTAGTTCATTCTGTGCTTGCCATTCTAGCTTCCTTCTACCCTCTTTCTCTTCTGATTTTTCCCCTCTCTTTCTGTTTTCCCCAATGTGAGCCTCTGACACCACCATCACCGCCAACAACTCTCTCTCTCTCTCTATTTCCTGAGATCAGCCCTGGTTGGGTAGATTGAAGTGGACAGCAGTGCATAGCACATGCTCACT
The DNA here is from genome assembly GCF_023724105.1 of Carassius gibelio. Classification (NCBI taxonomy): domain Eukaryota; kingdom Metazoa; phylum Chordata; class Actinopteri; order Cypriniformes; family Cyprinidae; genus Carassius; species Carassius gibelio. The sequence continues at coordinate 25,828,435 of NC_068375.1, read as the reverse complement.
ACTGCCTCTCTGCTTGATCCCTGACCTAGAAACAGAGAGAGAGAGAGTATACTAAAAGATTACTGAGAGGATAGAAGTGTCCAGTGTGGGTGGCTTTACTGACAGATTTTATTTTAATGATTTATAATCATAATTATAAAGTTAGTATTTTACTCACACATGAAAAATGCGAAGAATTGAGTTTTGGATGAATATAAATGGTCTGAATATAAGACAAACCATATTATCACAGATAAAGAGTGTAAGGCAATTGGATCAGATGTGAATTACCAAACTAGTCAGTTGCACAGGAGCTCCCTACCTGGACTGGAGGAGAATTGACACTCCTGTGAGACTACTTTTGGCTGGCAGATAGTTAAAAATGCATAAGCCATTTTCTTATTAATATTTCACACAAGCAAGCTCCCTATCACCAGTGCAGCTGTAAGCATGCAAGCAGTACAGAGAGCAGGAGAGAAAGAATGTGAGAGAGATATGGGGAGAGAGACTAAATGAGTATAAAAAGAGAAAAGAAGAATGATAAGGGAAAGCAGTGTAAAAAAAACAACAACTATATATGTAGAAAGAAATAGGATGGAACCCTGTTTCCCATTTTTACCAGACTGTTGTTATAAAACCAGTTTTAAGAAGAATCATATGGAACCAGACAAACTACTGGATCCCTCACATCCAAGTCATCTCCTTTTGAACTTTTCTGGTCTGGCCAGCACTACAGATCACCGAACACCAGGACAATTACACACTCTCCCCATTGTGCAATAAAAATATGTGCAATGCCACTTTCATATTTCATGTGCAATACTACAACTTTTCGTATTTACTGGATACCACCCATCTTTGTCCATCCTGACATCTTATTCCATCTACAGCACACCTGTAGCCTACATATTTGTTTTATATATACGTACGTGTGTGCGTGCGTGTTTAGGGCAGTGTGGCCTGATGGTTAGAGAGTTGGACTAGCTACCTGAAGGTCGGTGGTTCCAGTCTCAGTGCTGGCTGGAGTTGGGGGGGGGGGCAACTGGGGGTTCAGTGCCTTGCTCAAGGGTACTTCAACCCATGGGTCTCTTCCGCCCTCAATACCCATGGGTTGAAGTACCCTTGAGCAAGGCACTGAACCCCCAGTTGCTCCCTTGGTGCTAGATCTATAGCTGCCCACTGCTCCAGGTGTGTGTTCCGTGTGTGTTCACTTCTCACTGCTGTGTGTGTGCACTTGGATAGGTTAAATGCAGATCACTAATTCCGAGTATGGGTTACCATACTTGGCAAATGTCGTGACTTTTACTTTATTCATAGTATTTTTTTTTTTGTATTACCTGTATGTTGTTGTTTCTGTGTACTTGTAGTTTCTGTCACAAAACAAACATACTTGGCAATAAAGCTCTTTCTGACTTTCTGAATATTCTCAAATGTTTAAACAGTGTTTCGTTGACAGAATTTCTTATTGGTGCTTCTCACTTGGAACAATTTGTATGTATCAAATAAATTATAATTCTTTTACATTTTTTATATAGCGCTTTTCTAGACACTTAAAGCGCTTTACATAGACAGGGGGTATCTCCTCATCCACCACCAGTGTGCAGCATCCACCTGGATGATGCGACGGCAGCCATATTGCGCCAGAACGCCCACCACACACCAGCTTACTGGTGGAGAGGAGATTTAGCAATTTAGCAAATTAGCAACTCTTGTGACAGTATAGCAGAACAGTCTTATTTTTTTCTTTCATAATCATGCTTTCTTTCCTCTTTGCTTTGTATTAAATTATAGTTTCAATAACCGTTGTGAGCATAGTGTAAAAACAGCATCATCTAGTGGTAGTACGGCCAAACAGTAAAAACAGCAATATTGTAAAATGTTTTCTATTTGAATATATTATAAAATGTAAATTATTCCTGTGATTCCTGTTATATTCCAAGACATTATTCCAGTCTTCAGTGCCACATGATCTTTCTAATATGCTGGTTTGCCATTTAAACATTTCTTATTATTATAAATATTAAAATGGTTGTGCTGCTTACTATTTTTGTAGTGACCATTCTTGGATAAATAGAAAGTTAAAAAGCATTTAAGTATAACTGCATCCTTGCGGAAAACACATAAATCCATTACTAAATAAATAAATAAAATAAATCTTACTACTCCGAAACTTACAAAACTGAACAGTAATGTAGATTAGTAGATGATTCTTCTGCACAATCTGACTTTGCTGCAGCCTGGAATTGAACTACTGGTTTCGTCTGGTCAGAGGAGAACTGGCCCCCCAACTGAGCCTGGTTTCTCCCAAGGTTTTTTTCTCCATTCTGTCACCGATGGAGTTTTGGTTCCTTGCCGCTGTCGCCTCTGGCTTGCTTAGTTGGGGTCACTTCATCTACAGCGATATCGTTGACTTGATTGCAAATAAATGCACAGACACTATTTAAACTGAACAGAGATGACATAACTGAATTCAATGATGAACTGCCTTTAACTATCATTTTGCATTATTGAGACACTGTTTTCCAAATGAATGTTGTTCAGTGCTTTGACACAATGTATTTTGTTTAAAGCACTATATAAATAAAGGTGATTGATTGATTAGATATTACATTTATTTGCATACAGCATTGTGATTGGTCTTCCTTGGATATGTGAAGCAATCTTCATTTGCTAATATTACAATGATGTCAATGGCTATTTTACAAATACAGATACAGAAAAAATAGTAAATATTCAATGATTACTTGCTGAATAGAAGTATAAATTTAAAGACAAACAAACAAAAAAATCTTACAGACACCAAACTTTTGAACTTTAGTGTATATATTCACATATTTAATGGGATCAAGTAAAATATAACTGAACATATGAAACAGCATAATAAAAGCATATATAAAAGCAGTAATAACTGAAAGTTTAAAGTACCCTGTATTCAAGGACAGTTATTTTAAAGCAAATTACCTGCCATTTCATCTCTATCATCCTGCATTTCTTCGGCAAGGTACTGAAGAAATTTTGTCTAGTAATTTTAGTGATACAAGTCATTCATCTATGTTGTGACCCAGTGTGTGGACAACCTTTCATTCTTATTTCAGGCAATTATTTCACCCCCCCACCCCACGCCTCTTCCCACACATTTTGCTAGGAAAAACAGCTGTGTTTACAGTGCTAATTATTTGATTAAAATCATAATCAATTTCTCCACAAATCAGTAGGCTTGGCGACACCTAGGGAAAAGCTGTGTCGCCACAATTCTTTAAAAATGTCAATGCGTCCTGATTTCACCTGCTAGACATTTGCTTAAAATCATGTATCTTCATCCTTAGCTCTTCTCAGTAGCTGTTTCTTCACCATTGCAAGTTGATTTGCTGATACTCTCATTCTAGAATGTCACTTTGCAAATCATTTTGCAATATATTTGGCTGCCATAACAATAACCTTCCATGCTTGCTGCTGTTTGCTGCCGTCCTCTCAGTGCAAGCAGCTTCTCAATTTAGCTCGGTAGCTAAGCTGGAGAAATGTACAAATGAAAATGTGAAGTGTTTTGCTGTCCCTGTAAACGTTCATTTTCTGTTGCCAGCAAACATTGCAGATCAGGATCAAGAGCCTCTAACTGTTATAAGTGGAATTACATTTTATTGTTTATGGAGTCATATTTTGTTTTAGAACGGGACAAAAGATAATGTGATGATCATGACATAAGGAACTATTGTGCTCATGGAGACTCAACATTTTTGTACATTTTGCATTGTAAAAAGACATACAGTACACACATATATGCACAGACATATACAAGAACAATTACACAAAGAGGCCACGCTTTAACTCGTAAAAACTCATTTCTAGCTGGACATAATGAAACAACAACTATCTTGATCGATTCATTGATTCACTGGGATTAGACTGATTCAAACTGCTAACTCTTCTGAACAAACTGCAAATATATATATATATATTCATCAACTGGTTCATCGATAACAAAAGATAGATGACATTTGTAAGTTTTATTGCTTCAACAATTCATTACAGGTAAATATGCACCATATCCAGCGCTCTTGTATTCTGTCTTAGAAAGTATCCTATTATGCTGTAAGAAACGCCTACAAACATTTCAGTGTGAGTGAACTGCGAATGAATCAAAAAATATTATCAGTATAATATTTACCAGAGCACTTAAGTATTTCACAAGGACTCCTGCCCCCCCCCCCCCCCCCCCAAAAAAAGGGTCTATTGATGTCCAGTTCAGACTGCTGCAAGCTCACATCTCCGCTAAAACATCCCTTCTGTGGATTCAACACCAGGACAACACTCTGTTTTCAGACATGGTCAAACTTTTTTTGGCTTTAAATATTTGTAATATATACTAGATAATCTAAATATATAAAATCAATGCATAAACTATACTATAACTACCATTCTTGATAAAAAAGTGACCAGGCTTTTTTATTTTTTTATTTATAATGGTCATCAGGCACAATAGCCTCTAACACTGTTATATTTGAAATGATATTTTATTAGTTATGTTGCCATATTTTGTTTTAAAAATGATTTAATCCACCTAAAATAAAACCCTGTATACTACTATTGCTTCCCAAAGGCAATTATTTTGTGTTTTAATTAATTATTTCTTTATATGTTTATTTATTTGAGTAAAAAGTTTGAAGAAAATAATTTTTGATAGTGTTATAGATGCACACAATATGAAGAGCTGCTTTATCATTTTTTTCTGAAACATTATTTAATGATTCATAATAATATAAATATTTATAATGCACAATCACACACACACACACACACACACACACGCACACATGTTTGTTTTTGTTAAAAGTGGGGACATCCCATAGGCATAATGGTTTTTATACTGTGTATTCTATCACCCTTCACCAACTCTACACATAACCCTAACCCTAACCGGAAACTTTGTGCATTTTTACTTTCTCAAAAAAACTCATTCTGTATGATTTATAAGCGTTTTGAAAAATGGGGACATGGGTTATGTCCTCATAAGTCAACCTCTCCTTGTAAAACCTGTGTCAAACCCATGTCATTATACAGAGTTGTGTCCTGATATGTCACAAAAACACACACACACACACACAGACACACACACACACACACAGACACTCAACCAGCTTGCAAGGCTGCAGCAGTAGCAGTGACATGTCTTGGCATCCTGTTGCAGAACCCAGGCCTGTATGCCTGAGTAAGTGCGTGTTTGTGTGCGTGCAGAGGATCGATCCAGCCATTGCTAGCACCAGGGCCCTGAGAGACATGAGGCGGGTAGACCGAGGGGGATGGATGAAGAGAGAGAGAGAGAGCAGCAATAGCTGCAGCACAGCTATTCAAGCTAACTCGTTATGTCCAGGGCTTATTGGAAAACAGTCCGACTGAGGCTCGGCACTGAAATTAGTTATTGATCTTGTCTTCCCATCCCCAACCTGCTTCTCTCTCACCCTTCTCCTCCCCCTCTGCTTTGGGACCACAAAAGCCTCTTCTGCTGATTCCTACTCTTTTTCATTTGTTCCCCTCTTCCTTGTTCATTCCCTTGCTCTCGCTTTCACCGTACACCCCTTTTCGTTCCATACATTCATCTTTACTTTACATTTACAGTCCTTTGTTTCCAAGAGCCAGGCTTCCAGGGTTTTGATCAGTTCTCTCTCTCGACAGTGGCTCTCTGATTGGTTAACCTTCTGACGATTTCTCTTTCTTCTTATATTCTAACTTCTTCTATTCCTTTGCCAACATGTCACTTATTTTAATTCTGTTTTCTTTCCCAACCACTGCCTTCCCTCAACCCTGTCTCACTATGGTTCTCCCTTGTTGTTCTTTTCTCATCCACGAGTGACTCTTTCTTTTCCATTGCTCTCTTTTTATTTCTCACCTTCGCCTCCTTTCTCTCAGCTGCATCAATTCAGCAGTCAGCTGCACAAGCTAGTTATCATTTAAAGGAAAGACAGAGCGAGAGAGAGAAATGGAGAGAGACAGAGCTGAGGGATAAATGCAGATGTAATTGGTGCAGTGAGGGGGAAAAGAAATTTAGAACCTGTCATTATGGTTACGCCATAATCCCAGAACAATACACACAAAACAAAATGTGCATTCAAATATAAACACGCTACAACAATGTATTTTCAGGTGGTGCATGATGCCATTGTGACAGATACTAATGAACATATAAATAATCAAGAAAATATAAATTAGGGTAATTTGCAAATTCTTAAAGCAAATACCAAAACTTACAATGCAGCAAAAATAGAGTTAAACTTGAAGGTGATTTTGTGTTTAAGGCTTTGGTCCTGTGTAAATAAGATACTGTTGTCATGACAAGCTCGTGTCTTGTGTTCTGTTGGCTGGATATAAGCATCAACATGCACAGAAGTACCATCTTTAAATCATTTAACAGATGCAAGAAAGAAAGGACAATTCCAATTCTGTATGCAAATACATTATCATTCAAAAGTTCGGGATTGGTGTGTTGGTGTGATGTCAGTGGATATTTTTAAACTTGAAGTTTACATTTCCTAAAAGTATTAAAGATAGATAGATAGATAGATAGATAGATAGATAGATAGATAGATAGATAGATAGATAGATAGATAGATAGATAGATAGATACATAGATAGATAGATAGATAGATAGATGGCACTTCTATGGCACAAATGGCACATCTTAGGCTAAATTTATCTACAAAACAAAGTTTAAATACGAGTCTGAACAGGACTCTTGACCTTCCTCTGGGTGAGTTTACCTAGATTCATCTGCTTCAGTGAAAGTAAGGAAAGTCAGGACAGACAGAGGCCCCCACATTACTCAATTTCATTCCTTCAGTCACACGAGTGCTTGACAAACAGGTCAGGGTAGAGTTTCTCACTCAAGTTCCCACAATGCATTGCTTTCTCATATCTACACCACTAAGAAGGCAGCTTGAAAAGGACTTGAGCTCGCTCAGATTGGGTCATTAATTGGAGTGTCAATGACTAATGCTCAAATTACAACTGGATAACAAAAATGATCTAACATGCGCACTGAGGTGATTCAGTCAGGGAACAGGGGAAATTCTGTGCTTGGCAGCAACATTGTTAGCTCATTTATTCTGCTTCTGCCAACTCGCCACCAAACCCACAATTCTGTGGGAAAACTTTGTCTGTTCATGTTTGTCAGAATTCAGACTGAGGTATAGATATATATTTAATGTTGATTATCAACTGACCAATTACTGACCAACTGATTGTCAGGTCAGTATTTGGTAATCTACATTGCCAAACAAGAATATTATCAGTATAATATTTACCAGAGCACTTAAGTATTTCACAAGGAAAAAAGGGTCTATTGATATCCAGTTCAGACTGCTGCAAGCTCAACATCTCAGCTAAAACATCATGAAGTAATTTTTATTTTTGGGTGAACCATCCCTTTAGAGCAGCACAACTGTTTTCAACATTTATAATAATAATAAGTGTTTCTTGAGCAGAAAATGTGCATATTAGAATGATTTCTGAAGGATCGTGTGTCACTGAAGACTGGAGTAATGGCTGCTGAAAATTCAGCATTGCCATCATAGGAATAAACAACATTTTAGAAAATATTATAACATTACAGCTTTTTGATGAAATAAATGCAGCCTTGGGAAACATAAGAGAAACAATAATAATAAAATGAAAAATAAAAATCCATAATCCATAATCAAGCAGTTTATTTTCAATTTTTTTTTTTTTTTTTAGTTCACAAAAATGTTTTAATTTAGTTTTTGTTAATATTGTGAGGCTGACGCCACTGAGAAACTCCACAGAACCAGAAGTTATATTTTGGAGTCAAACAGGAAGTAGTGACCTCAGCTCGATTACTTCTTACTGTCTTCAGATCTCACTAGGCTGGGAAACAGAGCTCCAGGATGAGAAAACAAGGATCGGGAATAGTGAAGGGGGTTGGTGGAGAACACGGGAACAAAGCAGGAATTTAAATGGAACCCCTCTACCTCCTCCTTTCAAACCCCCTCCACACCCTCAGCCCAAATGCCTCCCAACCCCCGCCTTTTTCATGCGCCTGTCAGGGCTCTGCAGCACGGGGGTAGCGCTGCAGTCTTCACGGCGTGCATGGATGAGGGATGTGACAGGGAGGGTGTTTTAGGGTCATGGCGAGAGCAAGATGGTGAGTTGAAAGGAATGTTTACATTATTCGGATCCCCCCCCCTGCTCTCCCAAATGTACTTACTGGTACCTACCACATATCACCTGGCTCTGTTATGTGTGTGTGTGTATTGAGGGTAAAGTCTATTAGACCCCTAAATTCCAGTATGGTAGTCTAATAACCCACGTTCCAGAGAGCGGAGCTGGTCTCATGGCTAACCAAGAGTGAAGATTAACTGTAAATACATGCAGCTCTATAAAACAAATGGCTTACGAGCACCTACTGGAGAACTGACCTCTCTGTTTTATGAGAGGAAAAGGTATTCATCCTTCTCAGCAGATGAGTTGACCGGTGATCTATAGGAAACAGGAGCTCTTTACTCTGTTCCTTGAGAGAAATGACCTCCAACAGTCAATGAAAGACAGAGTTCTCTACAATACAGAAACAGCAGTCTTTCATAGTGCAAATATATCAATAGCAAAATCAATTTGCTGGTCTTGATGTGTGATTTTGTTCTGTGCTGTGAACCTTTACAGTTTAAGGGATAGCTCACCCAAATTCTCATGTCATTCCAAACCTGTATGACTTTCTTTCTTCTGTGAAACACAAAATATAAATATTTTTTATGAATTTTTGTAACCAAGCAGTTTCAGTTCTGTTTGACTTCCGCTGTATTTTTTTCGTTGGTTTTTTTTTTTTTTTTTACCATAAAATGCAAGTCAATTGAAACCAAATCTGTTTGGTTTCCAACATTCTTCAAAGGATCTTCTTTTTTTTTAGTCATACGGGTTTGGAACAACATGAAGTTAAGTAAATTATGACAGAAATGTCATTTTTGGGTGGACCATCCCTTTAAATCAAAATTAACTTTTAAAATATTTCCTCAAGGTTTTCAGCACAATAATAAAAAGGAATGGCAGAAAATTTTTCAACAAATGTACACTAAAAACAGAAAATCATGTAATATCTCTGAGGTGGACTCTTCATGAGGTTCAGCTTCTCTTCTTCATGTTATCTATTGTTTTGAGATCAACCTCTTGCTCCTTCCAAAATAGTGATGGAATCTGAAAATGTGAGTCAGGAAAACAGTCATCTCCTTCCATGAGTTCTCTCCTCCACCCACCGTTTCCCCCTATTGCACAGAAACGGTCAGGAAGTGCGTCATAAGTAAGGAAGCACTTCCATGAAATGGAGCAAATGCACAAAATGAGGAGGGAGGATATGAATATGGTGGAAAAAAATTACAATCCTTTCTTTTGCTTATTTGTTTCATCAAAGTGTGCATAAAGATAGAACTAGAATAAAAATATTTAGGTACGCTCTGAAAATAGTTGTATAGGCCTATCTGAAACGAAATTCTAAAAAGCAAAGAAGTTCTGTGGAAGTAAAGGTTCAGGCTGAATCTCAGATGTTCAGTTGTGGCCTGTGGGGGCGCTCTAGTTCCTCTCAACTGTCATGTAATTAATGTAGTAGCAACTGTTAGCCATCAGGTGGCACTGTTAGTTAGGGCACTTCCCAGTACTCTGCCCTTGCGAGGTGCTCAGTGCTGCTAACACGGGAAGAGATGAAGTGGACTATTTGGCCCATAAAAAGTACACAGGGCTGAGTTCAGTGACTGGAAATCACAGAGGAGATAGGGCAGGGAGCGGAGGTGAGTCAACCTCATCTGCCTCAGCAGGAGCTTACTCATGCTTTGATCACCAAGAAGATCAGCAATGCATTCAACCGCCTCACTTTGTTGATGAAAAATCAGAGTTGTTCCCATTTACCAAGCAAAAATGTTCTGTCAAATTCCACAGTTTTGGGAACAAGGACAAGTGGTTCTGTACAACCTCAATTAATTTGGTTTATATGAACATTTAAAAAAGTAAAGCGCCTTTTGATGGTTACAAAAAAAAAAAACTTGGAAGTCATAGTTTGAAGCTACTCGACTACTAAACCTAAACAGGGGTCAAGTGTATGTTTTTCTCTCCCTATTAAACAGAGAAATCTCATGAATGCAAGTTTTGCCAGCTCAACCTGTCGCAATGTGCTTCTATCACACTTGACACTTTTAAGCGACCCAAGATGCCTTTGCAAAACATGGAGGCATAAAGAAGTGCTGGATGGCTGTGCACTGTAGGCAAAACTGTCTCTGTCAGAGTTAGCTTTAATGTGTGCTCTAAAACCTCTTCAGCTCCAGAGCAGCTCTTGTTTACCAGGAAGAGAATGACATGAGGCGTTACATAACATTGAGTCTACCTTTCACAAAAAGCGGTATAGAGCAATCTTTACAACCTGCTTATTGTATGTTAACTAGGCTACACCACACCAAGCAACAGTATCTCCTTCTGTATTGGGTGTGTGACATGCTAAATAGGCTGAATGACTCTTCAGGGTGTGGCAAGGCAGGTTTGTGTGTGTTCAAATGTGCTGTGTACTGACTGCTGGTAATTTCATCTGAAAACTGTTACTTCTGATTTAGCATTCACTATTATATAGCTTAAAATAAAGCTTTAAAAATGGGGTCTTCTTAGCGATGGCACAGAAGAACCATTTTTGGGCTCTCTAAAGAACTCTTCAGAAAACAGTTCTTCAAATAACCACTTTTTTCTTAGTGTGAAGAATTTTATTAAACTAACATTGTTAATAAACATTTTAATAATATATAAAAATTGAGGTTGCATTGATATTTAAGGTTCTTCATGGAGCCATCAATGCAAATTGAAACTATATTTTTAAGAGTGTACAGTGCTTGGTGTTGTAGACTGTAGTAATACACAGAGTCACAAACGTTTGGTGTCTTTCATTTAGTTGTTGTTGTTGTTCAAAGTTTCAAGAATACAATCTTTGGGTGTGTATGAGTCTTTGCTCTTAGAATGAGCAAATTACAGCTAATTGTCATTGGCTGTTTTCAAATTAACATTTATTTATTAAGCATGTTTATAAAACAACCAAGGTTGACCAAATTGCAAATTTGCTGTGCAATATTAGTAACTAGAAGAAAAATAGCATTGATAAAGGAATCTTGTTTTATGAGTCTTGGTTCAGGCTGGTCCTCCTCAGTGTATATCAGACATTAGCCTTTACAATTAGATTGAATTTGCCAGGACTGTGTTTGTAAAGTCAGGTGCATCTTACCACAGAGGAAGGACATTTCTGCAGACTGCAAAAAAAAGTAGCTTGTCAGCCTGGAAAAGTTAACAACGCCATTTCTGAGGCTCTAGGGCTCAGAAGAACCATGATTAGAGCCATAATATCCAAATTGAGATTGTCTGAAATAGATGCAAACCTATGACAAAGTTTTTGTGTTGCAGTTGTGCGGTGGGATTTTGTTGATGTTGTACAGTGTGCCATGGATTTTACCCAAGATCTCACTGGGATCATATCATATCATACATTCAGACAAGCAACAATTGTAAAGGACTCTAAAAGTTCAACAGTTTTTTTTTACGGATTTAAATAGCTTTTAAGTATATATGAAAGAAATTTAGGGAGATTGGTGAAAGTTAGGGAAATAGTAGTCTCAGCCTCAGACGTCAAGCCCACAGACCGTTGGCTGAACATCTGATGCATATGGCACACAAAATTGGAGTTTCAAAGTTGTCATCGGATTGGTTGCATTATACAGGATTTCCGGGAGACGTGTGTCTCGTGTTCTTTAACGTTCCACCTGGAAACAAAGATGCAGTGATTCCTTCCAAACCCCCTCCTGAAAGAAGAAAGCCGTCAAGTTTTAAATTGTGATGAGCGCTTATCAGGATCAACTAAATGCTGGATTTTTAAAACTATGTGGAATATTTAAATTGTGTGGCATAGAAACTTTAAAATATGTCCAAGAGTTTTACACACCGTCTGTTATTATAGGGACATTTCCACACCCCTAAACATGATGCGGCACAAAACTTGACCTTTCAGTCATATGGCTACTCGGGCAAGCTTTGGCCATTCAAAGCTCTAAGGTTCCCAGACCTTCTGCCATCAGTCTAAAGGGCTGGCTACGCGAGACTAGGGGAATCAAACACTTTTTGCTTTAACGTCTACAAGACAGATCTTAAATGCTAATGTAATTTTTTTGTTTGGAGATGAGATGACATTTTGTGTAAAATTAAGCAAAAATACTGAAAATCAGACAGAGTGCTATAGTTAATGTGACTCTTTAAAGTATAATTGTCCTCCCTCCCCCTCCAAACTGTAACATTTCCTCCTCCATCTCAACTGCTTTGCCGTTTCTCTCTCTCTCTCTTCTCTCTCTCTCGTTCTTTCTGTTTGGAGATTAAATGGGCATCCTGCCAGTTTTTCATATTTCCTGGCAGCAAAGGGGCCAGCCAACTTCCTGGAGGGGAGGGGCTTACTGAAAGGTTACATTTGCACAATGTGCCTATGGAAAAACACAGAGTGGGGAGAGAAAACGAGAGAGAGAGAGAGGGGAGGGGCAGCAGGGGAACAGATAGGGTGAGAGAAAGGGAGGGGGAGCTTGAGAGAGCGTTAGGCAGCTTGGGCTAAACTAAACGACTCCACCATTCTGCTGTGCTCGGGTAATGGAAAAAGCCCTCCAGGGGAATATTCAGCATGCAAGAGTATCGAGTTGCTCTCCATCATTACAATGCTGCCTAACACCCCCCCCCCCCAAACAGCCCCCCCACACACACACCCACTCCCCTTTCGGTCCCTCCCCCGCAACAGCCCCTCCTCCTCCCAAGCTTTATTTTTCCCTCCTTTTTCTTCCATCTATGCGTCTGTGAAATGAAAAGGCTTTCTGGGAGGCTAGCTGAGGGCCACAGGAGGTTGTTTGGGCCTGGTCTATTTGAAGTTGGTGCATAGGTGTTCATGTGTTTGTGTGAGTGGCGGGAGTTGGTTGGTTAGTTATGGGAATGGGACTGTAGTGCAACTGTATTGGTTCACATGGGTAGTAGATATGTGATGGAAACGCGCATCCTTGTCATTGTCTATTCATAGAGTGGGAAGAAAAATGGAGCGAGACAGATGGAGAAAGGAATAAAAAAAAAAAAAGACTGTAAACCCACTTGGCCTCAGCTGGGTTAGAATGGCAGAGTAAAGGCCTGTTCACACCAATACAAAGATTTCATTTAAATAAACAGCTGTTAATGGATTTGTTTAGACCAACACAAATTTGTTTGCCATCAACTCAATTACAATTACTCTTACTCATTTGCAGAGTTTGCCACACCATATTTAGATTTTTCCGTGCTAGTCAATAATTTAGGAAAAACTGTATTATAATGAAAATGATGTGCCCCTAAAAGGCACATAAATACAAACTAAACTGTGATTGGTCATTTTACGTGTTCGTCAGATGGCTTCTTTCTGTCCAAGCAGGCAGTTCTCAGCCCACAGATAGAAACCTGAATCTGAGACTAAGACTTAGAGAGCAAAGGAAAACTAATTCCAGTTATCATGAATTATCCCCTTCAATCACTATGAAAACAAGAAATTTGGATATCGAAACGGATTTAACATTTGGACTCTACAATAGATGCTTATGGATATGTCTTTCTTGGCCAGAGAAAGACTTATTTGTGGTGATGTTCTGATATTCTTATGTCCTTCTTTTATGTAATTGGTATCTGACTAAATAGATTTGCACTGATGATAGTAGTGATGACATTTATAAAGCCAGGCTTACTGCACACTGCTAAGAATGGACTGCACCACACCACACCCTTCCCATTCTTACTCACTCAGTACTTCAAGCGCAAGAACACTGCTAAATTCTGTCAGGACTGGCAAACCTTCAAAGGACTTGCACATCCAAAAATAACCTGCATGTACTCATAGTGGCCTGAAGTGTCAGTGTAAACATTTTCATCTTAATATTGAATGAATAGTCTTCCTGAACAATAGTTAATTCTGCCTTTTTGCCCAGGCTTTAAAACGCCTATAAAGAGAGAGGAGGAAAGAGTTAGAAAGAGAAGCGGAGGAAAAGATACATTTTTGTCCCCCAAATCTTTTTCAAGTCTGTTTGAGTTCTAGGATTGCAGCCACCCTCTGAGAGGTTAGTACAGTTTAGCACAGCATGCATCGTCCACAAGACTCCTGCACACTCCCGTACTATCTTTTTTTTACTGGATACTTCATTTTCTTCATTCCTTACACACACAAACACGCCAGTATGTTCTTTGATGTTTATCAAAACTAGTAAGTTGTGTTGTGAATGAATCTGTGAATGAATCTCTTTTGAGTCAGTTCCTTTCAGAAAAGGAAAACTAATTACCAAAATGGTCTGAATTTGTCTGCGACCGTTCACTCAAGACTCACTCAAGATCGTTTGGAGTATTTTCTCACTCAAAACAGTTAACAGGATACTGTATATAGAAGAGAACAATAACACCTTTGAAATAATTATTATTAGTATTTATTGTAAAATTAATTGATGGACTTCTTTTATTAGAATTACATTAAGAAACATATGCATTATCAGGTATTGGTAAGGTATAGTTATACACTACCTAATATGCAGATTTGGTGCTCAAGAAACATTTCTTATTATTATCAATGTTGACAATAGCTGTGGTGCTTGATATTTATACATAAGATTTTCTGTTAAAGAAAACTTAAAGTAAAATTGAAAACAACGTTGAGTGATGTTTGAGATATATATCTCAAACATCACTCAGCATTGTTTTCTGCATCATAGATAGATAGATCTATTATATATAGATCCAGTCTGATTTATGAGTTATCCCGCTTGATATCGCAAAGTGATATATGTTTTCATATTATGTATTATCATAATCATAAACACTGTTTATCATTCTTATTATTATAGTTATTCACCAATTGAGACCAATGAAACAGAAATGAGGCTTACTTACATGTTGCAAGAAAAGGTGGATAAGGTGTTCTTATATAAAACTAAAGAGCTGAAACTCAAAAAGGTTGCTGATCGATGAGGTTTACTATGACTAGTGCGAGAGACACTGAAGAGCTAACCAAAATAATGCTGTAGATGTGCAGACACCAACTTTATCAGAGTGAAAACAAAGCTGGTTTCCACTGGTTTCCCAAAGCCAGGGAAACTCATTTGAAGACTTCCATAGACCACAGGAGGACTGAAGCTGAATGAAACACTTCCATCTAATGCTGCTCTCATACTGTAAATCATCCACCCACTGCAATCAGGCTCTGACATCCTTTATTTCACTGGAGGGATCCAGGCCGTTTGTAACTCGTTTTAATCCCATTGCATTCCCTCTCCATCCCCCTCCCCCTCTTATGTCTTTTTCCCATACCAGACAGTGTCTAGACCGAAGCAATTACAGACAGTGCTTGAGCGCCTTGCTGTGGCCTAACATTTGAGGGCCCTGGGACTGTCCTGGCAGCGGACAGTAAGGAGAGGGGAGGGAGGAGGTTTACTGGAAGGCCTTATCACCCAAACATTTCATTTGCTCATAGGGTTGGAAATAGAGCACTTTTTGTTCATTTCACTTCTTAATTTCACCTCCAAATCTTCTACTTGTAAGATCAGGGTGCTCTTTTGGAGTTCAGGAGAAGAGGTGAAAGGTATGAAGGCTTTGCTGAACCGGCTCTCTGTGGCTGGGCCTACATCTTCAGTATATGCCAGAAGCTGAAACGAGACATTTCATGTGCTGGAAATTCCCTGCTGTATGGAGATAGAGGAGGGCTTTTGAATCTAAATATGAAGCTGTGAGATTGAGAAAAGTAACATAAATATTTAATCTTGAGCATCTCATTATGGGGCATCTAAGACTTTAATGCATTGTGGAGCTTCAGAAAGATCACCTCTTAATTACATATACAAAAGAAAATGTGGAGGATTTACACATTTCTCAAGGTTCACGCATATTTCCTCATAGATCAAGAAATATTTTGTTGAGGTCAAATTTAGCAAAATGTTGATAGAATTTAATCTGGTTAATCGTGTCATACTAAAACCCATGATAATGAATAATTGACCCACCAAAGCTATAGAGTCTGCATCAAGTTACTTTTCATTCATGGTTTTCAGATGATTTTGTGATCTAATACATAGTTTGAGAGCCCAGTGCCCGCATAAAGATACATCGTTCCTCACTGGAGATGGGAATTATAAAGGAATATAACAATTCTACTTCTGGTTTCAATTTCTGTACATGATTCTATAAGCACTTTCGTGGAATAAACAATAGACAATACTTGGAAAACAGTTCTTTCTGCATTCACTGCTTTCAGAAGTCTGTTGTCAATTTATGATGGAATTTCAGATTAAACAGAACATTGACAAATCAGAATAATATCAAAACAGAACTAAACTCTATATATTTATGGGGGGGGGGGGGTTGATGATAGTCATAGTAATTTGATGCTTATATTATATTTTTATTACAGTATATTAGTGTTCTGTCTGCATCTGAGGAAGGATGTACGTTGCAGAACCGTTAAAGCAGAAGTGCACACAAAATGAAAGTGCATCAAAATGTACTCACCTTCAGGCCATTCCAAACCTGTTTGACTTTCTGTTTTCTCAGGAATATAAACGGAACTATTTTGAAGAATATTTCTGATCAGTGTTTGTGATATACAGTGAAATCAGTTGGGGTCCAATGTTGTTTTGGACCCAGCAGAAGTTTATTAAATGGACAAAGACTTATCTGAAATATTCTTCAAAATATCTTCTTTTGTGTTCCACAGAATAAAGTCACGCACGTTTGGAACGAAATGAGGGTGAGCAAATGAGGGCCGAATTTTCATTTTATGGTTGAAGAATATAACTGTTCTTTATCAAAACACATGACTCCACCATATTCTAACTTCCCATTTATTACCCCCTCATTTATGCCTCATCCCACTTTCTTTCTGGTTGTAAAAACTCTCTCTCTCTTTCCTCCTCTTTGAGTCTGGCCTTACTGTAGCTCTATTTCTCATCCACCTCTATCTACTTTCAGTCTTATCACCTGCACTTGTTTTAGCCCCCCTTCACTGTTTCTTATTTCTCTCTTATTTGTGTCTCTCTCTATCCATCCTTCTCTTTCCACTCTCTTTCTCTCTCAAACCAAAACCCCTGCAGTGGTGTTCTCCCACCCACCCACTCGCACCGACACTGACACACAGAGACAGCTGTGTGTGTGTGTGTGTGTGTGTGTGTGTGTGTGGACAGCATAGCTCTCTCATTGCCACAGACAGGGTGACTTCAGCGGGAAAGAATGTTCTCTCCTTCTGCTCTCTCTATGACTTCCTCCATTTCCCAGACGCCCCTGCCCTCCACCCCACACAGCACAGAGAGCACACACACACACACACACGCCAAATACACAAATTAACTTTAACGAGCTAGCAAATATAGTTTGTGTTATTATACATATTACTTGTACTTTGCATCCTTGTTTTGTGTCTTTTATATTTTTTACTACTTATACACAAATATAAAAGATTTCTGTTTTAAATAAATGCTGTTCATGCTATTTATTTGCACAATTATATAAAATATATTAACAGAGAGAACAGTTCTTTTGAATTGTAATAACATTTCAAAATATTACTGTTTTAGAAGATTTTTACCAAATAAATGCAGCCTTTGTGAGCGTAAGAGAATTTTTAATAAAACATAACAATTTTACTGACTACAAACATTTGAACTGATAATGCCAAATATATAATAAGCAAAATCAATTTAAGTATAAAAGGCTATATTTTAAAAATGTTAAGGGAACCAGAAATATTTATAAATTCAATGGCTATAAAAGGCACTTCTGGTGAAACCCAAAAACTCAGTTTCATTTGAACTTTCAAATGCTGTAAAGGTACTTTGTTTGAGCCGGCTTTTCTCCTCCAAACCCCATTCTGATGCACCAGACTCGAGCCTGGAGGCCAGTATAGTCAGTCATTAATAGCCGCGTTTCCACTGTCGGGCCAAAAGCAGGCGTGCTAGTGCGTGCCAGGGCCAGTCGCGTTTCCACGGTCACTTCCGGGACTTGATTGTGCCTCGTTGCTGCTTCCTCAGGGCCAACGGACCAGGTTTTTTGGCCTGACGAAAACCTTGGGGCTAGAGGAGGGTTTATGAACAAAGGAGGAGTTTCTCCACGTCTGGAGAGCATCATCACTGCAGATCATTTCAGAAAGATAACAGCTTTAACACCAGTATTAAAGACTTTTCTAATAAGTTGAGCTCAAAACTCACTTTCAGTCAGCAGCGAGTGTTTGAAATAACTTTGTCCGATGTGGATTATAATCAACATACAAGGCAGAAATATTTATGAGCAATGCAAAAGACTATGCATGCTAGGCATTAACGTTACCATAGTAAACATGGTAAATGCTACCGCTTGAAGAAATCAGACGTCAGCTCTATCACAACTGTGTATTTATTTAGTAACATATTTTATCTGTCATACGTCTCGCCTCAAGAGTTTAGCTCCACATAGCCTATGTAATAAAAATATTACAATGGTTTTTGTTCGGGATCATTCTTTCTAAAATTTGATGTATATAGACGACTGTAAATACAAATAAACAGAAACAGACTCGAGTGAATAAGACAACTATGTTCATAACGCTTTATTTCTGTGTGACTAATTTTCAATCCTGATAAATTAATTCATTATGATCAATGTATCATCTATTATTGTAAAACATAGATGCTTTTAGATTTAAATATTTAACAAAGCATGCAAACAAACGGCCGCTTTTATCATGTTCATTTTGTGATGGGATTTCGAGACGTTGTTTCTGAGAGGCGTGTAAAGGGCGGGTTTTAGTGAAGTGCAGTGGAGCTTTTGACCCGATGGTGGAAACGCAGTGCTACATTATTTTAGCCTCGGTGCTACAGGTCCGAGGCTATTAGCCCCACCGGGCCCGTTTAAAGCACTGGCTCGACAGTGGAAAAGTGACTATTAATGAGGGTCGATGATGGACCCAGTGGTGATCAAAAAGGAAGAGGCCTATCACCTGCCCCAAACCTTTTTCTCCGATGTGGTAGATAATTATGGGCGGAATTATGGGCATTGCATCGTTTATTTGTGTCAATAAGCATAAACTGCTGTGTGATATACAACTGTGAAAGAAGCCTCTTATGCTCAGCAAAGCTGCAATGATATGATCAAAACTACAGTAAAAACAGCAATATTATAAAATATTACAACTTAAAATAATTTGCTCATGATGGCAAGACTGAATTTTCAGAAGCCATGACTCCAGTCTTCAGTATAACATGATCTTCAGAATTCATTCTAATATGCTGATTTGGTCCTAAAGAAACATTTCTTCTTACGATAAAGTTGTGCTGCTTATTATTAATTACTAAATTAATTTGTTTATTTTATGAGGTAACCGTGATACATTTTCTCAGCATTCTTTGATGAATAGAAAGTTAAACAGAAAAGCATTTATTTGAAACTTATATTTTTTGTAACTGTGTAAAAGTCTACTGACATCTTTAATCAATGCATCCTTGTTGAATAAAATTACTAATGTAGTAGATGTTATCAAAATGCATTAAAGATACTTAAAGTGTATTTAGGTTAATTACTAATGTGTGATGTGTTTTAATGGCTGTTGGTTAATATCATGTATCAGCCGGGTGTGGTGTGCCCTTGAAATATGTGGCATAAAAGCATTTGGAGTATTTGGATTATGGCATTACAAAAGTATTGTTTGCAGAGTATCTGGATCTCTGGAGTGTATTTGTGTTGGACCGTGTTGTGTTTTTATCCTCACACTTCGACTGTGTGTGCTTGTGGGGGATTGTTAGTGGCAGCAGGGGGTTATGGGTAGCCCTTTTGATTCAGATCCGTCAATATGAGGAACTTTTAACCCCACAGACAGCTGAGTGAATCCTAAGGAAGGGAAATCCTGGTTTCATCCTATCAGTCGTGTCCTCAATGATATCAGGAGGACATCTATATTGGAAATGTAAATTATTTCTTTGTTGTTATTTTCTCAACTGTATTCAGTGTTGTAAAAGCTGTAGTGAAGTAAGAAAGACTCCTGAAAGTCATCACAGTTAATGCATCAATACTGATAATGATACTAAAACCATTTTCTCAAAATGTTCTCTCTAACAAATAATGCGTTGTCCTTGAGTAGATGCAGTTTACCTTTAATAGAATAATCATAGATTTGAAATTTGTCATGTGAGTCTGATTTGTTAGTCAAGTATAAAACAAGATCAAATAGAAGCACAGTGTTATGCACAGTGGTATTCATATATTATTTTAATGTTTTAGCAGTTTTAAAACACATTTTAAAACTGTCTTGAGATATCACTGTCCACATGAACTGTAAAATACAAACTTATCAAACTGAACAATGTGTACAGGAAAATATTGAAAAAATATAGCCCATTGGTATTATCTATATGTGGGTCTACTTTCAAAAATGACTGGTCGTTACTTAACATATTTGGAGTGACTCAAAAGTGTGTGGTGTGGGAAATGGAAAACTTGGATTGCAGTTGGAATAGAGTGATTACAGAACATTTCAAATTTAAGAGTTTCTCTGCATTAGTCTCAAATTGTTGGCACTGAGTGAAGTGTTGGTGTGCCTTGGTAGATTTGAAGCAGATTTCGTTCTGGCAAATAATTTTAGTCAGGAGAAGCTGTGTGAAGTAGCTGGTTTTAGGTCTTTTTGTTTGTCCAATAAATCTGCTCTTCAAGTGAACCTTAAACTGCTCGCAGCTTGCTCTCTTTCATGTATAATGACTGGGTTGAAATCACCAGATCGACCCAATTAGCTACATGACAAAACTCAATAACTTATATAAAGCACCTGAAATGAAGCTTTTTAAATGATTCACATTGATCTTTGAAATATTAGCTTGTTGACTGAGCACAGGTGAATCTGTGAGAATCCAGAATTGAACCTGTTTCACACCAATAATGGTGATACTTTGACCTCAACCCTTGGTCTGGACAACACTGTCTCAGGTGACCATTTATTGTCTCAACAGCCAAGATGAGACATACCAATTATATAAAACTCTCTCTTCACGCTTTCTTTAATTCCTTTCCTCTATTCTCTTTCGTTTTCCTCTTCTCTGCCTTTCTTTATTTTCCTTCTCCATTTTTCATCCTTGTGGCACTTTACTTCTCTTTTCCACAGTCCATTTCCCTCTATTTCAATACATCTGTCATACAGCCACACACTACACATGAGAGGTCATAAAAAGAGGAGCACAATACAGGCTGCAAATACGTGTATTTATTGCACATAAAAGAGAATAAACAAGAAAGAGCAAATAGGTAAAACTCAAACTAACAAGTAGAGAGTGTGGTTTGGTTTTATCAGCCCGCGTTTATTATGTCCATTTGTCTGTGTGTGTGTCTTTTTCTTCTTATTCCCTATTTCATTTGGTTGAATTCAGTCTGAGCCCAACATTTGGAAGCACTTCTGGTCCGGGGTGTTTCACACTGAAACACAGCCTTTCCTTCTCCAGAACAGGCTGTTCTCTCTCACTCCATTTCCCTCCCTCGCAACTCTCCGTCTCTCGCATACACATCCACACAAGCACACAGCGCTCTGTTTAGATTCTGTTTATGTTTCCCACACAAAAGCCTCTCTGAACTAGATAGCGTGTTGGTTTCTAGCGCAGTGAGGAGAGAGGAGTGAGAAGCAGGAGGTTTACAGCGATGTAACTCTGCTGTGCAGTGAGAGTTCACTGTGTTCATGTTTGCTCCATCAGGCCTCGGCGCACTGTGGGTGATGAAATGAACACGGGGAAAGCAGATGCTTGGGTCTGGAATGCCTTCCGCAGCCTGAAACAATTTTAGGGTGGAGAGCAACGAACAGCCAGAGAGGGATGTATTGACAGGGCGAACAAGGAGGAATGTGTGATATATGGTGGATTTATACATTCAGTAATGCCTATATGTTTGTGGTGCGAGATTAGACACTTTGCTACTGTAGTATTTTTTTTTTGTTCTATTATAGTATTTATTAATATTTTGAATTAGCTTTTTGGTAACACTTCAGATTATGGAATACACATTCACTATTAACTAAGAGTTTTGTCTAATTACTGCTTATTGATAGTAAGTAAGGTAGTTGTGGTAGTAGTTATGTTTAGATTTTGGGTAGGGTTAAGGAATCTAAAATATGGTCATGCAGAATAAGGTACTGATATGTGCTAAGTACTAATAAACAGACAATTGTCTAGTAATATGCATGCTAATAAGAAACTAGTTAATATTGAATAGTGCTCCATAATCTGAAGTGTTGCCATCTTATTTTTATATTTTCAATTTTCATTTCAATTCTAGTTATTTTCAGTAATTTGTTTTTTCTACATAGCTTTAACTTTCATATTTCAGTTTTAGTATTTCTAGTAGCTTGTTTCAGTTAGTTGCCAAGGAAACATTTCAAGTCTACGTTTAGTTTTTTCTAGTTTTAAGGTTTAAGTTTAAGTTGGAATTTTTAATTTTAAGTTATGTTTTATTTCAGATTCTGATTCAAGTTTTTGCAGTTTTAGTTGACAATAACAGTTGTGCAATAACAGAGAAATTTTTTTCTCAACTTCAAACAATTTCTTAGAAAATATTAAAGGATTAATACACCTAAAATGAGAATTCTGTCATCATTTACATACCCTCATAGAGTGCAGCTATGACAAATGGGGACTGGAGCTATCAAGCTTCAGAAAGTTGTGCCCTTTATTTAATGTCTTTGAAACCGTACAATAGTCTTAAGTAACCGACAGAAATACGAGTCATTATCCAGTGAAAATCTTGCTCTAGCTACGCTTGATGCATTCATGAGTGAAGTGGCGATGCTGATTTCCAGACAAATCATTTTGGGTATAATCTTTAGAATGTAGAATTTGATCCAGTTTAAACTTTTACATGACTCAGTTATTCATTTTTGCATTTGAGAGATTCATTCAAAATCAGTTTGAATGATTCACATCCATATTAAGTGTGACAGCATTAAAAAGAAATGAACGGTTCATTCTTCAAAATAGTTTCTTTTGAGTTCTGCAGATGAAATAAAGTCAGACAGGTTTAATGCAACTTGAGGGCGAATAAATGATGGCAGAATTTGAATTTTTAGGTGAACTGTCCCTTTAAAAGGAATTAGATGAAAGCTGTTTGCTGTGTTGTCAACATAAAGCTGCATTAAGAAAAAATTATAAATCTCTGTTTAATATAAAATTGAAATTAAACCGGCTTAGCCATAATCTCGAAAAAATTAAGCATAATGCTATTGTGTCAACATCTTCAGCGATTAAAAATATAATTTGCCTGCTACGTTTACTTATCTATTAATTTCTGTTGCCGGCCACAAACCGAGATAGCTAGCTTAGCATACACCCGTCACCTCCGCCCGCTTCGCCTGTGAGGCTGTCGCTTTTGAAATAACAACCCTTTTTCAGCTACACTCAATCACCCACACACATACACACACACACAGACACACCAACCCAATCTCTCTCTTTCCCCCCGCTTGCCTGCTCTCCCACTCTCCCTATTTCTTGCTCGTTCTCTCTCCTCCATCCACCGCCCCTCCCGTTCAGCTTCTATAATTCAAACCCTGTCAGCCCTGTTCCAGACTGCTGGCGCCAGGCTCTCTCTCCAGGAAAAAAAGAAAAAGAGAGCGGGGAAAAAAAAGCAAAGGCAGAAAAAAAGCTCTTTGAGGGACAAAGCCGACAGAGCCACACACACACATACACACAGGCCGAAAAGCAGAATGAAGTTTTTTTTTGGTAACCAAAAAAAAGGAGGCAGCTGTGGGTGGACTTTTCAGGACCCAATATTTTTCCACTTTTTAACTCCCTTCGTTTTCCCTTTTGTTTTAATCTTTCTCTCTCACTCCATTCCCCTCTGTTGCTCACACTCTTTGATCTTTCCACTGCCTTAACTGGACACTGCCATAAAACCCCACTCTGTGATATTTTCTTAGCTAGTTTTATTGACCTTTTAAAATGAGTTACAACATGGACAACTTAAGCGAATGTTTCAAACTTGGACCAAACTTTCATTTTTCCACGTTTAATTTTGCAAATTCAGGCTTTGGCAAATAATATGGAGAGAGAGAGAGAGAGAAAGGTCCAAAAGTTAAATGCAGGACCTGCCACTGCTTGTCAGAATTTAAACTGGGCTAAATATAGCCCTTGAGACCAAACCCATCTATTTCGGGTCTTAATGAGCAGTCTAGTCATGTGACGCAAACAGGCAGAAATGACAGGCATCGTCTGCAACTCAAGCGTTCCCTCGCTCCTCAGCAGATTCTCCCACACTTGCACAAACTCATTTTTGTCCTCCACAGGTGTGTGTGACACAAACACACTCTTGTTTATTTTAAAAGGCAGAGTATCCCAAAAGATTCTAGTCCTTCATAACATCCACTGTACACGAAACACAAACTTGAGGTTGGAAATGCGTGTTGATGATTCTTTCTGGAACAATAAGTGACTTTGACTACCACTTCTTCTGACTTTCTTTATCTGCCCTCACACAGACCAATGCTTCTGCGGGACAGGACAGAATGACCCCTATGTGTCCTGCTCAGAGACAGAGCTCCCGTGAGACATGAGAGAGGATGAATACTCTCTCCTTGCACCACGCCGGCTCCCCAGCCCACCCTGTTTTCTCTTCATCGCCTGGATGGAGTCTGAGGCGGCCACAAGCACCGGCTGCAGCAGTAATTGGAACATAATGGAACGTTTTTGCCAACTGAACTGAACCCTTTGCCCCTATCACCCTCTGAACCGCTCCAAAATAGGCCCACACTCCACAGCCTACTGTGCGCACACACACACCTCCTCTCAGTGCTGATTGAACACTTTGGCAGGCACCATACAAGCATATCACACACACTGTACACCAAAAACTGAGACACACATATATGCTTTTCAGAGTTTTTTTCTAAACTCTATTTCAAGAGTTCTACAAAAGATGCCACGAAATACTGTACATTATGAGATGATATTCACTACTGGGACTGAGTGAAAATTATGTTAAATTATGTTAATTTTTAATGATAAATAAATAAAACCCAATTAATTTTTATTTATTAAAAAGAAAATCTCCTTTAAAGTTGTCCAAATGTATTTTTCAGCAATGCATATTACAAATCAAAAAATAGAATTTGTTAGTTGAAAGTTGTGGTAGGAAATTGACAAAATATCTTCATGGAACATGATCTTTACTGAATATACTAATGTTTTTTGCCATAAAAGACCCATGCAATGTATTTTTTTGGCTATTGCTAAAAATATACCCCAGTGACTTAAGACCAGGGTCACATATATCAAAATGGAACCGAGTGTATCCTGACCTCTTCAAGTGTCCCACCAACAGCAGCTGAGCGAGAGGTGACAGGAGATCAAGCCTCATCTGGCTCCACCCCTGCCCTCAATGTCAGTTACCCATCATCCCATCAAACTTAGATTACCCTTTCACTGCTGGCTTGTGCAGATATTCTCTCACACCCGTCTCAAAATGGGGTCCAAACTCTACAGCCTAAATTGAGTTGGCCTGCACGGATGTACCCCATTACAGTCACTTCATTTGTAAATTGGCTTTTACATGGAGTGTATCCCAGCTGAGCCTCACCCTGCCCATCTCCCTAAAGGACCCCAGTCTCAGACTGGCCACTACAGCACTCAGTCAATCAGGGAATTCACCAGGGACCCCAAATCACCTCTTTCTGCCTGTCTGTCTGTGTTTTGCTTGTACTCTTTCCCTCAAGGCACAAACAGGTACATAAAGGCGGTTTTGATTCAGAGGCCACTACAGTGTACTGTATTTTGCCAAATCAGGTTTTTTTTTTCAACACTGTAGGGGCAGTTTACTAAGAATGAACTGTGTTATTTATTTACATGCAATGTCGGTGTTTTAACAGGAAATTATGCAAATAAGGCAATGGCACAAACTGAAAAAGTATTGTTGAATGCAATTCGCACTGTACAATTTAAATCTTGCATATCAGTTTTGAGTGCTTGGTTGCAGATGATGATGCAGATTACCATAATCTGACAAATTTCACTGGGACTGTACAGCACTGCAATCCAAGCATCTGAATCAGAAAAAAATATTTAGACAAATACATTCCAAATCCTAATACAATTATTAACAAATATAAGCGTCAAATATAAATGCATAACAATTACAAATAAACAATATATATATATATATATATATATATATATATATATATATATATATATATATATATATATATATATATATATATATACACACTACAGCTCAAAAGTTTTTAGTTTAAAAAAAATGTTTATTCAAGAACGCATTAAATTGATTAAAACTGACAGTAAAGACTTACTATGTTACAAAAGATTACTGTTTCAAATAAACGCTGTTCTTTTGAACTTTCTATTCAACATATATTAAGCAGCACTGGTTTTCAACATCGCTAATAACAGGAAATCAGCACCAAATCAGATTATTAATGATTTCTGAGAGATCATGTGATACTGAAGACTGGAGTAACGGATGCTGAAAATTCAGCTTTGCCATTACATAAATAAATTACACAAGAAAGTTATTTTAAATTGTAATAATATTTCATAATATTGCTGTATTTTTGATCATACAAATGTAGTAATGGTGAGCATGAGAGACTTCAAACATTTAAATAGTACTGTGCATGTGGAAAACATTTAAGATGCTGCCAATACATTCAGATATCCAATTGTTCAAATACTTAAAAAATAAATAAATTACTTTTCTTTGAAATAATTTACTACCTTACATACCTTTATTGTATGGCTGGGGGGAAAAAAATGACTTTTGTAATTGAGTTGCAAATCAAGTAACATGGAAATGACTATGGAAGACTCCAAATCCAAACAGATTTAAGAAACCATTTTAAGTCAAACACAAGATTAGAATACAAAGAAACAATACACTGAATTACTGGTGCGCTTATTAAGCTATCATCAAAGCTATTATATAGATATTGCCTGTGATTACAAGTGTTCAATCTATTCTTTTATATGTTAACATTACACGCATTACTTTGAGTCGCACTAAAATATCTTTATTCTTTTTTAAATTATGAAATGATATAAATGATGAATCTCTCTTATGCACACGCACACACACAGTCTCTTTGTTGACAATTACTATTTCTCTATTAAACAGTTCACCTGCAGCCTCAAATCTATTATACTTTCCTCTGGACAATTTCAAACACACCACATTTATTGTCCATCTAGCCCTTTGGCTTTGGACAGTCTGGTTCCAGCTCCGCCGTAGCACTTAATAACCAAGAAGGCCAAACATGAGGGCCAGTTGGCTCAGCCCCCACCCACAGGCCCCTGGACTAACCCACAGGCCTCTCTGTCTGCTGCTGAGCTTTGGAAACAGCTGTGCAGTCATAACAGAGTGTGTGCCCAGACTCAACTCATGTTTTTTGTTGCTTCAAAGGCAATCTGATACACCATCCCTTGAAACACGCAGACACAGTCACACGCACATACTTGCCCCCACGTATGTACACAGTGTGCAAAACAGTGCTAAGATGAAATGTTCAGGATACTCTTCTGTCCTGTCAAAATCTAAAACCACATAGTTAAGAGAAATTCTTTTTATCCAAGGATAATTTACAAGATTAAGCAGCATAACACTAACAGGACAACACGGTTTCATTAGAAAATTTTCCTACATACATTTTTAACTTCAAAACATACCTATACATATAACTTATTGCAGTTTCTGACTTAAATGAACACTTGTGACAGGAAAACAACAACGGATAATCCTTTTCAAACTAATTATGTTTACAGGGACTGGGGCTGGTTGCACCAACTGTACGCAAGTTACAAGTTAACCTAATTTTGACATAAATGGGCACTAAATTACAACTTACGCAGACAACATTTTTTTTTTTTTGTTTGCAACATTACTCTTAGTTGAACCATAACTCTATATACACTATATATTTACAGCCGCATCCGGTCAGGAGTAATGGCTGGAAAAAAATAGCAGACTGAGTGAATTGCATCAATATGCTTTTCTTTTACCCAACAACCTTCAATCCTTTCGACATATATGATGTTTCTGGCATTTACATATAGTTATGTAACATATTATTTACATATAAAAATAGCTTACCTATAGGTTAATGTCATTCATGATTAAGTAGTACAGTCTTCAATGAAAATGTATTTTTTGTTAGTTGTGTGAGGCAAAAGAAGTTAGAATGAAGGATACATTTTAATTCACAGCATTTAAACAAGTTCGGCTTATGTATTTGAAGGCTTCTATTTCATCATTTAGGGTAAGCAACATATTATGCATACTTTATGTAGAGCTTACGAACTACTAGCTACGTCCTGCTTTAAAAGCAACTGAATAATATATAGATGTAATTACAAACTAGCTAGTAGTTACTGATCGTCTAGTGATGACTTAACATTCTAATTTAAATAACAACTTTCTAATAGCCGGTTAAACCCTATAGATCATCAATTAATTAAGACTTATTCTTGCAAGGTTCCTAGCACAGTTCTATGTTATGACCTCAAAATGCTTTTACCATAGTGGATGATTTGTAAACCTTTTTTTTGTTTGTTTTTTTTTTTTTTACATCTGACAATAAAAAAACTCAAAGATTTGTAGACGCAAGCTATAATGGCATGAATGCATGCAATTATGTTTTTATCTCAGGTTTGCTTTTGTTAACACTATTGGTTAGGTTTAGTGTAGTAGTGCGATAGAGCATTAACCTTTTAGCACCACTCACCAGTCATTTCATTACAACCAACATATTGAAATTGCAAAAATGTTCTGAGTTTTATGTTAATCTGTTATGAAAATGCTTTCTGCCACTCACTGGTCAATTCACTTCAAAAAGTGTTGCAAAACCTGCAATAAGCAACGAAATGTCCAACATGTCACCACAGGTGTTTTTTTCAATGAGCCTGGTTTGAAACTGGAACAGGATACATGAAAAGCTAGGATATCAAAAATCTAACATTGCATCTGGCGAGTAAAAACATAACATTTAGAGACAGTCATGGAAAAAAAAGGTGTGTGCCTGTGACTTTTTTTTTTTAAATGATAGGAAAATGACATGAAATTGGTGAGATTACTTTGTTAATTGTAAGTGCACTTTTAAAGGCTGATTCATACCTTACAGGACTTCTGTTGACTCCTAATAATTTTCAAATATGTTTAATTGGTTTCCATTAGCTCGAGTTCATTAACTGCAGGTAACTCATATTAGATAAGCTGGTGTGAGTTTCAAAGCCTTGACAGTTTCATAGAAACAAAGCCACCGCTGACAATTAGAAAAGATACCAAAAATGTGACGTTCCTCTCTGAGGGAAGGCACCCTGGTTGCTTTCTGCAGAGAGAATGAGTAGATTAATAATTATGACCAGCAATAGTGAAATGTACTCTAAAGATCCTTATATCAGGGGGAAAAAACAATATTACAATACAGTATTTTAAGCTACTACCTTATGAGGAATAAATAACATATTTTGTTAACTTTTGACAAAATACACCAAGTATGGATTAATTTAAATTACATTATGTAAACAAACTGTTTTATATCCAATGTGTCTTTAAACCCATTTGTAACTTCTTAATTACACTGATACATAATTGCACACTTACAGCTAGAATGATCATTATGAAAAAGAAGCATGTCTTCATCAAGTTGGTAAGAATGGAAGAAACTGCAATGCACAATATGGTGGCTCCAAGGCAGCTCTGGTGATGCAAGTCCCACTTTATAACTAAAAGAGCCAATCACCAATTGGTTTCATCACTGCAGCAATAATTGGAGGCCTTAATTAACAGAAACCTGAGACTCATGCTTAGGATTGTACATGTGCATCGGCAGGACTGACCTTAAATATCCGCTTGAGAGCTACTTGACTGTACTAAAAATGAGAAACAAAGTTTCAAATCTGCAATCAAATTTGACATCGACTATCCCATCAATATGTTATTTAAATTTGAGTTGAGCCAGCTGTTATTTCCCATTCAAATAGGTAAGAGTTGGTCATTCTCACCCAAAATAGCTGTCCGGAGGCTTTGCAAATATGGCCACAGAGTCAGTTGAATTTTCTTGACAGGGACTTTGTTTAAAACTAGTTTTACCATCATTAGTGTATCCCTGATGTCACCTTCTACAATTAATTTCACCCAATGAAGCGGCCTTTTCAATTAAGGTTTAAGATTTAGGACACACTTCTTCTGTCAAACCGATTGGTTAAACTTGTGCAAATGCGCCTAAATGTCAGTGTTAATCTCTAATGAACAAACCAAAGACAAACTGCTAGTTTAAACAAAGCGAAACGCTGGTAGAAGCAGCATGCTAGGCTTTCTTTTGCGCACTCCTTCTCTCCCTCCCCCAGCAAGTTGAACACATAGGCAGAGAAAGGGAGAGATAGAGCGAAATACAGAGAACGCAAGCACACAAAGGCAGGCGCTAGCTTTCCATCGCTGGCTTACTAATCGGCTCCTTTGTTGTGCTCGATGCATGCCTGTCCCTGTCACATGACCACGTTTCCATGGCTACCGAGGTCTGAGTAATCATTTGCGCAATGACCTTTATTCCCTTGAGGGAAGAGGAGGGGGAGGTTAGAATGAAAGCAGAGCCAGCAAAAGCAGGGAGAGGCGGAGGGAGGAAGGGAGGGGGGAGAACTGGTGAGCAGCAGAGCGAGGCAGTGGGGACCTAGACAAGAAAAAGAGGAGAAGGAAAAAAGCAAACTGATTTTCTCTTAGCAGTACTGAGAAGAATCCATTGGGCTTGGTTAGATAACGAACAGAGTGCGCAAAAACAGGCTGAGAGAGAGAGGAGGGAATGAGGGATGCAGCGGCGCTGGAAGAGATAGCTAGAGATAGAGATAGAGATGAGCCGACTGTGGGAGAAGAGGAATGAGCTTTGCACTCAAGCCGCTTGAATGAATGAACCTTATAAACCAACGGCAGCCTCCCTCTGGTCTGACGGTTCCCACATTGAAGAAAAACACACTAGCTGCTATTGCAGATGCGATGCCAAGCCAGCGCTGGACATGGTTCGAGCACAAGACTAATAGTCCACCATTGACTGCACAAACTCTTGTCACGATAATCACTTCTGAAATCTCCCACACATGAACGTTATGGCCGAGAGATGAATAATGGTAATGGTGGAAAGTACATGCTAAATGGTTATTGCTGATGAGCACCTTTGTTTACATCTACTCTTCAGTTATGCTGTAGCCGTCACACAGAATGAGCCCGGCACAGATGACACATGCTGACAGTCTAAGCTCAGTCATGTTTGGGTCACTGAGTTTCTCATTCGTTTTCTCTTTTTCGATTAGTTGTTTCTGCTTTGCCCTTTTCTGATGAGTATTATGCTAATGCTTTTGTGAGATAATTCAGTTGGCTGCTCTCTTTGCACACGCAGATTCAAGAGGACATCTCCTATTGTCTCTCTGAAATTAGTTTTTGTATGTTTACTGTATGGAGAGTTTATGAACATAAACACAGCTTTTTATCAAGGTTAGAAGTGTTCATTTATTTCTAAGAGATCCTAATTTTGCATTATGTAATCACTTCTTATAATTTAAGTTTCAGTGACCTGAACCCGGCTACAATTCACACTCCTTCCTTAAGGGGGCAGTAGGCCACTTTTCTGACAGCTCTCTTAATGGTCCTTTGAGCCAGTGGAGAAGAGAAAGGAGGATGTAGTAAATGTTTGTTGTTGTTGCTGCTGTAAGGGCTGTAGTTTCTCTATGATGTGAGAAAGTTACAATCAATATGCATTTTGCTTTTACCAGATTTGAATTTTAAACACAGATTTACGTTTATCTTCAAAAAGAAAACAGAAAATAGAACCTCATTTACTCACTCTTATGTCGTGGCTTTCCTTGTATAGACAAACACAGTTAAATCATTTATCTTTTGTGTTGTGCAGAGAAAGAAAGTCATAAAGATTTGGAATGACACAGGAGTGGGTACATTATAGTTTTTTATATTTGAGTAAACTATTCTTTTTAGGCAGTCAGGCATAGTAAGTTTAATTTTCCAAGACTTTATGAAAATTGTTGTTGTGGTTGTATTTCAAGAACACAGAAGGAAATGGAACCACTTTGTTGTTTTCTGTAGAGTTTTGACTGCTGATATTAAGCAGACCATTGTGCCGTTCAGCCTTCGGCAAGGACACCTTCACTGAGACCATAGATATAAAAGAATTCACCATGTAGACGTCAGGAGAATGAATAGCACTTTCCTTGAACACCCATCAGACACAATATGCACATGGCAAAACACGTATACATACACTCTTTCTCTTTCTTCAGGCCAAGCGCCAGAGTGGGGGCTGGCCGAACAATGGTTTTGTATGTATAATAGTCTAACTCATAGTGTAAAATAGTCTAACTGATTGCTTTTAGATGGAAAAGCTGCCCATAAGTCCTGGTCTAGGATATCTTTTCTTTGTAACATCAGCATAACGAAATCGATTTGGCAAACAATCCAGTGTATCTGCCCTTCTGTTTTGGAAAGCTTCAAATGATTTTACAATTTTTGGAGAAGGGAGCAAAGCAGCCAATCACAGACATGTTTGCTGATTTCTACAATGAAATGGCAAATCAGATGTGTTTAGGTTGGAATCCACGCACTCACCTCTTTTTGTACAGTGCGGAGTTCTGTCATGCTTAAAGTGTATTAAAGTGTTTGTTATTGTAAAATGTTACCCAAATAATTTATTTTAAGCATTCACTTGAAACTAAGCGCAACCTCTACCCCCACCCCCAATTCGGCCCCCCCCCAAGAAATATAAAAGACACCCCAAGTCGTGTGTCCTGGCACTGGGCCTTCTTTCTTGCTCTCTATAGTGCTTCTTGACAAACACATGCGCATTTTCTGCATACATACACAAACAACAACCATCCACTCTCTTTAATACAAATCACACAGACAGACACACACACACACACACACACACCTCAACACCATACTCTGCCTATCTAAAATGACACACCAGCCAGCTGGGACACTCAGTAAAGTAGAGAGAGAGAGAGAGAGAGAGAGAGAGAGAAGGAGGGGAGAATATTGGGCAGGAAGTAGGGTGTTTGATGGGGTCGGCAAGACCGTTAATCACAGAAATGGTTCTGTTAGCCATGACAGTTGAATCCACAGCAAAGCACACAAGACGACGCTGGCACACACATGATGTCATCCTTCTTTCCAGATCCCCTGGATTAATATTCCAATAACAGGAGAGAAGAGCTGGCTGAAGGTTGAGACGACATCCCTCCGTGCATTACTCGCCGTTTCACCACATGACCCGGGCAACCCGGCGCTCTCATGGCTTGGCGTTCTACACAGTGATGGGCTTTTCATTGCCAGTGTACAATATCAAATACAGACTTTGCTGAACTGTTTCTTGTAGATGTAAGTTGCATCTTTATAGCTATTGGTATAGGTAAGTAGCTTTTTGGTGTATATACATGTGTGATTTCTTTTATGACTTTTTTTTTTTTTTTTAGTTATAACCACACCTGATTATATTTGGTCTGAATAAGGAACCATTATTTACTGTGTTGAGGGTAAGCTCACCTGAAGGCCACCCCTCCACCAGCACATTAGCTGTGTTCTCCCCCATCCACGCTTCCCCTGCAGCTGTCGACCCCCGACCTCCTGATCAAATCAATAGCTCTCCTCTTAGGCCTTCTGCTGGCAGGCAATTGCTATAGTCTACGTTTCCTCACCTAGACAAAAGCTAACCAGGAGAGATTAATACTTTAATCCAGTGCAAGTCCTTTAGTGCAAATATAACTACAGTACACACATATGTATTATTTTTTTTTCTTTGAATAAATGAATACTTTCATTTTGTAAGAACTTGTTACTTTGAACTAATGAGTAAAATGCTAATAATAAGAAGATGTTTTCTTGAGAAAAAAAGCATATTAGAATGATTTCTAATTTTTTTTACATTGTAATAGTATTTCTCACTAATATAGTTTTTACTGTATTATGATCAAATAAATGCTGCCTATATATATATATATATATATATATATATATATGACTCATGGTATGTCATTCAAACAGCTGTTTGTCTGTTGGACCAGTTGCTCTTTGACACCAGACAAGGTCACATGCATAAAAAGCAGGATCTCCCTGACTGAGGGATCCATGTTAAAGGACTATGAGGAGCTGACGAAGGTTAACTGATTATGTGGGGGTGTGTTCATGAGGAAAAAAGAGAGAAATAGTTATGTAAAGAGAGAGAAAAGAGAAATAACTTATTCTGTTCCCTATGCTTTCGGTTTAAAAACAGAGCCTCCATTGTGTCACTATAGCTTCTGGCAAGAGTTGGAGCTCTAGTCTATGACTGACAATGAAAGGGCCTTAGAGCCGTATGAAGTTCAAGCTGGAGCTCTGTGTATGTGTTCGTGCCTCCCTGTATGCTGGGGGAGGTGGTGGGGCTGGTTCAGACACCAGTGCTACATGATTCACTCTACAAGACATCTGGCAAAACTGAGCAATTTGGCTGTGTATGCCTGGTTTCCCAGCAACTGTGGCCCAGTTCAAGAAGCCACAGCTAAAGGAGGAGATGAAATAGGCTTTTGGTTTTACTCCAAGAAGGTAACAGAGTGGATCTGGTCCTGTGATTTAAAGAAACACTTGTCATTAACTAAATTCAATTAAGGCTGAGGCTGCATCTGACAATATCAAGCCAGTCTCCTTACATCTATTTCCTTTGAGGTAAAACCAAACAAAACTTACCAAATATCACTGACAACAAATGATGCTTACCAGCCTTTCTTCCTTGC
Organism: Carassius gibelio; assembly: GCF_023724105.1. NCBI lineage: Eukaryota > Metazoa > Chordata > Actinopteri > Cypriniformes > Cyprinidae > Carassius > Carassius gibelio. The sequence continues at coordinate 25,793,645 of NC_068375.1, read as the reverse complement.
TTGTGGTGTTGTTGGATACCACTGCAAACATCTATCCTTGAACATGGTGTTGTTTGTGTTTGTGTTTCCTAAAGTTCGGCCAACAATATAGGGTTGTGCCAATAGATGATAGTATTGTAGATTGACATTGTCGGAGATATCGCCTTTTGCTGATGTCGTTGACGATATAAAGGCGATAAAAATAATAATTATAATTGTCATAGGTGAGATATATATAGTATAAGCATTTCAGTGAAAAGCTCAAATGAACATTAACTACAGAATTTCTGTCCCTTTTTTGTTGAATGACAGTAGTAAGTCCAAGGGCCCAATTTTAACGATCATGTTCTTCAGCATAATTTGAGATGATCTGAAGAGCATAATGTGCTTCAATTAAAGAAAGAACATCTGACATCGGTACAGTCACAAGGTACATGTCAATTTTTTAACCTAGCTTTGTTTATTTCCAACAAAGTTTAAATTAGATTCTTTCAATGACGTTTGCCCCCTATGTCTACATTATCAAACTCATCTGTAAACTGCTTAGAAAGTGAAACTGAAAAGAGATTTCTATTCCACTAGAAAGGAAGAAAAGAAAAATTGAAAAAATGGGGTTTAAAGAATGAAACAGTCAGTCCATCCATCTGGCAAGCTAAATCTGGTACCACCCTCTATCCGTCTTTTGACCACAGCTGTTTAACCCCCCCAACCCCCCCCCCCCCCCCCGCCTTCCAATCACTTGCACACGTACACGTACACGCTCACACACTAAGACCCCCCGTCTAGTCACCACCCAACACTGTCTCAGTGAGATAAAGCAGTCATTGACAGCCACGTGTCTCAGTGTTGAAGTCTGTGTACGGGCCAAGTGTCCAGACAGCTGACCAGACATCAGTCTGTCAAACCAGCCAGCAGACATACATACATGCAGCTCAAAGGGACATAATGAACCAGGATTAGCAATGGATTTCTCCCAGACACTCTTATACAGTGATGATGCTGGTGACTAATCCAGACGCGCTCTGTGCATTTCCACCATAGAGAAGGTTGCTCTGGGCCAGTTGATATACGTGCTGTTTATTATTAGTACTGTTTATTATCATGCAGCACAGCTACTTCAGCCATTTTATTTTCTCTATCCATCTAAAAGACTAGTGGCTAGTCTAAAAGACTTGGCTAGTGTTCTTTTGAAGTTGCTTTCAATGGGAGCGCCACATTTTTTTAAACGCGGGGCCGAGAGCTGATCAATGTTCAACTTTGGGTAAAACGCAGCGCTTATCACTGTCTTTTTAGTCTTCAAACCAATCACAGCGGAGGAGGGGCGGGACTAATACCAACCAACCATAACACCCTGCTTGTTCTACGACTGAACTGAACAACAATGGAGAAGTTAATATTGCTTGTCTCCGAGTATTTACTTCTTTACCAGATGGAATTGCCAGACTACCATATTAACGTTATGAAAACTAAGGCTTGGAGAATGATTCTGCCATATTACTTCAGCGGATATTCTGTATCATAGCAACCACAGCATCTCAACTGAAAGAACGCTGCGCTCTCAATCGCTCACAGCTGGGAGATTTCAGCAAAGTGCTGGCGTTTTCAACACTTTGGTGAACACGTGGCCTAATACTCTAAAGAAAGATGAAGGACAGTCTGTTTGTGGCCAGGTTAGTCAGGTCACTGTTCACTTCTCAAGTCAAAGGAACCATGGGCTTGGCTCTGAGAAAATGTAACAGATTCCCAGTCTGAGCAACAACATCGACACCAGCACCATTCTGGTGGAAAGTTCAAATCTCATGTAGACGGGCTTCTGAAAGGAAACAGCCGTTTGACGTACATGTAAAGAAAGTGAGAGTTTACAAAAAACAGATTATGTCACAATAAGCCAGTTTGGAAAACACAAATGCAATTATTGCCACAGCAATCTCCACGTGCATTCAAGACAGAAAAAT